>NW_006300374.1:150574-215488 GCF_000327345.1 Myotis davidii
ACAGCAAAGGAACAGCCAATTTGCATGTTTGTCTTTTATTAGTGTAGATCATAATTCACATTTTTGGTGATGGATGTCTGCCCCCTCACTTTTTTCTGCTCACAATCTTCTTTCTTTCAAGAACCAGTTTCTTATCAACTGAAGGATTTGTATGCATGCATATAAGCATAACCAATGAACATAAGACACTGGGGCGTAGGGGAGGCCAGGGGATTGTCAAGGGCGGGGGGAAAAAAGGACACATATGTAATACCCTTGTAATACTTTAAGCAATAAAACAACTAAAAAAATAATAATAAGTAAATAAACAAACAAATAAATTCCTTGAAAAAGGTGAAGGGATTAAGCAAAAATAAAATAAAAGAAAGTAAGAACGCAGACCCTCAATCCCAAATTATAAAGGCTGATTTCCCCTCCATCACTATGCTGTCCATGTTGACACACTTAAAACAGTGGGATTGGTAAAAAGCTTTGCAGGAGTGGGTGTCATTAGCAAGAAAGAAGCAGGCAGTTCACAATGCATCTCAGGGTTGGGAAATACCATTCAGACCTTTCATTGGTCACACACCTCTAATGTAGGGTTGTAGGTGAAGGTGGGTGTTATATCCATGCCATTGACAGAGATGCTGACACTGGAAATGGAGGTACTGCCCACTCCCCAGATTTCAATGTAGCCCAGATTCAAAGGGTTTATATCCGTGATGTATTTGTTGAAAATTACATGACTCTTCATTGTATTCTGTCAAATTAGAGATTAAAAAAATGAATAAGTAAAGCAAAATTTGTTCAAAATTTTCCCCACCTCTTTTTAGGCACAAATGCAGGTCATGAGGTAAGACAACTTCAGAGTTACCACCTTGTGTCCTTGTAGTGAAGACCATGATTTCAGGACTTTATCACCTGTTTCAACTATCATCTAAATTTTCTTTGACTAAAAAGCACCTGCAGGGTCTCCAGAATTGCCCTGAAGTCCAAGGAGATAAAGTGTCTCAGCTATCAGGAATCTTACTTTCTATATGTAGAGAAGTCAGAAAATGTGAAGAACATTCCAAGATAATATAAGGACAAGGACTCGATAACATCGAAATAGCTTGTCCATCTCTGCCTCACTAAACTGGAATAAGTTACTGACAAAACATGAATGGGTCTAGTCACAGAAAACTATCTATATAGCCCCCACGGACATTCAGAATTTAGCATACTGAATCTATCTGAAGTCTGGAGAAAGGAAAGGATGCAAATTAGCAAGGTAGGCAGTGAAGGAATTCTAGGTGGTACTTTATGCCCTCATGATTCCAGCATCCTACGAAGCCAGTAGAACTCTAGTGCCCCTTCATAGTATCAGGCACACTCACCTGCATGGCAGAAAAGCGGGCCAGGTAATAGCGTCCCTTTTCATAGGTGTCTGCAATCAAACAAGGTAAACACGATCTGGAGTTATGCTTAGAATTCTCATTGCCTACTTGTCTTTTTTTTTCTTTACTGATTTCCATTTTGTGATTTAAGACGTATGTAGAGAGATTAGTCAGACTCTTGCCCCCACCCTCAATGTGCACAGGATGTTTGAAATGGGTGTGTGTAGACACGGCTGTCTGGCAGACGCACTTCACATGATGCGGTTTCCCTTTAATCCACTTGTCTCCCTTGTTATCTACCACTCCCAACATCTTCCTGGTCACTTCAGAACTTCCCGATTCTTTCTGCTAGAAGCACACATATGTGAACATACATGATGTAGACAACTATCACAATCACCAAGAATGGTGTCTTGGTCAATTTGTCTTAAGAGATATCAGGCAATTTCTTAACCGTAAACTCCAGAGAACAAAGAAACCCAAAGAAAAGCCTCCAGTGAAGGTGGCCTTATCAGAGCCTTGTTACAGGTATTCCCATCCTACTTCCTACCCTGTGGCTTTCTCACTTGTCCCATGTACCCGTCTCTTTCCAATTTGCTTACTGCTCACTCGATCAGAGGGCCTTGGCTAGCCTCTAGAATTGTGCTGTCCAAGGTAGCCTCTGACAAAATGTAGCTCTTTAAATTACAATTAATTAAAATTAAATAAAATTAAAAGTTTAGTTCCTCAAATATAGTTGTCACATTTCAAATTCTTAGTAGCCACCTATGCCTAATGGCTATCACTGTGGGCAACAGAGTTATAGAACATTTCCATCACTGCAAAAAGTTGGATTAGACAGCACTGGCCTAGAAATAGCTAATGATAATTAAACCATCCTCCTGAAAGTTCACCAATTCCTGTAACTCCTAATGAAAAATTCCCTCAAATAAATAGCACAGCTGATAGAGGTATTGTCACTCTTACTGGGACAATAAACCATGCAATTAGGGAATGTGCTTTTGGATATACACTATACAGAAGTATATTTCAATTGGTTCAAAGAAATTTTCGCTTTGGCTCGGACAGTGGATAATGGTGAGAGATTCCCAGCTAAACTTCATTTACATGCAGCATAAGGATCAAGCACACTATGTACTACTTCAAACAGCTATATATATATATAAATGAAAAATTGCTTTAACATGAAAAATGAAAAGCAGGCCTATAACATATCCAGGAGCCCAGTCAATGGTATAGACATGAATCTGAGGCAACCCTTACTCACCAATGCTTTGCCCATCATCCCAGAAAAGCCAACCTTCAGCAGTTCCCTGATCGTCCAAGGCAACTTTGAAGCCTAGAAATTTCTGGCGGCTGTAGTGAAGTGGGAGGGAGGCATTAATCAAAAACCAAGCCACAGTCTCAAACCAAGAGTATTCAAGAAACATAAAGGAAGTCCTTCATGCTATAAAGACTGAGAGTTAGATTTCAAGATACTCGTGACCTACTTCTAGTTTTGTCTCCATTTGCTCTATGACTTCATACCAGGAATGAATGAATTAATGAATGAAGCAAGGGGAGTTTTCCTTTAAGGTTCTATAAGCGCCACCAGACACTACAAGCAAACTCATTAGATTCCTTCCCTCCCCCATTGTGAGGAAGGATCTGATGTTGTGATCTTTCTTCTTTTATGACCTAACTTCCTAAATATGTATATAGTGAGTTTTGTCTTTAGTTCATTCCATTTTTTAATAAATTTTTGGACTTAAATTCATAGGGCTCTAAGAATTTTAGCTTGACATCAGACAGACATAGATTTTAGTCCATCTTCAACTACTTACTAACACTGTGACTCTGAATTAATCAATGCCTGCCCTCCAGGTCTCAATGAAGCCTCTTTGCTTTTCTATAAAATGAGGATAATAATAGTACCTACACGATAAGTGTTTATTTTTAACTTTTTAAAGAAAAAAATAGAAATTTCCATACTATTTCAGTTCTAGGTACACAGCAAGTTTTCATTTGCTGTTAGCTATTATTTATTATATAGGGTTAGGTCTAGAATTTTCAAATCCGTGTATGATGAGGAATCTCACCCTCAGGCATCAGCTGCATTATGGCTTACACAATTTTCCAGCAATAGTTTCTTCTGTTTCAATTATCACTAATTAGACCTAGCATTTAACCCACTTAGATTTAAAATAGTTGTTGATAATTGTTCAAAGAGCAGAGAGTCTGAAAAAAACAAACCAACTAACAAAAATGTTTAGTACAATTGCTTTTGGACCCAAGAGTACTGCTTACAGTGGACTCCACCAAGATCTGAGCTAACTGGCCCCGTCGCTCACCTTAAACGGGTGTTCTGTGCAGGCTCTTGCCAGGGCAGGATATAGCCCCCACGGACATGAAGATTAATGTGGTCAAGAGGGGCTGGCAAAGTCTTCCACACTCCCCTTGCTTTAATGTCCACACCCTGAGGGCCAGAAGAAGGTCGGAGATGACAAAGGAGACAACACACCTCTGAACAGTGCATTTACCAGACATCCACTCTTCCAAACTTGCTGCCTATTCATAATCCTACCACACATACCTGTTATACATTTTCCCACATTCACCCAGCAGTATGGTGATTATGAAAGGGAAGGAGGTGACGGGGGAGTGAGAGGTAAAAGGGGTCAAATATATGGTGACGGAAGATTTGACTTTGTGTGGTGGGCATACAATTCAATATACAATTATAGAATTGCACACTTGAAACATAATTTTTTACCTGATGTCACCCTATACATTTAACAATAAAAATGTTGCCCTGAAGTGGCTCCAGAAGACCCTATTTTTCCAGATGAGTTTCTGGGCTCAGACGAGCCTAGAAACATTCTACAACAGAGAATGTGTTCACCCTGCATTTTCAAATACAACTGCATTGCTCCAGTGCACAAGGGTAGGGCCCTTCCTTCTGGGTGCATTTTACACTCGCTTTCCTTGGGGAATTATGTTTAACAACTCCTCTTTGAGCATCTATGCCGGAGAAGGAGACATGGAATAAAAAGAGAGGAAAAGGCCCCTGCACTTATGAACTTTTCCAGGGGCAGAAAATTAAACAAAAACTATAGTTGACAGAATAATTTCCTGTATTTACTAGTGTTACCACCATTGTGAATAGTAGTGGTAAAAGGAAAGATAAAAACTAACACATTAAGAACACCCACAAAGGCCAGGGAATAAGTGAGATACTTCATGTGGTATTTCACAATTCCGTGAAGGAAGTGGTTCTCCCCGACTTGGAGGTGAGAAAACTTAGGCTACAAGGTTAAAGGAGACCTGTGCAAGATTAACATCAGGGGAGTTACAGAGCCACAATGTGAGCGGTGGTCTGTCAGATTCTAAAGCCTGTGCATGCTCCCATTTTCCCGGGCTGTATAAACAATCAGAAAAACTTACCGTGTAGTAATCATACCAGCGGGCTCTAGGGAAGTATGCAGTGACATTTCTTGCATTCTAAAATCAAACACAAATAAGTTATGGGCAGTGGGCTCAGTTATCTAAGGCAGACTAACCAACTTGGTCAAAATAACAGTGATGGCCTTTGACCCACACACTTCATCTCTCTAGAGGACAGGACTGTGGGGAAGCCTTCCTTCTCTCCCTACTTCAAATGGGAGATTTGCCTGCCCTATGCTTGTGGCTTCTGTAAAGTCCTTCGGGATCCAGGATTTTGGAGAAGAATTATTATCTGCTTACAGACTTAACCCACATACACCCTCTTGAAAGAAACAAAGTTGGGTCTGGGGCAGAAGAAAACTTTGTAGCTTTACATGCCAATACTTCAGAGATTCTGATTACTGCACTAAGTTTTGAAGAAGATGCAATTAACTGATGCTTTGCTCAGAAGCCTAATCATCAACAGTAAAGGTAAGGAAATGGCTTTTGCTACTTGAAGACCTCCTATAGAAGGAAGGGAAGGCCTAGCCCTCAACAGTAAGAGTATACACGTTGTTTCAAATGATCCTTATGAAAAGTTTTGGTTTAATGGTCACAGAGGACTGTAATGAATCTTTACAGTATTGCCCCCACCTGATCACACTCCTTACTTCAGTTAATGAAGAAATTAGTATATCTTCACATATATCATATGGTTTCTTCCTTCTCTATTTGTCCTATGAATCAGAATCTGTTATGATGATTTTAAAGATGAGGGAGGTGAGGACAAAAACCCCTAAGTGATAGACTTCAACTCAGAGAGAGAGGAAGAGACAGAAGTAGAATAAGAAGCCACTGCTCAGGACCCCCACCAGATCAGGCCTCTTCTCCTCCCCCTATTCACCAGGCTTCGTAACTGGGACCTCTGCTCATCAGAGGCCTCCATACTTACAGGCACCAGGACGGGGCTGACCAGGAAGGCTGGGCCCAGCAGGAACTGTTCATCTATCTTCCAGGTCACCCGGTCTGACACAAACCTGGAAAGACAAACCAAGGTACTATAATCAGGGTGCCAATAGGGCTCCAGGCCAAGGCCTTGAAGAAACTCCTCAAGTTAAGACCCAAGTCAGAAATCCAGCTCCTCTACCTTAAATTACTTCTTCTACCTTAATCAGATATATATTCACTTTCTACATATTATCTTCTTCAAACTCCAGACATGATTAGACTTAGACATGTTCTCACCTATAGATATCTCCATGTTTCTTAACCATGGCACATCCTAAATGCAAGAATGGCCTTCAACACTCAAATCTCCCCCTGGAATGCCTATGATCTGAGCTTCTATAAAAGATAGGTAGGTCTACATATGCTTAATCTAGAAAGAAATTATTCTGTGTTGTATCATTTTGAAAAAATAAATTAAATTCAATAGTCTCTTATTAAAGATCCAGGGTATCAGTGACACCGTGCTAGATAACATATTCAGGTGCCTGGAAAGCTTATGGCAAAAGGCAATCATGTCTTTAATTTAATTTGGAAGAACTGTTTTCTTCAATTGACACCACAGAGAATAAAATGATCCCTTAGTCATCAGGATTCCAGCTAAACACTCACTCATGGAGAAGAGGCCGCACGACAGTACTGCCCTCTGTGTGGGCCTGGTGCATCAGGGTGTAAAGATATGGCAAGAGGGTATATCTGGTCTGCAGGACACTTTTGGAGATTTTCACAAACTCACCATCCCAGGATACAGGGTCTTGTCTCTAAAGGACAAAAGGAGGAATTTTAGAGCTCACTGTAGGGGAGCAGGTGTACTTGAGGTCACTGAACGTTTATTACAAATGAAAATCACAATTAACTAAATCAAAGATGATTATAGATAAGACACTCAGAATATTAGACTGAAAGAGGTCACTGAAGCTCTCCTAGGACAGCTGATAAAATTTTCCCATAAGACATTCTTTTTGGAGATATATTTGCTACAACGCTGCCTAAACAAAAAGAATAATCTAAAGAACACTGGAGAAGATGGTTCATTGAAACATAAGGATCTTTTCATGTACCTATTGGCCATTTGTATGTCTTCTTCGGAAAAATGTCTATTCAGTTCCCCTGCCCATTTTTAAAATCAGATTACTTGGTTGTTTTTTTGGTTGAGTTGTGTGAGTGCCTTACATATTTTGGATATTAACCCCTTATCAGATATGTGATTTTCAAATATTTTCTCCAATTCTGTAGGTTGCCTTTTCTTTTTTAAAAATTATTTCTTTGGCTGTGCAGCAGCTTTTAAGTTTTATGTTGACCCATTTATTTATTTTTGTTGATTGTTCTTTTGGAGTCCCATCAAAAAAATCATTTCCAAGGCCAATGTCAAGAAACATTTTCTCCATGTTTTCTTTTAGGAGTTATATGGTTTCAAGTTTTATGACTAAGTCATTAAACCATTCTGAGTTAATTTTGTGAATGGTGCAAGATAGGGAACCAATTTCTCAACACCATTTATTGATGACACTATTCTTTATTAATGAGTATTCTTGGCTCCCTGGTAAAATATTAGTTGATAGCTTAAGCAAGGTTTTATTTCTGGGCTCTAGATTCTGTTGTATTGATCTGTGTTTCTATTTTTAAGCCAATACCATACTATTTTGATTACTATAGTTTTATAATATAATTTGATATCAGCAAGCATGATGCCTCCAAATTTGTTCTTCTTTCTCAGCTTGCTTTGGCTATTAGGGGTCTTTTTTTGTTTGAAAAGTATTTTAAGTTTTTTTCCCAATATCTGTGAACAATTCCATTGGAATTTTGATAGGGATTGCGCTAAATCTATACATGGTTTGGGGTAGTACAGACATTTTAAGAATATTAATTATTCTGATCCATGAACATGAGATCTTTCCATTTGTTTTTGTCTTCTTCAACTTCTTTAATCAATAACTTATAGTTTTCAGTATACAGATCTTTCACCTCATTGGTTAAATGTATTCCTATGTATTGCTTATTGCTTCTTGATGCTCTTGTGAATGGGATTGTTTTCTTTATTTCTTTTCATGTGTTTTATTATTAGTGTATAGAAATGCAAAAGTCATTTCTGTATGTTGATTGTGTATTCTGCAACTTTACTGAATTTATTGATAATTTAATAGTTTTTTTATAACATCTTTCGTATGCTCTCCATATAAGATCATATAAGCTGTAAACAGAGACAGTTTACTTCTTTTCTGATTTGAATGCTTTTGTTTCTTTTTCTCATCTGATTGTTCTGGCTAGGACTTGCAGTATGATGTTGAATAGAAATAGTGAGAGTAGGAACCCTTGTCTTGTTCATGATCTTACAGAAAAATCGTTTAAACTTTCACTACTGAATAGGATGTAAACTGTGGGCTTGTCTTACTTCATTATGTTGAAGTACATTCCTCTTATAACCAATTTTTTGAGAGTGTTTATCATGAAGGATATTGTATTTTGTCAAATGGTGTTTTTTTCTGTACCTATTGAAATAATCATATGATTTTTATCTTCATCCTATTAATATGGTATATTACATTTATTGATTTGTATATGTGGAACCATCTTTACGCCCAAAGGTTAAACCCTACTTGAGCATGTTGTGTGAATCTTTCAATGTGCTGTGAAATTTGGTGCTAATTTCTGGATCTATATTCATCAGGGATATTGGTCTGTAGTTTTCTTATAGTGCCCTTATCTGGCTTTAGTAACAAGGTAATTCTGATCCTCTACAATGTGTTTGGGAGTATGAAATCCTCTTCAGTTTTGGGAAAGAGGTTGAGAAAGATTGGCATTAATTCTTCTTTAAATGTTTGATAGAATTCTCCAGGGAAAACATCTACCTTTTCTTTGTTGGGAGATTTTTTTTTTGATTCAATCTATTTACTCATTATTGGTCTGTTCAGGTTCTCTATTTCTTCATGATTCAGTCTTGGTAGGTTGTATTTTAATAGATTTTGCCCCAGGCTGTACGTTACCAGGAATTTATACATTTCATCTAGGTTGCCCAACTTGTTGGCATATAGTCTCTTATAATCCTTGGTATATCTGTTGTAATGTCCCTTTTTCATTTATAATTTTAGTTATTTGAGACTTCTTTATTTTTTTTCATAGGAATTCCAGCTAATGGTTTGTCAATTTTACTTCTTTTCAAAGAAACAGCTCTTAGTTTTGCTGTTCTTTTCTATTACTTTTTTGGTGTCCATTTCATTTATTTTTGTCTTGATCTTTGTTATTTCCTTTCTTCTGCTAACTTTGTTCTTTTTCTACTCATTTGAGGTACAAAGTTAGGTTGTTTACTTGAGATCTTTCTTTTTTCTGAATGATTCTCTCTTAGAACTGCTTTTGTTACATCTCGTAAGTTTTAGTATGTGTTTTTTCATTTTCATTTGTTTCCAAATATTTTTTATTTATCTTATGATTTCTCTTTTCACCCATTGGTTGTTTAATTTGCACATATTTGTCAATTTTCCAGTTTTTTTCTGTTATTGATTTCTAGTTTCCAAAGAAGATATTCAAATGGCCAACAGGTGCATGAAAAGATACCCAACATCACTAATCATCAGGAAAACACAAATCAAAATCATAATGAAATATCACCTCACACATGTTAGAATTGTTATTATCAAAAAGACAAAAGAAACACAGTGTTGGTGAGGATGTAGAGAAAAGGAAACCATTTGTGCACTGTTGGTGGGAATTTAAACTGGTATAGCTACTACGGAAAATAGCATGGCAGTTCCTCAGAAAATTAAAAAAAGACTACCACATAATCCAACTATATGAAATTTGTCTCTTGGAGAGATATCTGCACTACCATGTTCATTGCTGTGCCATTCAAGATAGCCAAGACATGAAAATAACCTAGATGACCATTGATGGATGAGTGGATAAAGAAGATGTGATGTGTACACAATGGAATATTATCCAGCCACCAGAAAAAAGGATATCCTGCCATTTGCAGCAACATGAATGGATCTTTATGGCATAATGCTAAGTGAAATAAGTCAGACACAGAAAGACAGCTACTGTGTGATAACACTTATCTAAAATATAGGAATCTAAAAGGGAATCTTGCCGAAACCGGTTTGGCTCAGTGGATAGAGCATCGGCCTGCGGACTGAAAGGTCCCAGGTTCGATTCCGGTCAAGGGCATGTACCTGGGTTGCGGGTACACCCCCAGTAGGAGATGTGCAGAAGGCAGCTGATCGGTGTTTCTCTCTCATTGATGTTTCTGACTCTCTGTCTCTCCCTCTTCCTCTCTGTAAAAAATCAATAAAATATATTTTTTTTAAAAAATAAAAGGGAATCTTAATAAGTAGAACTCACAGAAACAGAGAATGGTGGTAATCAGAGGCTGGGTGTTGGAGAAAATAGAGAGATGTCAGTCAAGGGTAAAAATTTCCAGTTATAAAATAAATACAGGGTGGGGCAAAAGTAGATTTATAGTTGTTCATATGGAAAATAATACAATAATTATTAAATCATAATACAAGAATAAACTTCGTGTTTTGCATACTCACAGTAAACCAACTTTTGCCCCCTGCTGCATTTTCTGGGGATTTAATGTACAGCATGATGAATACAGTTAAGAATACTGTCTTAAATATTTGAAAGTTGCTAAGAGAGTAGATGTTAAATGTCATCATTACAAAAAAGAAATGGAAATTATCTGAAGTGATGAAGGTGGTAACTAACCCAAGTGTACTAATCATTTCACAATATATACGTGTATTAAAAAAGGAAAGAAACAAGAGGGTTTAGCGGGTTTATAGATATCAGTGGGGAATATGATCAACTCAAAATTGGACCTGTGTTCCTAGTGATACCCTCATCCTACCCTTGTCCCGATGGTGTTGTGGTTCCTTGAAAAGGGGTAAAAGGCCCCCAGTTGCATCCAGCGAGCACACATCTCATATTCAGCATCTCGAAAGAACCCACAGATATCTGCTCCTGTCTGAGACAAGAGGAAATAAAATGCTCCTGTTGAGGATTTCTGAATGAGTCATCACTTTCTTGGGGACTAGGGGTGATCCGAAGGGCACTTACATAGGATATGCCAAAGAGGCTGAACTCCATCATGCCTGCAAGGAGAACCACAGCTGTGTCAGACACACCATTCCCGACCCGCTTCCTGCCCACTCCTCAGAGAATCCTTTAGCAAGGATCCCACCTCCCCTCCCCACCACACACCGATGATAGACTTCTTCAGCTGGTCCCATGCAGCCGTGTTGTCTCCCAACCAATGTCCTGCCCAGCGGCCAGAAGAGGGGAACGTGGAGCGGGTAATGACGATCCCTCTTTCTCCTGTCACCTCTTGCACAGCTCTGGTTGGAGGGAAACAAGGAGATGATTGAGATCAGAACAGGGGAAGAAAGGCCACAAACCGTCTCCTCCTAGAACTTCTGACCCCAGGCCATGGTGACAACATGTTTTCTGTTACTGGAGGAAATAGGGAAATCTGAGCTACAGTGAAGTTCCCATTGACCAATCCCAGGTGGATGGATTGAATAACACATATACCTTTAGAGTATTTACACTGTTTTACAAAGGACTTCACTATGCAATAAACTCACTGGATCACCTAAAAACAATAAGTAATCACCAAATCTTACTGTTTATTTACTCGGTACTTAGTTTTGTATATTTTGGGAAGAAGAAGGTGAATTCCTTTATAAAGCTTTCCTTAGAATAATTTTTATTATTCAGGGACTGAGCTCACAAAATTGGACAAGGCTAATTCAATAGAACACTAGTTGTCTATCCCAATATGAATGACCCCCCAAGAAAATCCCAAAAGAGGTAAGTGACTTTTGAAATAAAGGAACTATCTGATCCTCTACACTCTCTTTGCTTCTTATATCTCATGTTGTTACAGCATCAGCTGCACTGTGTGATAATGGCCTATGTCATCTCCACTAGGACTGTGGTCTCTCACTGGTGGGACCAGCCCTTATTTAAAACTGTCCTGTTAACTATGATCACAGGGCCTGGCTCCATGCTCATGAATATTGTCCAAAAAGTAAGAATGGCTACATAGTAGTAATTAAAATCGTTTTAACCCCATTGGAAGAGGAAATGAGAGAAAAAGCCGGGGAGTTCATCAGTCATTGGCTGCCCCTGCAGGTTGGGCCAGTTAGAGAAGGAAGATGACGACTCACTCGTATGTGGGTCTGGTCTGGGACCACCCGTACAGGCTGTGCACATCGTAGTGCCGCACCCGAGAGCCGTCGGGCAGGATCTGCTCACTCTCCATGCACAGGGTCTTGCTGCTGAGACCCCTGTCCTTGGACTCCAAATCTGAGGAGAAAGAGCTAGTGATGGGAAAGCCACCTTTGATCCTGTTCATCACTGACTTCTCTTCAAGGGACTGAACTCTCCATCTGCATGGGGCCCTCTCCATCCCAGAGGCACAGGAACGTGCTCAGCTCTGGGACCTGCAATGGTGCCCACGGGCCATTCAACATCAAGTCTTCTGGAGGGGTCTCCAGGAGGAAGCCAAGGGCATGGGGAAGAACAGAGTTGTCAAACGCTATGGGGCAGCTCCAACCTAGGCTTTTAACATGGTAATTCTTTCATGTCATTCTTATCTTAATTCTATGAAAAGGATATCATTATCCTTCTTTTACAGTTTATAAAACTGAGGCTGGGAAACATCAAGGAATCTGTTGAAGGTCATACAACTCACAGACAGAATAATTTCTGGGGGCCAAGATATGAACACAGGTGTAATACCAAAGTCCATCAACTCCATGATAAGAGGAAGCCACTATTTTCCACCCACTCGTAGCATAACAAATTCTCGTAGGGGAATTAACTTGAGCCTGAAGAAGCTGTAGCTGTAGGATCCTTTGGAGACATAACTACTGTTAAGTGTTTTCAGAACAAACTCAAAAATTCACTCAGTGGGGTCAGTAACTTGCACACACCCAACTGGGTAAAGTTATTGAAGTATGTCTGTTGCTGGCTCCCCAAAACCAAAGCACCACTGAGATATGCCCTGAGCAGTCAGGATAAGCCCCTGGCTGCTGAGTTCTTGCAGGGGTCACTCCTTGTGGCCATGGCTCTGCCAGTAGAGGAGGCCCAGGGTCCTTACGTGGCATATAGGGAGGACGGTTCAGAAAGGCATTCTTGCAACCTGGAGGAACTGCCCCATTCACAAAGCTGGCTGGTTCATTCATATCCTGGAAAAGTCAAATACAGATATATCTTACTTTTTAAAATAGTTACATGCTGGCCCTGCCAGTGTGGCTCAGTGGTTGAACGTCAACCCATGAACCAGGAGGTTGCAGTTCAATTCCCAATCAAGGTGCATGCCCAGATTGCAGGCTCAAACCCCAGTACAGTGGGCAGGGGGGTGAGGGTGGGGGTGCAGGAGGCAGCTGATGGATGATTCTCTCTCATTATTGATGTTTCATCTCTCTATCCCTCTCCCTTCCTCTCTGAAATCAATAAAAACATACTTTTAAAAATAGTTACATGCTGTCCACTCAGAGGGAAAGAAGTAGTGAATAAATCATTCACCATCCAGTAATCATTAAATCCAGCTGAGAATTGACTAGAATGATCAATTGCCAGTGGTTCTCAAACTTGGCTGCACATTAGAATTACCTGGAAATCTTTTTAAAATCCTGATTTCTGGGCCTCGTCCTCCAGAACTTCTGTTTCTTTGTTACTAATGTTGTGGCCCCACCCCATAACAAAGAAACAGAATTTCCAGAGGATGAGGCCCTGAAATCAGGATTTTTAAAAGGTTCCCAGGTGATTCTAATGTGCAGCCAAGGTTGAGAACCACTGGGCTAGAGGATTTAAAAAAAAAAAAATTCTCCCTCAGGGTGTGAAGCAAGTTGCAGTTCTAAGAAATTCCTAGTAATGACCTTGGAATTTTACAGCAGGAACTTGCAGCAAGGTACACAAGGTCAGAGGACTATCAGGATGTTCCAGTCCTAATTGGAGGAACTATGATACATCCAAAGCTCTCTGGGGTAATCATTATCCTTCTTGATTAAAGGTCATGATACATACACTTAGACACACAAAGATAGGCACACCCCTATCCAAATGTACACAGACACAAACACTCACAATCCACATGCCATCGAACTTCAAACTCTTCTCTGGACTCCGTGGATTGGTGTATAGTTCTTTCAACTCCCTCTTCCACCAGGTGGCAGTTGAATTACGGAAAAAATCTGGGAAGGCCGCGTAAGCTCGGTATAGCTATAAAAATGAAATATAATTTACTTGTCCCCAACATATTAGACAGCAAACAGACATTTACTAAGAGTTTAACTCACGCACAGCCTTATACTACATAATGACAGATAATCCAAACAGAGCCTAAGTAATGTTCTTTGCTTATTTCAAATATAATAAAAGCGTAATATGCTAATTAGACCAGGCAGCCAAATGACCTTCTGGAAATCCTTCCAGACGACCAAGGCAAGCCTCTGCGGCTGCGAGGGCCGAGCCCCTGGCACAAGTTTCAAGTACAATAGTACAGGGGAAATTTTAGCACAATTAGGCCCCTCCTGAGCATTTGGAAAGCATCCACAGACTGATTTCCTCTCCGTATCAACATGAACAGTAGCAATCAACCCCTGGACTCACTATCTCATTTATTAGATGCCCAACCCTCAACTTTTGTCCTGTAATTTCCTAAGTGTTTCTCAAAGACAAAGCATGAGCCAGGGAGAGCCTGAAGCCCGAAAGGGGCAGACATCAGGTGCCTTGTCAACAGGTTGGAAAGAAACATCCAGTTGATCCTCTCGTGTCTCATTCCCACTAAGGAAAGGGGGTGAGAGGCAAGATTGCATTTTATTACATTAGACCAGTGGTTGGCAAACCACAGCTCGAGAGCCACATGCGACTCTTTGGCCCCTTGAGTGTGGCTCTTCCACAAAATACAACGTGCGGGCATGCACATACAGTGCAATTGAAACTTCGTGGCCCATGCGCAGAAGTCAGTATTTTGTGGAAGAGCCACACTCAAGGGGGGCAAAGAGCCCCATGTGGCTCTCAAGCCGCAGTTTGCCGACCACTGCTTTAGACCATGTAACTAGCATTCACCTGTGTTTTCTCTAGTTTCAGAATCACTTGAAAACAGCCCTTGTGTGTCAAGTAAATTGGGAGGATTTAGGAGAAAGATGCACCTTCCCCTTAATTTCCTCAAATAATAAAAGTTATGTTTTCATTTTAACCTGGAAAGTAGACCCAAGGTTTAACTCCTTAACTATACTGTAAGATCTTTGAGAGCAATGACCTTGTTTTATTTTCTTCTGATTGATCTTTGTATTCCCCCTAGTGATTAACTTAGAACATAAAATAAATGCTCAGTACCTAATTGTGAATTCACACCACTTAGTAGCAGCAAACATTCATACATTTTATATAAGCCAGGTTGCTTGTTATGGAACTTTATGGTCTTTTGTATATCTCAGTAAATAAGTTCCTCTATGTTCACCAGTGCATTTTAAGAGTTAACAAGCTCAATAATGCTAGTAGTAAGGGTAGGGGGAGCAACAGAAAGACTTGGTCATGGGAACTTCCAGCTTTTATACACAATGGACAAGAGGCAAGTAGGAACCCCTATGTCTAGATAAAAGGCAAAAAAAAAAAAAAAGAAAAGAAAAGGAACACAAAGGAAAAAACAGACACAAGATCAGTATACGGGATCACAGAAATGCGAGAGGGTAGTAAGCCACTTCATTGAGAGGCTGGGAGAGGGAGGCAGGCCAGCAATGTCTTTTTGTGAGAAAATAGCGGTAGAAACACGGAACCAGTAGAGAATCTTTCACAAAGAACAGAGAGCTCCAGCTCAGGCAGGTTGGAAAACATGGTAGGCAGGCAGGGTGATAGAGGATTAGAATAAAGATTAATACCAGCCATGTCTGAGTCATTTCTAAAAAAAAAAATAAACTGATTAAAAGATAGACCTTCCTGGCAACCCTGACTTCACCCAATATCCACAAAAGACCCTTTACCTCCACTTGACTGTCCCAGTCTAGAGAGCTGTTTATAACGATATTGGGCAAATCAGGCCAAACCTGTGGAGAGAAAAATGTTTAAAAGCAATGCAGGAGATAACTTCTCTTACATAGCATTTCCTAAGAAATTATAAACCATGGTTCTACAGGTGATAATACTTGGATTTTTCATGTAGGCTTGATTTAGAGAGAAGTGCATCTCACAGTGCATATACATTCCTTTAAAATTTTTTAAGTGTGTTGACAGATATTGATTGACAAAATGAGAACTTCCGACCTCAAAGCCCAAATGGAAAAGGTTAAATGACAACAGGCACAAACATATTAACAGTGACCCACCCTTTACCTGGGTCACTGTGAAAATCATACCTTTCCCCAGACAATGTCTCCGTTTGGAGCTTTGATGAAGACATCATCCTTCAAGCCACGATCGAATGCAGGATATTCCTTTGTCTCATTTCCAGAAATGGCTGGGTCCTACAATCAACACACAGGTCAGGAGAGAAAAACAAAGCCAGAGAATGACTGGGGACAGAAAAGAGAAAAACTCCTCCATAGGGAAGGCACTACTTTCCACCTGAACTGTAGAGCTTCTCTTTGACCCTCAGCTTCTCTGCACATAACATGGAAGGAAACACAGTATGTGTAGAGTTTTCTCCACCAAAGCTTATTCACGCTCCCAAAAGACTCCTCCCATTCACAGAGGGACGAACCAGAATGAGGATGACTCGCATCCCGTCGGCCTTCATGCGGTTAATCAGAGCTGGAAATCCAACAAACTTGGGGCTGAGGGTGAAGTCCAGCTGCCGCTCCATGTAGTCGATGTCCGAGTACTGCACGTCCTGGGGGACACACAAGGGAATTCAGTGGCTGCAGGTTCCAGACGAGAACAGACCACCCCTAACCCAATCGGTAGGGAATTTCAGACGGTGTTTTTTGGATTCTTTCAAATCCCAGTTTTGTCATTTGTCAGGTAGTAGGGTCTGGGAAATCTACTTAACCTTCTAATTTTTCTTTGTAAAATGAAAAGAAAATGAAATTGGCAAAATATAGGATAATAATGCCTATCCAGCAGGGCTGTTTTTGAGAATAAATGAAAACAATGGAGGAGGGAGTGCCTTGTATATGACCAATATAAGGAGTGATTGTTGCTACCTCCCCCAAGAGCTGCCCTGGTATTATTCATGGTTCCGATTCAGAGAAAATAACATAATGTCAATTACCCAGTAGGAATACAACATGGATGGTGAATCTACTAAAAACAAAACCTGTAATTGCTTTGGATATCCAATCCTGGGGGTTGTTAAACACAGCTTTCTCATTAAGAATGAAATAGTGCATGCTGCACTTCCTATGACTAGAAACAACTGTAAACAATAAAAAATAAATAGGATAAAATTAAATACAGGGGTTGGCAAAAGTAGGTTTATAATTATTTGTATGAATAATACCATAATTAATAAATAATAATACAAGAATAAACCCTGTGTTTCATAGACTCACAACTGTAAACCTACTTTTGATGACCACTGTATGTAATTGGCTCATGGAACCAATTATCTAATTATTGGACCCTTCTTGTCCTGAAATGAAAGAGTTTTATTCCACATGTATTTCCTCTGGAAGTCAGTTCCAAGGTCCCTACATTCAACCGAGGATTAACTCAAAGCTGAGGGAACACTGTGCTCCAGCCCAGCATAGTGTTGGAATAGTGATTCTATCTGCACACACAATGATCTGACTGAATTTGGGTTGAGTTTTTAAAATTAAACAATACTACTATTGGGGCGATTCTTTTATTCTTATGGAACCAAGGATGTTTTTGACTAAATATTTTGAATTCATATAACAGAAATGGAAGCATGATCTAGCAAAAAGCTGGGCCTATGTCCTCCTCCTCTAGCAAATCACTGTGGCTCTAAGGTGAGGACCATGATCCCCACCTGTATTACTGGGTTGGGATGAGGCTCAGTGTGATGTATGAGAAAGCATCTTGTAACTTTATAGAATCCCGAAAAAATAAGGCAAATGAATCCAGATACAGAGACAACTGGGGCTGGTTGTGAGGACCCAGAACAAGTACACCAAGGGACTGAGAACGTACATAGGGGATCTGGGCAGCCACCATCTCATCATACAAGCTGGAAATCTCAGAGTCGTTCTGGTATCCATAGCGACACAGCTGAAACCCCAAGGACCAGTAAGGAACCATCACTGGCCGACCGATCAACTAAAAACAGACAGAAAATATTAGTTTCTAAGGAGACTCTGAATTGAAGTTGTACACAAAGTAATATTTTTCCAGTGCCCAAATTTGGATGGTCAACAAATTCAAATCCAGAGAGAAACTGAGAAGAGGCACAGCCACTGGGATACCTTGGAGAAAGCCTCCTGATAGAATGGACCTCCCTGCCCAGGAATTTTGGAAAATCTCATCTTACTCCGATTCCTAGGGGCAGTCTAGCTTACTGGTGATGAACATATAATCCATAGGCAAAATGCCTAGGTCATCATACCGGTTCCAATCCCCGCTGACTATGTGACCCTGGGCAAATGTTAAATAACCTCTTGTGCATCAGTTTCTTCACTTTTAAATTGGGGATAATAATAGTATTTGCTTCAGTGGTTTTTTTGTGATCTGAGGACTGAATGAGTTAATATGTCAATGTAAACTGTTCTGACACATATCAGTGACATACAGTTAGTTTTATATATGTTTGTTGCTGCAGCCAAAACAACTGTCATTACCACTATGACCACCTTCACCACCACTACACTACCATCACCATCACATCACCACCATCATAAACACCATCACTTGCAACCACCATTACCACCACCTGTACACTACCATCACCATCACATCACCATCGTCATCATCACATCACCAACATCATCACCCTCACTACCACTATTGCCACCTCCCCAACCATCCCTAGTACTATTAAATCTACTGCTCTGAAATGCTTTGAGAGGCTATGAATTTGATGATTATTGGGATGTATATGTTTTTATTTATTTTATAATCTATCTGTCTCCCAGTAAGACCAATAAACCCAGTTATTATCTGAGAACTCTACTAATGAATGTAGGTTTTGGAACACAAAATATACTGTTTAAATTCTTGGTAACCAATTGAATTCCTTCCTACCTCAGTGTACTGCTGAGTGACAAGCTCTGGAGTTGGCCCCAAAACCACATAAAAGTCCAGAATTCCTCCTGTGGTACGGTATGTCAAGGCAGGCAGGGGTTGGAATGTCACATCTGAAAATGTAGGAAAATACAAGTAAATCTGAAAGTCTTCCATGTGACGAACTATCCCCTGAAATGCATAACTTCTCCCTTTTCCAATGCCTCTGTATTGTGAGAAAGTACTTTGTACTGTACCTACACAGAACTGAAGAAGTTAAGCGAAAGTCTACAGGGTCCTATCTCTGGATTTTTTTCTCTTTGGTGTTCTTTGATATCTCATTATATGTTTTGTCATTCTGCTCTTTTTAATTATTATAATTTTATTTTAGAATAGTTTATGACATATAAGTTGCAAAAATAGTACCAAGTATTCCCATATAGGCTTCCCCCAGTTTCCCCCAATAATAATATCTTACATAACCATTCTACATTGTCAAAACCAGGAAACTGATGTAGACATATTATTAACTCAGGTATAGACCTTATTCAGATTTCACCACTTTTTACATGCACGCTTTCCCCTCCACCTCCTGCTTTTCCCACCTCTTTCCAATATACAATATAAATTTTCTTCACATCTTCATACCCCCAGAGAGAGTGCTCTGCCCATAGCTTCTTCACTAATTCAATTATACAGATGGCTTCCACTAGCTGACCTCTAGGATAATTGGGACTTGTTTAGTGTTGCTATCCCTTTTTACATGACTTTTGCCAAATAAGATTTTAGTTAATTCTTGTTAACACACATTACTGAGCTGAAAATAAACAGAAAGACTAAGTAGAAAGGCTAAGAGGAAACAAAACTGGCCACATGATAATGATTTTGACTTCGGCGAGCAGCTAAGTCAAACACATTCTAAACTTCCTCAAGAATGATTGGTTCACAAAAATAAGGTGAGATGCTGGCATCATCTTACCCATGGCATTGCTGTTTAGCAGAAGCACTCCATGGGCACTTCCATCCTCCTCCAGTCCCATGTAGTAGGGTTGGACACCATAGGAATTCTTCTTGTACTGGAAGAACCATATGAAAAAGTGGGAAGAGGCGGCTAAAAAAGAAACTCAACAAAAATTGATTGGTAAGGTGTGTCTAGTCTTCTCTGAAATAAATAAAATGTATAAGAAACAAAGGAGCCTGGAATTGGCCCATTTGCCTAAAAACAGATGTGACCACCCAAGTTGAGTCTGGGAGGATGAAACACGGAGTGTACATATGTGGGTAGAGAGATGCAGAGACCCAGATCCCAAAACTCTGCCCTTACCCCCGGGGGTTCGTCTCGGGAAAACATCCCCCATGTGTGCCAGTTCAAGTCTCTCGGATAGCTTGTGTGCTCATTTTCTCCAAAGCCATAAAGATACTGGGAGGAAAGGCGAGTGGAGATGCGGATGAACATGTCATTGAAGGTGAAGCCAAGAAGCTGAGAGTCCCAACTGCAACACAAAAGAGTATATTTGGGAAAGAAACCGGCTGTTCTATTGGTTTCAAGCAGCTAATTTTTCAAGGAAAACCAAACTCTTGATTCCCTCCTCTCCCACCCAGAATCCTGTTAATCTCCCAAACCAAACCAAACCAAACCTACATGATTAAAATCATAGATGCCTTTGCTAAAAGCCCAGGAGCAAGCTTCATTCTTTATTTTCCTCTATCACTACCTCCCTTCAGTTCTTTCAGAATGCCCATCTAATAGCATTCTCCAACTCAGTTGCTATGGTTCCATACCAACCCCAGCTTCCACTCCTGCTCCCTACAGACCACATTTGCTACAAAGCATCCAGAGTGAATTTTTTCAAAGTATCTCACATCACGTCACTCCCCCCCATTTACAATTCTTCAGTGATTTCCATTACAAAATTTTATGAAGTCTAATATGAAACCCACCTAAACTCCAGCTTCATCTCTCATCACTTACCTCCCTACCTACTAAATTGCTCCAACTCTATATTGGACATCCCCCCACCCCTCCCCAATATGCCAAGTTTACTCCTTTTTCATGGCCTGTGTACTCTCCAGCCCATCTGTCTAAATTGTTCTTCCCCACCCCTCAGATTTCCACATGGGTGGCTCCTTTTCCTCACCCAGGTCCTTTTTCCAATATCATCTCCTTGGAGAGATCCACTCTGATCACAGTACCCAAAGCAGTAACCTTCTACAACCCTCAATCGTCCTGTTCTTTTCCTACATAGCAGTTGTCACTATCTAAACCACCTTATTTATATTTTAACTTGAATTATCTTTGTGATTTACTTATTTTTTGTCATAAAAAGAGAGACCTTATCTTCTATAACCACAAAAGATAAAGGCACTCCATAAACATTTGTTGAATGAATGCCTAAGTGCATGCAACTGCCTCTGTAATTATTCCCAGAGGGCTTTCTCATAAGAACAGACCCAAAGGAAATAACTTATTCATGAAACTGGAAATGGTAGTGTGGTGCTTTGAGCAGGATATCTCCAAGGACAATGCACAGGGCAATGAATGTGCAGGTATCCATCAATTTCAAATCAGACTAGGAGCCACTTACATCACGGTGCCTGTACTCCTGCGTTGAATTTCAATCCCAAATGGATTCTTCTTAATGAAGACATTATAGAGTTGACTCTCAGGGGTGCTGGATGGAACTGTGGGTATGTTGAGAGGGACTGGGACTTCATACCGATTGTTGTTGGGATCATAAATCTAGTGACAGAGAAAATTGATTTTAGGTAACTATGGCGCCCTTAAAGCCCATAACCTTAGCAAAACCTTGATGACCTTGACAAAGAGTATGAATGCTATATTTCTTTGTCTTTAAGCTCATCATACTCTGGATTTTATTAACATATGAAAGCACAATGTTGGATTTAACTTTTTTTTGTCTGTCATATCTTACTTAAGGCTTCTATTACAATAACACATTCACTTTGACATTGGTGCTATCCTGGAAAATCAGTCTAGAATCAATGTGGTTTATGATTATATTTTTTATTAGTTTATGTGTAGGGGTATGAGTCTATGTGAATACCTGAAAACTTTTCTGAATTGAACTGCCCCGAAAAAATATAAACTCGCCCTGACCAGTTTGGCTCAGTGGATAGAGCATCGGCCTGCGGACTAAAGGGTCCTGGGTTCGATTCCGGTCAAGGACATGTACCCACAACACTTGGGTGATAATATGCTAATGTAGAGCTTTGCAAAAGTGTTGTGACACTGAAGGGAAGGAAATGCCTAACACTTTCAGGGAGACTGAGTGGATTTCAGAGAGAAAATACAGACTGAGTCTTAAAAGCTTTATAGCCATTAACCCAACACATAAAGGAGATCAAATCATTTCTGGTAGAGAAATAAGTGCAAAGGCACTGAGTATTAAAGCAAGGTCAGAAAGAGGCAAATATTTTGGAGAGAGTTACTGTGTGATCAGGAAGTAGACTGGCAGAGTTAAAGCTGGAAACCTAAGCAAGTTCATTTATTTCAAACCTATTAGGTGCCTATCAAATGCCACCAGGTCTATGGTGAGGACAGGAATATAAAAGCCTCGTCCTTATATTGTAAGATGTACAAGAACTCAGAGTCCAGGTTGATATTAGATTGTGAACAATCTGATGTTTTTCATTTATTCTCTCGATGAACATCTAAGTGCTGACTACCTACTGGGCCGGTGTTAGATTTCAGAAACACAAAGATAAAAGGACATTTCCTGTCTTTCAGACACTCACAATTCAATATAGAAATATACATAAAATAGTCCATCACTAGTCCTTAGATGTAATAAATCATAGAAAAGAGAGATCACTTCATTTTCATGTCTATTTCACAGGTATCCCAAACTCAATATCCAAAACTGAACTCATCATCTGATTTTGCCCAAGCTCAAACCTTTTCAGAGTTTCCACTATGGTTAATATTACCATACTCCATATAGAGATGCAGGCTAGCAAAATGGCAATCATTCTTGGTTCTTCCCTCTTGTCATTACCTACTTGCAATTAACACCAGAACCTGTAACACTGCCTTCTCATCTCTCAAAGATGTCCACTGTTCCCCATCTCCTTCCTGTACTATGACCAAGCTCCAGCCCTCATCTGGATTACCTAACTGGTAACCTCCTAGTTTGTCTCTCCTTTCAACTCTTGTCCTTTCAGTAGACACAGCAATCTTTTCAAAATGCAAATTAGAACAGGTCTCCCTGTGCAATCACCGGTTTCTCACTGCTCTTAGGATAATGACCTAGTATAAGATAGCATGGTTAACCTAGAAGAGTGAACTTATTTTAGGGTTCTGTAACCTTGCCTAGCAAAAACTGATGGAACTGAAAAGTGCTAGTCAGTACTTGATACACAGTCTGTGAACACGTACCTTAAACTGCAGCATGTCATTCTTGTGGTAGGTCACATTCACACGGAGGGTGTTCACGGGTGTTGAGGGCAAAGCGTTGGCGTAAAGAGGAGACTTTAAGGAGATGACAGCTGTGGCCCCATGTGAGTTATACTGAATATCATCAACAGAATATAGCTCTTTGGTGAAATAGCAAAAAGGGACTCCTGGGGAAGTGGTTGCCTGAGAAGTAAAGCCAAAGTCAGCTCAGCATGTGGTCCTGGGATTATCAAATACAAAGGGGCTGGAAAAGGTAATTTATAGGGAGATATAGCCAGACTATCACTTATTTCCCTATGTGCTCTTAGGTTGTGATACAAGTTTAAATTCCTGGTCTCCATGTAAAATATTTTTTTAAATAATTTTCACTCCTGTCGCTACCTACTCTTCATATCCAGATAAAAACCCAGTTTCCTTTGGAAGCCCTTTCTTTCTGTGGATTTTAAGTAATCACATAGGTACTGGTGCTATGCTCATGAAATTGTAGGTTAAGTGTAGAGAAATTTAAGTATGATAACACCATCAGCATTTTTACCTCCCACGCACAGCCACGGGCAGTGCACTTTGCTTCAGAAGCACCATCCTCGTCAGGATAACAGTCTATTTTTTCTACATCGTCCATCACCAGGTTCCATTCCACAGTGTATGCTTCTCCCAGGATAAGATCAAGTCCTGTGATAAGAGCAACCTGTGGGAATGGGGAAGTGACAAGGAAATTTACCCTCAGGACACAGGCCTTGCAAAATCTGAAACTTCTTTGGGGAGAGAATAGAAATCATACCAGACTGAATAATCCAACTGGCATACCACTGGAGCCTCTATGGAGAGAACTATATGGGGAGTAGGAGCAGGAATCACCCAAAGGCAACAGGGCAGATGTCACAACTCTATGTCAATCTTGTATATAACATTTTGAAAAGAATTTGATAAAATAAAATCTTCCGTAATCACTCCTTTCTTTCCTTCCCTCACCTGCTTCCTCTTCCTTGTTTTGTCAGGAAGGCTTGCTTCTGCACTTCCCCTTGTAGCATAACACACACAAGCACAAGTGTCATTCCAAATTTAGTTTATCTTCTTGCCCTCTTTCCCCCAAACCAGTGTCCCCCAGTGGTCTAGACTGATGGCTAGAACAAAGGAATAAGAATAACATGGCCTGGGTTCTCATCTCCATTCTGCTGTGGAAACTTAGAGTATTTCAATTCCTTGGGTCTGTTTCATCAATTGCAAAATTGGTGAATTGGCAAAATCATTCCATTTCCTTCTATTTCTAACACCCCAACCTCTTCATTTCTGCAGGCCAAAGCCTCAAAACTTGAAAACTTTTAAAAATCCCACTTTCTGCGGAAACCGGTTTGGCTCGGTGGATAGAGCGTCGGCCTGCGGACTGAAAGGTCCCAGGTTCTATTCCGGTCAAGGGCATGTACCTGGGTTGCGGGCACATCCCCAGTAGGAGATGTGCAGGAGGCAGCTAATTGATGTTTCTCTCTCATCGATGTTTCTAACTCTCTATCTCTCTCCCTTCCTCTCTGTAAAAAATCAATAAAATATATTTAAAAAAATCCCACTTTCTAATTCAAATATCTAATATTTTTTTATATACTGTTATATTGTCTCTTCTTTAGCAATTTCCTTAGAGAAAGTTCACATTTGTCCAAAACTATAAAATACATTCTAAGGATTATCATCCTTCTTCCAGTCTCTTCTCAGTCTAAATTCATCTTGCACTTCCCTTCCCTGGACTACAAATCCCATCCCCCTCCATGACAATTCTCTTAAACATTGAGCTGAGGGTCAATAAGTGACCCTTTGACATTAGATCAGATCCTTCTCGTTTTAGCACTAAGACCTTCCAAAATCTGACCATAAGTTATCTGTCCAAACTGATCTCCTTCCAAAAGTGAATCCTACCTGTCCTAGTTATACAATATGCACAGACTAATGAAAGGCTAACCTCTTACTAATACAAGGCCATCCTTAGATTGGCTCATTCTGACATCTCAACCTTGAATGTTTTATCCTCACAAATGCTCATCTGTGGAATAAACTGCTAGTTGCCTGCCCTACATAAAAGTTATCCTCTTACTATTTCAGTTTAGAATACTAAAGTTCCCACTTAAGAATTAAAGCTGTGGCCATTAATAGATAAATTTTGAGCCAAGCTTTTGTTTCTTGATTTAAGGGACTGCTTCTTTCTTTCCTGCTTCCTCTTTTTATTCATACTAAAGCAAGGCCATAGTGACTGGAATTAAGCTGGAGGCACTTCCAATCATAAGAGAAGAAAAAAATATCAACCCTGACAACCTTGAGCCACTGAATCAATGCCAGCAACTGACCTCTTTCTAAAGATCTTATTGCATAAAGGAAAAAATCCAACTTGTTTAAACCACCATTTGGCTGAGCCTCCTGACACTTGCAGCCAAATGAATCTCTAGCTGATGCATCGTCTTTCAAAGTCCAGCTCCAGCCCTATATTCTGCAAGGACTTTGTTCAATATTCCATTAAGCTTTGAACACTGACTTAGAATAAGTTAACACTTTGCATATGTTGGTTTGGGTTGCCTGTCCCCTTCCCAATAGTTTCATATGTATATATTGTGTCTCCTCACAAATCAAATTGAAACAGTTAAAGAGCCCCGTTGGCCTTATATTAATTATCTATTTAACAAACATGTATTGAATTTGTTTTCATATGTGAATCAGTCAAATGGCTTGCACTTTTCTGTACTCACCAACAAAAATGTAATACTACTTCTAACTTTATGATGTATGCATCCTCAATGGATATTATGAGGACAAAATGTCAAATGTCACTGATATATCATTATAATAGACAACTAAATTTACTTATTTTCTTAAGTTTGGAAGGTCCCTCAGAAACATGCTAACCCAGTAGCTCCCAATCCCAGATCATACCTGTAGTAATAAGTATTTGAGGAAAGGGTCCCTCATAATCTATAGTAATAAAAGTGTAATATGCTAGTTAGACTGGACATCCTTCCAGATGAAGCTGTGCTGGCGGGGGCCAAGGCAGAGGCGGCAGAGGGCCCCAGCCACCACCACAGCAGGGGCCAAGCCCCTTGCACGAATTTTGTGCATCAGGCCTCTAGTGTTAAAATATCAGAGGAACTGATTACAACTACTCAGGAGCATCATATCTTATCACAACTGATGAAAAGTTATTTTATTGTTATCATCTAACCAAATAAGTAGCCATTAATTACCTAGACTTGTCAAATTCTTTGACTTAAAATTTTTTCTAAAAATGTATGTGTTGTAGTGAGAATTTATACTAATATATCTCAGTACAGTTAAAAAAAAACCTCTTTTCACATTTTTCATTAATGGGGACCCCTTCCCTTCTTTACCTTTCTAGCATCAGCCATCAGCTTTCAGATCTACTTTTCCTCTATTTCTGTTCCCCACACTTCTTCTGTCCCAGAGAGAACAGAAGACTGGGGCCAGTGGGGGAGTAGATGAAAAGACTATTTGCCTCTATCCCAGTTTCCCAGCAGCTCCCTCATTCATTCTAGTGCTAGCCCACTCCTCATTTTTTTTTCTCTCCTAACCCTCTGACTTTCCACTCCAGGCCTCAGTGTACTTTGGTCCTTTAGGACCCATGCAACCTTGGTAAGAAGGAACACCATGAGCTGTGAAGAATTCTTGATAAACTGTCTCAACCAAAGGGATTTTTACCTGTTGGTTAGGATCATAAGTGACTTTAGGAGAAACCTGAGTTGGTACACCATTGTGTTTCACTACAATGTTGTTAGGTTTTTGGGTCCCAAGGATTTTAATCTCTTTAAATACTAAATTATTAGGGTCTTTGTAGGTTGACTGCAAAATCTTCACATCCAAGCGGTTCTGCAAAACAATTAAGCACAAAGATCTAACTATAAAACACAGTTTCTCAAGTCACTCAAATATTCCATCCTAGATCAGATACCCAAAATGGGTTTGAATGTCTCTTGGCTATCTCTACTCATCTGTGCTTAATTAGTACAAATGTATTTTGATACTCCCTGAGGAGGAAGAGAGAGAGAAAGAGAGATTTTTAATAATTACTATTAAAAAACTGACTGCTTTGATTTATTCATTTCATTGCCTCCTTCTAACTAACATGATTGATTCAGTTATTAGGAGAATGTGCTCACCTATACCATAAATGCATATGAAGCTACAAGTATAATTACACACATACACAAACACACATGAGTCTTGTGGACCAACAAAAGCCCACACTTAAGATTCACAAAAATATGCTACTTACTTGGGTGACAGAAAACTCACATAAGATATAAAGATTATTGGCCACAGTATCTGAAAGTGAGAGAAAGACAAGTCAGACTCTGATCTGCCCACAGAGGAGAACAGTTTTTTACTCTGGCTGTCTTTGAAGCTACATCTTGAGAAGGACAAGATTATAGACAGAGTCTCCAAGGCCAAGCCACTGTTTTCCCTTTTCCTTTCTCCTTTAACCTTGAAAAGGTCCCCTTTCATGTGCTTCCAAGGAATATTCCTTAAGTGAGTCTATTTCCTAAGCTCAAGCCTCAAGAGTCATTAGTATATTGGAGACAGAAAAATGTGCTAAGAAACTAGATATAGACACATAGCTAGATTTTCACTGCCTTTTCACTGGTTATGTTTTTTCATACGATCAACATTTGTTCAGTAGTATTTTGGGGGAAGATGTCCACATTAAATGGCAGGAATGGTGTTAAAAACACCTTTCAGGTTCCCATAGACAATAAAATGAGAGCCTATGAATATTGCTGGCCAATGGGAGAATTCTACAAGGTAGAAATGTGTTTTTCCTCCATCAGTGGTCCACCTGCCATAAACAGTGCTACTAAAACAAAACTCTTCTCTCCAGTGATGAATGCTACTGTGCCTGGTGAGATATCTCCCCCAGCTGAATGACCAGAGGGGTAGCTCAAAGACGCAGGTTCATAAATAGTGACATTGGCTCACCTTTCGTTTCCCCATCATCCCAGAAAAGTTCGCCTCTTGCTTCTTTTTTGTCATCTAGGGCAATGATAAGACCAAGAGGGTTCCGTCGACTGTAGGAGAAGATATTTATTTAAGAGACCAAGACTTAAAACTCAAAGAATTTTGTCAGATAAACTGAGGATGACGATCAGATTCAGATGGAAAAGGATCCTAGCATCAGACTGCTCTGCTTTTCTTCAGGCACAAAGGCAAAATCAACAGGTGCATCCCTCTCTAGAATCATTGCCCCAAACATTAGCAATAAACACCTATGTAGGAGGCAAAAAATTTAAGCACCAGAATCACACAGTAACTGCAACAAAAACTACCAATGCAAGTATTATTTAGGATACAAACTATTAGAAAACACAGCAATCCTAGACAATAACTGGTTCTGCCTAATCACTTAAGAGATGTTACATGCAGAAGTATTAATTGTGGCTGGGGGATACATTTTTTCCCTGCCAGAGAACCATTTTGACTCAGAAAGCAATAAAACACAATAAGGTCTATCTATAAAATGACACCTTTCCTAATTTTATTATTTATTATTAGTTTGTTTTGAGAGTAAAAGAAAACATTCCAAGTATCTGCTTTATAATTATGAATAAGAAACACAAAACACTACTCAGTAAGTTGGTGAAACAGATGGACATAATCTACCTCCCAATTTTCTGATAATGTGGCATCCCTCACTGACCTCACGGTCTATTGTATTCTGTCACAGCTCAGCCTTCCACTATGCCCTATGCAAGCTGGATCCCATTATCAACAAAATCACCTGCTTCCATCTAACATGCATATGTTGAGTAGTTTTCATTTGCTAGGAAATCTAAGGGATACAAAGATGAACAGACACTCCATTGATGACCTTAAATATTGTAGGAAATATTAAATGTATTCACCAGACAATCAAAGAAGAAAGTAAAGTGTGACACAAAAGTTAAAATACTTATAGGAGTCCAGAATGACACTTCTAGCAGTGTGGTGGATTAGATATTCTAGAGGATACCAGACATTCTGAAGGACCCACCCACTAAAATACCACTTGATCCTAGATAAAATACAACCCATGGTCCCTGCAGGGAGCTAATGTGATCCAAGGCAGCAGTCCTGGCTTGCAATCAAAGAGAAAGCAAATCATCTCTAGAAGAATGAGACCCACATTTGGAATTTTAAGATCACCACATTTGAAAAACAAAAACAACTAATCATACAAGATAATATGCCAGCATAAAAGAAATTGGCAAAAACAACTATTGATTTTGATTCCACTAATGACTTTAAATAATTATATTTTCAGGTAAAAAGTATAAAATAACTATGATTGGCATATTTAACGATATTAAGGAGGCAAGAAAAAAAATCAGCTTAACACCAAAAAAGTATAACATATGACCAGAAAGTTGGAAGTGGCAGCATTCCCTTTGCTGGAAGAGTTGGGAAACATTTCCTGCAGATAAAATCTGAGTTTAATTTGAAGGATTATTAAGAACACACCAGACAAAGAATGTTAGAATCTTGAGAATATCATGCTAAGTGAAATAAGTCATATAGAAAAAGTCAAGAATTATATGATTTCACTCAAATGTGGGATATAAAACTGAAAGCAACAAGTGAACACACAAGACAAACAACAACTCATAGACACAGACAACACTATAGTGGTTCCCAGAGGAAAGGGGGTGGGAGAGGTTATGAAGGGTAGAGGGGGTCGAGTGTATGGTGATAGAAAATTTGACTTGGGGTTGTGAACACACAATACAATATACAGATGATGTATTAAAGAGTGTTACACTTAAAACCTATATAATTTTATTAACCAATAAATTTAATTTGAAAAAAAAGAACATACCAGGCAAAGAATGTTGGAAAAGATAATAAGTGCTTAAACCCAAATGCAGGAAAATAGAAGGGTATGTTTGGAGAATAGCAAGATTTTCAGGATGGTGGTCTACAGGTATGTGCTAATGTGCACCCAGAGGCACAATTATTAAGTAACTTGGAACCGGATTGTGACTAGCCTTGAATGCCCTACTAATGAAAGAATTTGTTCTAAGCAGGGGAGCAACCGGTTGAGATCTTCACTTTGGAAATATCAATTAAAACCTACAGAATGACTGGCTAGAGGATTTTTTTAAAAATATTCTCTCTCAAGGGGGTTTAGGAAGATTAGGGTTTAAGGCAGCGGTTCTCAACCTGTGGGTTGCGATCCCTTTGGTGGTCAAACGACCCTTTCACAGGGGTCGCCTAAGACCATCCTGCATATCAGATATTTACATTACGATTCATAACAGTAGCAACATTACAGTTATGAAGTAGCAACGAAAATAATTTTATGACTGGGTCACAACGTGAGGAACTGTATTTAAAGGGCCAGAACGTTGAGAACCACTGGTTTAAGGTCTTTCAAAATCTATCTGGATGCAGTTCTAAATCACAGCTTCCTCAGAAGAGGCCTAGGGGCAGAGTTTAATGACCAATCACACATACATACACCACATACACTAGAGCGTCTTCCTCCCCACTCCCCACCCTCAACATGATGTGTCAGCATCTCCTGCATGGGAACAGATGGGCACAGAAATGACCAGCTTTGTTAGCCTGCCCCTTAAAGGAAACTCAGTCATGCTGTACCTGGCAACAGTGGTTGTGGCTGGCTGTTGGGTGGGGAAGATGTATCCTCCTCGAAGGTGAAGTCCAATTTTGTCTCCAGGAAGTTGCATTTCCACTTTCTGCTTCCTCCATCTTACTTGGCTCCCCTGAAGCATGAAGACAAATCAATCACATTGCCATGATGGGACATTCACCTCCAGCTTTCATCCCTGTGCTGAATTATCTTGGCTCTCTCCTTTACCACCTAGCTGAATTACTGTCTAGTTGGACAATCAAACAAGAGAAGGGGAAAAGTCAAAAACAATAGGTTTTGTCATCAATTGGTTTTGGGGGGCACGTGTATGCCATGTTGAGGCTATTTGATATATATTATATGAATGAATAGCTCTAACTCATGACCAAGCTCAAATTGTCCTTTGGCCCTTCCAGCATTTGCCCATGAGACATTCTACTTGAGTTTTTATCGGATTTCATCATGACTGACATTAAGTCACTTAGGCTCATTTCATTGACTCGGCTCAAATTACAGAAGACATTACAGAAACACTCCTTTCTTGTCTACACAGCTGCAGCTGTGGTCTTGAAAAGTGTAAGAAAAGTGAGTGCTACTTACAGTCTCATAATCATACCAGACAGCATCAGGCACATAGGCCATCACTTTTTCTGCACCCTGAAATGAAAACAAAATATACTTCTTCATGGCCTAGCCTCTGAAAGCATTCCCTAGGGAACTTCTTTACCATATATAGAGAGTGCATAAATGACATTTCTTGACCTTGTTATCGAATCATGCCTTTCTTCTAATGGGAATAATAAAGGCAATAACTGAGCAACAACAAGAAAAAATCCTAAGTGGAACCACATTAAGAATAATGACAATATTGAAACATGTTGTGGTAAAAATTCCAGCTTTACATTGGTTATCTCATTCACACTTCACAACAGTCCCCAGTGATGGGGATTATTATTATCTCACTTTACAGCTAAGGAATTAGCATGATGACATACCTAGATCACATTGGTACTAAGTGACACAGGCAACAATCTCACATTCATCACCCTAACTTTATTTTTTTAATTTATCTTTATTTTTGGAATTATTACAGATGTACCCCTCTTCCCCCATTGACTCCCTCCACCCTGTGCCCTGGACTTTAGAGTGATCCTGGGCCATTACATCCTTCTGCCTCTACTTCACAGAACAAGTACTGATCTGCTCTGATGATCTGACAACAAATAGGACTATTCTTAAACCCAGAGTTGCCAGTAGATGCTTCTACACTGGTTGAGAACTTGGTCAGAAAAAAGATTTCTAGAGGAAAGAAAATGTGAAAGTATCAGATATACAACCTCCCCAGCACATTGTCATCAAGCCTGACTCAGCCACACATGTTGGAAATGGGTTTGGAATAAAGAGAAGAGAAATGGTTCCAAGGAGAGGGCTGCAGGAACAGAAGCTGACACCACCAGTGTGTCCCTATGGGAACACATACCTCATCCAGAACCGGAGTGATGAGGAGGCCAGGCCCCCATAGAAACTGTTGGTGCACATCCCAAGTGTTACTGTCCGCATAGAACCTGGAGATTGGAGAGACTTTTGCTGAGATGTGAGCCAATGCTTCCCGGAAGCTCTCCCCTCAGCCTGTCCAAAACATGCAGGTTCCCTCCCAGGGAAAACTCCCCCAATTTTTCTATGATGCCTATTCAACTTCCACCTCCCCAATCCTGCAGAGAGATCTGCTTCCTCTAGCCCATGTACCCTCCTAATCTCTCCCCAGGTTAAACAGACATTCCTGTTCCGGTATCTATGCTAGGCTTAGGCAGGTTCAAGGCCGAATTCTAATTGCCATATCTCCCTTATAAAGAAATAAGTAAAGTAAGTTGTACATTTTAAAAGTTCAGCTGACCATCAAAAAGAAACTGGATCTGATCACAAAAAATAGAAGATAATTACAATTTTACTCTTTTTCTCTCTTATGTTAGCTGCCTTTAAAGAGAATTCCAGGAGATGGCAAAAACTTACCCCAAATAATCTATAATAATAAAAAATAATATGCTAATTAAACTGGACATCCTTCTGGACGACCTTCTGGATGAAGCCGGGGCTGTGAGGGAAGCCTAAATCCCAGGTGCCTGCCAGTGGCCAGAGGGAAGCCCGGGTTCTGGGTGTGGGAGGGAAGCCCAGGTCCCAGGTGCCAGAGGAAAGCTGGTGCCGGCAACCAGGGGGAAGGAAAGCCTACTCTTGTACAAATTTCATGCATCGGGCCTCTAGTGAATATATAATAAAGCAGATATGTGCTTGAGGGCCTAAACTGTCAGACACATAAGGACATTAACTGTATTTTGATAAGGAAAGCCTCTTAAGTCTTAGAGCCTGAACATAGTGCGTTACAACAGAGACCATCAAGTTCAAGCTACCAAATCCTTTAAATTAAGATTAAAGAAACTAAGGATAAAAGAACTAAAATGATTTGTCTAAGATAAAGAGTTAGTTGGTGACAGAACAAAGACCCCAGTCCCATGACATTTAATCTAGCTTCCGTCCCAAAAGAGAACAGGCTGTAATACTTAAATAGTATCTAGGCAACAATAGCATTGCAAATACCACTGGGTTTGAATTGTTTCAATTGTCACTCTTATATATGATGATATAGTCAATGTCATCAGTTGCATTAACAAAAGGCCTTTGGGTTAGGTGGACTTACTCATGCAGAAGGGGCCTGGCCACGGTGTCCCCCCGACTATGAGCGCGATAAAGGAGAGTGTACAGATAGGGCAGTAGAGTGTAGCGGATGGTAAGGTAGTGCCTGGAGGAATTCAACAGCAGAGAGTTGGCTCCAAAGGAGGCAGGATCCTGGGCCTGGAAGGAAGGAAGATGTTGCAGTTGTCAGCTGGCCATGCACAACAGAAGTATCTGGAGAATTCCAGACCCCATTCATCCCAACCTAGAGTTTACTTCCTGAAAGACCTGGAAGCTTGGCCTCTGATCAGTACAGTTGGGGAAAGAGAGAGCATTTCACCAAGTAAGTGGCCATTCTTCACCTTGAAACTCAGCTCCCTTCACCCACTCTTTAGGGGTGCTCTCTAGAGAGACTGCCGGTTCAATAATTTTGAAGCATCTCCTCATTTGATTCTCATTACAATATGAGCAATGTTGATAAAGTATACAGAGGTTTGATAAAAACCTTTACAGACTCGCCATTTTCTTGACTGAAGCATAGAAATAGCTGAGGCTGTGGCACAGGGCATTTTAATGGTGCATCATAGGTCTTGGTTGATTGCAAACAGTGGTGCAAATTAGCCTGATTGAGCACCAGGTAGGAGGATGGCTCAACACATTCCTTAGATGCAGTCCTAAGGGATGCCAAATTTATTTACATCCTATATCCTGGGAGACTTACCTTGTACCCTTGGCCATTGTGATTCCTGGCAAATGGGTAGAAAGCTCCCAACTGCATCCACCGCCTGCAGAGCTCCTCAGGGGCATCCAGTGCAAAGCCACATATGTCAGCACCCACCTGGAAGGACACACAGTCAGCTCAAAGGGAGTTCATCCCCCTTTGCTTTCTACCAGGGACTTCAACTAAACTTTGCTAACCTCTTACTGAGAAGGCTAATATGGTGTGATTGAATTGGTTTATATCCTGTGTCCACTCTACTGCCAAGTGACTTTGAATAACTTACTTAACCCTCCTGTGCCTCAGTTTCCTCACTTTACCAGTAAAGTAGGCACTAATTAGTTACAGAGGGTTTTACTAAGTGAAATAAGTAAAACACTTGACACACAATAGCTTTTTGATGAACAGTTACTAGAAATGTTATTTATATTATTATTTTGACCACACTGCTATTGGAATTAATTTTCCAACACCTAAACCTGATATTGTTACTCATCAATTCAAAAATTTCCAGTCTCCTTTCAGCTTATCCTATTAGCTCCACAAAACCTGGCTCCAACCCATCTTTCCAGCATTACTTACCATTCTAGTCTTACACACCAACCCTCACAGACCCATCAAAATGACCTCTCCACATGAGTCAGAAAAATTATATCCACTTTTCAAAGTTAAACTCAAGTGCTATCTTTTCCATGAAGTTTCTCTTGACTCCCTTTGTTCCTTATAATCTTGTTAAGTCCTTTCTCAGGATTCCCTTAACAGTTGACGTGTATGTCCCTGTTGGCACGCTTACCCCAGCTTGTCATAATTGTTTGTTTATATATGTCTCCTCTTACTAAATTATAAACTCTTTGGGGAAAGAGAGGCATTTCTGTTACTATATGTATGTTTTTCTTTGCCCTCACCATGCATACCTAACTCAATACCTTGCATATAGTAGGAGCTCAATAAATATATATGTTGAATTTAACTAAAAGATGACAAAGCCACTTCTAAAGTGCTGGTAATGGTGTTTCCTCACCGAGGTGCAGGATACATGGATATATTCAGTTTGTGAAATTGATCAACTGTATACTTCAGGATATGTGCACTTTCATGTGTGTATATTATACTAGAATAGAAAGAAATGTTCCAATGATATGACTTCAAGGTTGAACCTTCTATCTTTATAAGACAATGCAAGGAAGAATGTGGTGGGATCAGAGCCATACTGTGTAGATGAAACACACACTCTCAAGATATGAAATCCCTGGGCCATGGAGGGTAGGGTCTTATGATTTGAAAACTTTCTAAAATGAGGCTTTCTGGAAATTGAGGGTCGTAAGAGAACTTGGGATGTGAACTCACCATTGGGATCCCAAAAAGATTGAACTCGAGCATGCCAGGAATAGACCATCGAAGGTCATTCCAGGTGGCTGCATTGTCTCCTAACCAATGAGCTGCAAACTTTCCAGATCCCGCAAAGGTGGAACGGGTTATAATGAAGCTTCTCTTATTAGGGAACACAGTCTTGACAGCTCTAGAAAGAGATAGAGTGGGAATCAATGTGCAACCTTAGTATGTCTCAGCCCAGCAACATATACCAAGGGCCTCAGAAGTCAAAACCCCATCTGCCTCTTCTAGTTCTCTGCTGGTGGAGTTAGAGATGCTGATGGGGCAGACTGAATTATTAAGGATATTTATGTTTTGTTTTATTTTAAGGTGTTTTCTTATGTACATCAATAACTCCATAATTTTCAAGACTTTCCAAAGCAGACTTAAAAAGGCTACTAACAACAGGCATACAAGTTTTATGGAACAAAGGCAAAATTTAACTTCATATAGTTGTGTATAAACAGGGTGGGGCAAAAGTAGGCTTACAGTTGTGAACATGCAAAAATCAGATTTATTCTTGTATTATTATTATTTATTTATTGTATTCTTTTCCATACAAACAACTGTAGACATACTTTTACCCCGTCCTAATCATTGGTCTTTCACAGGGTGTGATTTTAGACATACACACAAATGAACATAGGAACCCCTTCTTGGGACTTAAATTCTTCTTTAAGTAGAAACACTTTGGTCACAATCTACATAATAAAAGCCTAAGCGACCTTTATGGTGGAACGCCCAGAATGACCGGTTGCTATGATGCATACTGACCACGAGGGGGCAGATGCTCAATGCAGGAGCTGCCCACTGGTGGTGAGTGTGCTCCCACAAGGGGAGCACCACTCAGCCAGAAGCTAGACTGACGGCTGGTGAGTGCAGCCATGGTGGCGGGAGCCTCTCCCACCTCCACAGCAGCACTAAGGAGCAGCAAGCCAAGCAGTAAGGAGCAGAGAGCAGGTGGACAATAAGGAGTGAGGGGTCCCGGACTGCAAGAGGGCATAGGCCAGGCTGAGGGACACCCCCACCCCCCAGTGCATAAATTTTGTGCACTGGGCCTCTAGTTTTGTAATAATAAAAGACATTTTAAAATTATGTATCTATGTGAATATTTTTTAAGTAAATATAAAGATACTAGAGGCCCACTGCATGAAATTCGTGCAAGGGGCTTGGCCTTCACAGCCGTAGCAGCTTGCCTCAGCCCTTGCAGCCCTGGCTTCATCCAGAAGGTCATTTGGCTGTCCAATCTAATTGACATATTACACTTTTATTATTATAGATATCATCTATATTTTTAAAATAAGAAATCTGTTATATTCTTAAAAACACTTGCTTTACAATGTTTTTAACAACTTTCAAGAAGGCTGAAATCACACCATGACTTTGCTAATGAATGAATGTGGTTTTGGTCTGGCCTCCTTCTGTCATAGTTGCAGTAAAGAGTAAATTCTCAATACCTTTTCTTCACTATAGAATTTGAGTCCACACACAAAGGCAGGCACAGCACAGAAGGCAGAGCCAGCATCTAAGACCCCAAAGCACATGGAGTCTTAATTACCTAACCCTCTACCCTCCAGACAAGACAGTGTGGCAGAGAGGAAAATACATGGGCCTAGATTCATGCATAACTGTGCTTAAATTTTGCTTTTACAATGTATTAGCTGTTTGAACTTAGTCAAGTTACTTCTCTTTTTTCCTTCCAACTTTTCATTTATTCATGCATTCTTCTATTTCATACTTTCCATGAATATTTATGGGACTCCTTCTTCCCTAGGTAGTTTCGTCATTCATTCAGTAATAATAACCATACTTATCTTGCAAAGTTCTTAAAAGTAAACCACCGGCACCTAGTATCTAGCAAGATCAAGAATGTGCTATGTTTGATGTCCATAGCAATAGTATCCTTACTCTGCTGTGGCAATCGCCATAGAGTAGCCATACAGGTTGTGGACATCATATTGCTTGCCCCAGTGCTGTACTGCATCCATGCAGAGAGACTTGCAGAACAGGTACCCATCCAGGACTCCTGGGAGAAAAAAGGGTCAGAGAGTGAGTGCTTACACTGCACATTCCCTATTCTTCGACTGTCATAAAAGCTGACATCGTTCTCACCAGGCAAGCATTTTACTGTGGCCATCCTGCAAATGATCACACAGATTCCTCACTATCAAAGGGGTAGTACTCTGATGTATAAAGAAATTGTGTTGGCTCATACACATCCTCCCACTTGGGTGCTCATGTGACTAGAGGCAGGCATTTGGAACAAGATGATTCAGTTAGACTTGAGATCCAATCTGAATTATTCAAACTCAGCTAAGTTAAATGGTTCAAAAATATAAATACCAGATGAAAGTATAAATTAATTTCTCAACCCATCTCTCCATTGACCAGATATTATAAAGAACAATTGCCCAATCTCTCTTTCATTCATCTATTCCTTTCTGCTCTGATTGTGCCACTCTGGTTCAGATCCAAATGACCTTTGGATTTTAACTATTGCAAAAGGTTCCTAATGGCTTATTGACTTCTGACCTATTGATTTTCTAATCCATATTATATATTAATGCCAGGTTAATACTTCCAAAACCATTTTACTACTATATAGTTCCTTTTATTAAAACATAAGCAGATTCCCTCACAAAAAGAATAAAGTGTGAACTGTTTAGCCTCCTATCCAACTCCTTCAACATTTGATTCTGATGCATCTGCTCCAATTTCCTACTTTCCCACCAGACTGGAAGTCTTCATAAGATGCTATAATTCTAGAAACTCATTCCTTTCTTAATCAAGACACTTTTTGTCTGGGAGCTTCTACAATAAATGCTGGGATTTCAAGACCACACCCTGTTCAAAGTTAGTGGTGTTCAAAGTTCAATCAGAGTTCATTTGTATCATATTCAATGACTTAGACTTTGACCTCCCAAGCCAGTCATTCTGGCTTCCTTTTCTCCTATGTTTCAGGTGTGTTCTTCACATTCATGATATCATTACACTTGAGCCTTATCTGAAGACCAAGCCTGATTATCTGGTTTCCCTGTGGTAAGCCCTGACCTTTGGGAGTAGACTCTAGAGCAGCCCTGGGCAAACTATGGCCCCCGGGCCGGGACCGCCCCCGTGTAAAAAAAAAAAAAAAAAAAAAAAAAAAGGCCGTACCCTTTTATGTAATGATGTTTACTTTGAATTTATATTAGTTCACACAAACACTCCATCCATGCTTTTGTTCCGGCCCTCCGGTCCAGTTTAAGAACCCATTGTGGCCCTCGAGTCAAAAAGTTTGCCCACCCCTGCTTTAGAGCAACATAGACTAACCACTAGCCTCTAGCTTCTGCACCCCAACTTCTCTAGACCTTCCCCTAGAAACAGGTCAGACTATAGGTAGAATGAATAGATTGCCCCTTTTTGAATTGATGCCTCCTTTAGAAAAGCATGGAGTGTTTTTATTTTCTTTCTTAGTTTTTCTTATATATTACCCACATTCTCCTTTCTATATGCACTCATATGTACAAACTCTCTTGCCAAGTTGTTCATATATATCCTTATGAAATTAAAATACCAAATATGCATTGCCACTTTAATTAGACTAACTACTAAAACTTACTGGGAATGAATGGAGGATAATTAAGATTGCTTGTGGAACATCCTGAAAGTGAACCATCAACAAAGTTGGAGAGCTCATTCATATCCTAGAACACAGAGGTTAAAAGTTATGTCTTTTTTTGAGGACTCAAAAAAATGATCCCAGATATTTTTTTTTAAAGAGGTTCGTATATACATGGAGAAAAATAGATATTCCTATCTTCTCTATACATTGAAGGTTTCATGGAGATGGTCCTTATAAATCCCTTTAAAATTATAGCTGTCTATAATCAAAGAAAATAAAAAATTTCCAAACCCATTAGGTGAAAAAAGATCTTAATTTATACAGTACCATATGTAAACTTATATATTCTCTGTATATCCAAATATAGCTATGAATACACACATAACAAATATGCATATATAAAAAAACAATCATAAGCAAAGAGAGTGAGAGAGCGAACATGTGCTGATGGATGTGCAAGTGAGGGGTCTGAAAGATCGATACCAAAATATGCCTTTGGTCAATATCATTTTAGAGGGTTTTGCTTTCATCTTTGTAGCTCTCTATATTGTTTGAATTTTCTACATTTCTCTTATAAACAGAAAAAATCTTCAACTCTAGAGCTCTCCAAATTTTGCTGAACATCTGTAGTTTTACATTTGTTTTTATTTGACAATATATAAGACATTTGCCTTTATTGCAGCCACAGTTTTGTCATACACATGGTACTCTGGCTCTGATAAATTTATCCAATATCTCCAAATGAAAAGATCCTGAACTGATAATTCAACAATTTATGTACTTGTGACAATACAAAGAGTATGATCTATTTCTACTTCAGTTCATTCATTTGTAAAAGAAGTGCTGACTTGGGGAAAAAACAACAACAATAGATTACTTCTAATCCTAATGATCTGATTTTGATTCTAAGCTACACATTTTGATAAGATTATTGGAATAGAAAAATACGGAATTTGAACATCAAGACATTAAAAAGCATGACTACAAAAGAAATACACAACTTGAACATAGATAATGAAGACACTGACATTATTAAATATTGTGCTTGCCTTGGTTCAGTCACCAATTCAAATGGAGACTGCATCCAAGAAATCAAGAGAAAGCTGAGACTCAAAAGGACAGCAATGGAAGAATTAGGAAAGGTCATCATGAGCAAGGATGGCATTAAAGACCAAAGGTAAAAGTACCCACACCTTTGTATTCCCTATTACTATGAATGGATGAGAACGTTGGACATTGGAGAAGGTTGATAAGAAAAGAATTGATTCAACTGAAATATGGTGCTGAAGGAGAAATCTGTGGATACTGTAGACCATCAGAAAGATGAATAAGGAGGTCCTAGAGCAAATTAAGCCTGAAACATTACTGGAGGCAAGAATGACAAAACAGAAGCTGTCCTGTTTCTAACACATCATGAGAAGGCAGGATTCTTTGCTAAAAATATTAATGCTGGGGGGAAAATAGAAGGCAAAAGGAAAAGAGGAAGACCAAGTATGAGATGGACTGCCTCATAAAAGAAGCCTTTGGCATGAGTCTGCAGGAGCTGAGCAGAGCTCTTGAGGACAGGACACTGTGGACTTCAGTCATTCATAGGGTCTCTAGAAATCAGAGCCAACTCAATAGTTTGAAACACACACAAAATAGGGAATGCTTAGAATTACTGCCATACTGGCTTTCCTCTTCTTCTCTCCCCTCTATGCTCCATGATTCAGTTATATAGATATACACTATCTGAATATTAGCCAGAAAATAATCAAAAAATTAAGAACTCACAATCCAGATTCCATCAAACTCCACTTGATTGTGGAAAAGCTTAAATTCATTTGACCACCAAACAGCACACTTGGGGTTGGTGTAATCAGGAAACACAGTTTTTCCAGGCCAGACCTGCAGGAGAAGAAAAAAATAAACAAAGAAGAAAACATTGATCCGAGTAAATGACGTGAATATAGAGTAAAAGAGAGTATTTTTTTAAATATATTTTATTGATTTTTTACAGAGAGGAAGGGAGAGAGATAGAGTCAGAAACATCGATGAGAGAGAAACATCAATCAGCTGCCTCCTGCACATCTCCTACTGGGGATGTGCCCGCAACCCAGGTACATGCCCTTGACCGGAATCGAACCTTGGACCCTTCAGTCCACAAGCCGACACTCTATCCACTGAGCCAAACCCGTTTCAGCTAAAAGAGAGTATTTTGAAAAAGAAATTCCTAATATGATCAAGGCAACAGAAGGGCTTGGGCACAGGTTCTTCCAGGAATGTGAAGCACTCCAAATACCTAGAATAAGTGTCAGTAGGACTCAAACACAGTCACATGATAAAAACTCATTTTTAAAAAATTGGTTAAGTCCTTTCTAATTTTCTACTCTGGTTCACCCTTCCTTCTCACTTTCTCTACTCCCACTTCTAGGAATGATAAATGAGAGGGAGGACTATATATATGTCAACTGGTCCATTACAAATAGTAGGTTCTACCATCAATTACTTTTCTCTATCCCTTTCCTATCCACTTCTCCTCAGACACTATGTATGCAGGACTTCGAAGGTATTAGAAATGAACCAGTAGGTAACACCTTCATGGAAAACAATGACAATAAAACCAAGTAGTCATTCTTGTCAAATACTACCGAGAAATCAAGTAAGAAAAAGGATGAAACAATTCCAATGGATTTGCCAATTATTGGGATAACTGGTACCATTTGCTGGAGCAGTAAGACTACAATCAGCTGATGAATGAATGGGGGTGAGGACGTGCATATTTAGTATGGGGGCTATTGTTGAAAGGGACTTGACTGTGAAGGGACTCGTATGGCTGGCAAGTATTTGGGGATGAAGGAACAAGGAAAGTTTATTCCTAACATATATAAGATATCTGAGAACATGAACCAAAACAATTACACACACACACACAGCCCCTCTGCTAGCCCCCAACTTCCCCACTAAGTTACCTCCCCAATGAGTGGAGTCACTCCATCTGAAGCATTGATCCATATCTTCATATCTAAACCCCTGTCATACGGGCCATAGGGATTACTTGAGGAAGAGTTGATGGAGATAGCTGGATCCTAAGAAGGAGAAAAATACCTTAATGATCGAGCTTTAAACTAGAGGCACTTAAAGGGGGCCGGGAATTGGGGACAAAGGAAGGGGAGCTTGATGTAATGACAAGAAAGAGCAAGTGCCAGGTTTGGGGGTAAATGAGGATGGCACATACCACAATGATGACCAGTTTTTGTCCGTTATTGTGCAAATCCTTAGCAAAATCAGGAAAGCCTTTATAATCGACTGGATTATAAGTGAAGTCCTTCCTTGCATCCATATAATCAATATCAGCATGCTGAACATCCTGAAAGAAGAACACAAAGTACTCCTCCATTTAGTTCCTGGGAATTTCCCTGTTAAATGAGTCAGTTCAATTATCATTGTTATTATTCAGGAGACACACAGACTGTGCTGGGCTCTAAGCAGGTACATAATCAGTCCCTGGTGTGTAAGTGGTTCTTTTTCCAATGGTGATTTCAAAACAAGTGGCACATTGTTTCCCTAAGGCCTGGAATCAGGTTAACCACATCATCCTAGCTTGTTGCTTGGCCATTGGGATTAAAAAACAATCTAAGAAACAAATCACAACCATGGCAACAAATCACTGAGGCTATGGAAAACATAGCCAGGCCCTAAATTCTACCCCATTCACAAGATAATGGGGGCAGGGGCTGTCTTCTCCCTCATTTCACCACCCTGCTTTTTGTTGTGTGCTGCTCTACTTCAAGTCTTTTTTTAGTGATTATCCTTCCCCCTGTATGAAAATAGTGGGACCCAGAAAGAAATTGACTCTTGTTCTAGGACAGTGATGGCAAACCTAAGACACGCGTGTCAGAGGTGACACGCGAACTCATTTTTTTGGTTGATTTTTCTTTGTTAAATGGCATTTAAATATATAAAATAAATATCAAAAATATAAATCTTTGTTTTACTATGGTTGCAAATATCAAAAAACTTCTATATGTGACACGGCACCGGAGTTAAGTTAGGGTTTTTCAAAATGCTGACACGCTGAGCTCAAAAGGTTCGCCATCACTGCTCTAGGATCTAGGTGTTGCCCTCCAAAAGGCTGGGGAAGGGAGAGAAGAGGATTATTCCAGAGACTATTGAGCTTTTCCCTTTGTTTCACTTATAAAATTTTACTTCGGATTATACAACAGGCACATTCAAATTTATTCAGAATATAAAAATATTTGATTACATGTATATACTATCTCTTTTTGCTCACTTAAACTAGGGGGGAAAAGCCTTGAGAACTAAATGCATTATGTAAATAAAATGTATTATATGAAGTGTAGTTAATATAGTAAGTATAAGAAAATTTTACTAATAAAAAATGTGATAAGAAAAAAATAGAGACAAAAACAGATTGCCTCCTAACCCCATAATCATGGTCTCTAAGTAATATTTCCTACTATAAAGAACCAGTCCTTGAAGGAATGTCTGGCCCAACAAAAAAAAAGTCTACCACTCTAGCTCTAACTGGTTTTGTTCAGTGGATAGAGCATCAGCCAGGAACACATGGCTGGGTTTGGGGTTTGATCCCCAGTAGGGGGTGTGCAGGAGGCAGCCGATCAACAATTCTCTCTCATCATTGATGTTTCTATCTCTCTCTCCCTCTCTGAAAACCAATAAAATTTTTACATTATATATATTTTTTAAAAACTCAGGTGGAGAAATTATAAATAATTATTCTTATTTCCCAAGGGAACTCTTTTATTTTGGAGGAATTTTTAAAACCTTACTTACGTAAGGGAGCTGTGCTGCCCGGTTTCTCTCCACAACTTCCTTCATGTTATCTAGGGTTCCATAGTCATAGCGACTGAGTTGAAATCCAAGTGCCCAGTATGCAGGTAGGACTGGTCGTCCAATGAGCTGAAAGATGTTTGAAATAAAAATTAGGAAATGTTCTATTTTTAATAAAAGCCTCTACTAAGCGTTGGTTTAGGGGCACAAAACATACTCCATTTTCCAACACACTTTTTCATTAATGTTGGACTGTTAGTCCACTTTCCCAGTCCCTTTATAATCATCAAGAGTAGGGTCAATTTGTAATAGATTTACAATAGCTATTTATAATAGCAGATTTTAATGAGTCACACATGCATAGTAAACTTGCTTTTCTTTGTGCTATTTAGGACTTTCCCAGTCGTCACCATGATATAATTTTACCTCTAGATATTCCCGGACCACTTCTTCTGGAGTATTTCCCAAGAACACATAGAAGTCCAGAATGCCCCCAATGGTGCGGTAAGTGATGGCTGGTGTGGGCTGGAGGGCAACCTCTTGATAGATTAAAAATGAAGAAAATAAAAATTAGAATTTATTCTTGATAATTACAAAGCTTTAGATCAGAGGATCGCGGCCATCTGAATATTAATAAAGTGATCCTAAGATTTTGTATACAAAGGGACAAACTGACAATCAAAGTCCACCCTGGCAGCACATGGGAGTCTAAGCACTGGTTCTGTGACAGATTTAGATAATTGGTGACTGGAGTGTCAAATGTAAATATCTGACATGCAGGATGTATTTTCATTGTTACAAATTGAACATAATTAAAGCATAGCGATTAATCACAAAAACAATATGTAATTATATATGTGTTTTCTGATGGTCTTAGGTGACCCCTGTGAAAGGGTCATTCGACCCCCCAAAGGGGTCGCAACCCACTGGTTGAGAACCGCTGTCCTAAGGGCTCGTTTATCTTCCTGAAAAGTTATTTGCTTTTCCATAGGTGCTTTTCATCCCTCCCACTTCCTCTAAAAAGTAATTTTTTTTATCATAAGTGCCTTTCTCCCCCTCACCTTTACCTTTTAGGATTATATTTCAGCTCCAAATTGTAACACTCCCTTGAGCTGCTCTCCACTGAGCACGCTTAGGCATATGCATGTTGCATGTGTAAATAAACTCCGTCCTTTCTCTTATTAACCTGTCCTTTGTCAGTTTCATTCACAGGCCCCAAATATTAAACTTAAGGGGATAGAGAAACTCTTTTTCTTTGACATTCACAACTATATAACATGTTGTTCCTACTCTGCATCCACCATTATTGCAGGAATATAACCCACTGAGGCAGTAGCCTCAGTGAATCTCACACCAAGCAAGAGCCAATCTAGAAACAAAGTCAGATATGATACTGTAAATTCACAGTCCCTCTAAGCACCAATCACAAATCCCAGAAGTGAGTCTCCCTATACCTTGTTTTGCATTTAGAGATAACAGACCTCAAAATCTACTGAAATGTACTCTGCAGCCATGGGAGCAACTCACACAGAGTATCTAGGGTCCTGTGTTCCTTCCCTTATTATCTGGTTCCTTTCAACTACCTGACACTGATAATCCTTGTACTATCTCAATCTGTTCTTAGAATACTAGGTATCTCAGAATCATCTAAAATTCTATTAGGTATCTTATAACAATCTTAGATCACCTGGAGAGATTCTCAGATGATCTGTAGTGAAGGTTCAGATCTTGGTTTTTAAATTTCCAATTCTTTTTAAACTGATACTTTTATAAAATAACATGAAAATGAATTACTAGGAAATGGTTTATGCATGCACTTGGATGCTACAACAATGTTTACTCTTGATTTTTATACTAATCTTACTGTAGAACTGACAGTAAGAACTATCTGTGGGTCATGCTCTGAGTGTCATGGATCTAGTCCATTGATCCTCAGTTGAAAAGAGGTTTGGGATCAATATCCTATGCCCACCATCAACCCTGGGAGAGTCTGATACATCTCTACTCCTGTGCTGATTGATTCATTGCCACTAGAATCCGTTGTTACTTTTGCAGGCAGAAAAAGAGAATCATCGATCTAATCTAAAATCTTCAAACTACTTTCTAGAGTCCTTAAGGTTACACTCTTTGATCTTAATCTGATCTTGCTCCACATGACCCTTGCCACTCCTTTATCTTGCTACCCTTGGAGTGTCTGAATGTGACACTCACTGTTCAGTTGTAGCTCCCTGGTTAGGCCCAGTTACTTCATCATCAGGCCAAGAGCAACTGGCTATTTGCCACCTGAGCTTATATCAACCCCTCTTCTGGATGAAGTCTAAAGAAGGAGAACAGCAAATTGGTAGAAACTGTCTCTGAATAGGTTATAGTTTGCTCTCTTAACTCTATAATAGAAAATATTCCAACAGAGGCAAACACATTCAGGAAGGTCATAAGCTAGGAGGGAAATCCCTACTCATCACACACAAGGCCTTCAGCTATGGCCCAACCATTCCTAAAGGGCTCCATTCCTTTCCTCATCAAGCTGTAAGAAAGGGACTGAAGATCCCTCTGATGCTTTCTTTTTTCATGACTATTCCCTTAGTCCTTTACCCATGGCATTGCTGTTCATCAGAAACACTCCAAAGGACGATCCACTAGCATCCTCAAGGCATAGGAAGAATGTCTGTGCACCATACAAGTTATTTCCATCCTGCAGAAAGATAATTCAAAACCACAAATTTACAGTCTAGTAGTCTAAACTCCACTTGGCCAGAAATGAGTTAGGAAATCAGTGTTAATCATGTGAGTAATTGACAGGGAACTCATGATTAAAGAAGGCATAACTAAACTTTGAAAATATAAGGTTGATATTTAGTTGATGCTAACCAAGTAAACAAGTGTTCACATATTGAATAAGCCACCTATGACCATTTATCTAAAAGGAATGTGAGAGCATGTGATATCTGGAGTTCTGAAAAGCTCTTCTCTCAAAGAGGTTTGCCTTACCTGACCTACCCGCCCCCCCCCCCGAAAAAGCTCCATTAAGCCTTAATAAGAATCGGGTGCCTTTCTAATGTGCAACTAGAGCTCTTCTTGAGATACCGGGTCTTCTAGTCTTTACAAGAGTAGAGTTTAGAAATTGAGCTGGTCTTCCATACGTTCAACTAGTACAGTAGTTCTCAACCTGAGCTGTATCCCTGCCCAATTAAAACAGAATCCCTGAGCAGCATGGATGGAACTGGAGAGCATTATGCTAAGTGAAATAAGCCAGTCAGAGAAAGATAAATACCACATGATTTCACTCATTTGTGGATTATAGAGAACAACATAGACTGAAGAAAAGGGACAGACCCAAAGACTGAGAAACAGCAATCAGGCTAAATCCCTGAGGATGGAAGCAAGCACTGATGGTCTGTTAAATTTCCCCAGGTGATTCCAACGTGTAGTCATGTTTGAGAATCACTACTCTAGAACAGCATTTTTCAGAATTTGGCATGCATACAAATCATATAAGAATCTTAGTCACATGTGGATTCTAAGTCAGTAGGTGGAAGAGGGAGCTGAGAGCCCACACAGTGGTGCCCATGCTATACATTTCAAGTAGCAAGGATCCGGGGCTCCTTATTAAAGAACCATCATCAGCCATTTCCAGCGATTAAATTTTATTGCTGTTACTTACAAACTGTTTTTTTTATATTGGGGTTTATTTGGCTTTTCTGAGTCCCTATTTCCTAGTCTGTTAAATGGACTAAATTATACTTATTTTTTCAAAGTTCTTTTGGTAAATAGTAATAATGCATAAAAATAATCAATAAATTATTCTATGATCTCTTTTCATCCAACCACTAGTTTCACTTAGTCAGGAAAGTAGCTGAACAAGACCTGTATTGTTGAGCCTAGAAAATACCTCTGCTTTGTCAAAACAGAAAAGCAAAAGAAATAATAAATCAGCAACAATAACAATAAAATAACAATAACAATAAAATTTGACTCACTCCCCCAAACATTCTTAACACAAAGAATGATTAATATAATATTTTTAGTTTATATTTTATCCTGTTTTGCTGACAAACATGGTTAGTTGGTGATTTATAAAGGTCAACCTAAAATATAGAGATCATAATATTGTGCAGAGTCAATATCAGTAAATGTTTTTTCTAGAACTAGTCAGTTCAAAAGGAAGATATAAATAAAAATAGTTGTCATTAACTTTCTATGTAGCAGACACTCTTCTAGAGACTCTATATAGCAATTCATTTAATTTCCATCGCAACCCTATGGTAAATATATTGCCCCCATTTTATATATGAAAAACTGAAGACACAAAGAGGTAACTTGCCCAGAACCACGTAACTGGTGACTGGCAGTGCCAGAATTCAGACCCAGACAGCCTCATCCTAGCATCTTATACTTAACCATTACACTGCACACTAGTGGGTGACCTTCAAGAATGAAACTATAATATTCAGTGAAGAGGGTCCAGCCTGTAACCTTACCCCATTAGGAGTTGTATCTCTGGCGAATATGGGCCAGGTCTTCCAATTCATATCATGGCGGTACTGTCCGTGCACTTGTTCTCCCAGACCATACACGTTGGCACTGGGCAGTCGGATGGAGAGCTGCAGGAACTGATCAGCAAACAGGAGAGGCCCAATGCTTGAGTCAAACCTAGACACAGACAGAAAACACAGGGACAGGTGGGCAAGTGGGATGGAGAGAACACAACTGATTAGAAAAGTGGTCCATGTCAATGACTCAATACCCGCTACTTAACAGGCCCCATTTGTCCTCCTGTGACATTTTTCCTTGGACACCTAGAGATCAGGACTTCCTGGGGGCAGGTACCATGTGGTACATTTCTTATATTTGTCCCATAGACACGCTACCACATGACCTGAATTATAGTAGATGTTCCATAAACAGTTACTAGTGGATGAACATGACTAGATAAATGGAAGGGAAAAGGGAGGGTAGGAGGAAAAGGACACAGCCTGGTGACTGGTCTACAATAAATGCTTAGTAATGACAAAAAAAAAAAAGGAGGGATGGGGAAAGAGGAAGGTTGGCAAAGAAAAAGTATATTCATTTGGAGGTGGAGAGTCTGGCCTCCAACAGGATGCTGACAACCTTTAAAATGAATCCTTCCTCAGGCTTGCAAAGCTCCCTTCCCCTCCCTTCTCTGTTCCCCAGATAGGTTTTCCAAACTTACAGGATTAAATTGTTGCTTTTTCTGATCACTTGGATGCTAAATGGCTGTTTGGAGACCTTAACGTCATAGGTCTGGGAAGGAGCAGCATTTCCTTTGAAGGCTTGGACATGCTCATGCGGCACTTCATACCTGTCACTCTTTTGGTCAGTTAACTATCCAGAGAGATGAAGGAAAAGAACGCCAAAGTAATAACTTGTCTGTATTCTCAAAATAGAAGCATCCCTACCACACCAGTGCTTCCCACTATCTGTGCTCATGGTACTGGAACTCAGGCACTGACCCAAATGGCATTATGTCTAAGGTGCATGTATGCATTATATTATCAAATTCTGATGTTGAATACTTGGGGCTAAGCTAGTCTTTAGGTAGAAATATACACTCCAACTCTGAAGAGGTGGACTATCTCTAGAATTTTCAAAGAAGTGACCATGTTTTTCCCTCCCTACTACATTTCACATGGTATTAAGGGCAAACAAATGAAAAACAAAGTTCACCAGTAAACTCTAATGTATATACTAGTATGAAGTTATCTCACTGAAGGAAGGCTATAGATGCCTTTGACATATAGGTGCTAAGTATGAATAATGACAGTAGAGGAAAAATACCTCCATTAGCAAAATTTTCTATTTTGTAGTAACTGCAGTCATTGGGTAGGAAATAAGAACCTCTCAAAACAGATTATTTTTAAAAATAAACAAGCCACAACCTTAAAGTGGAAACGATTGGATGTCTGATATTCCGCTGTGAGAAGGACATTGTTGACATCATTTCCAAACAGGGATGGAGAAGGCATCCTTTTCAACTGGGCTGTGAATCCTAATATAGAGAAGAAAAAAGGTTTACAAAGCTGGCTGTGCACATTTACAAAAATAGACATAAAAATTAACATTTGTGTCAACGAGCCTGGTGAAAGCCTTTATTTCCCCATCATTCGCTCATACAATCTGAAGCTAGGTACCGTCATTACCTTATCCAAAAACCATGCCTCGCTTCTACAAAATTTGATTGGAAACCTCCCCCAGAAGGCCTAACTCTCATTCTAACAGCCCACAATCTATATGTATACAATATTCCTCCCTGGTTATTCTCCTGTTACATTACATTAGGTGATCATGTACATTGATGCCATCTCCCTAGTTACCTAAGCCAGATGAGAGTGGAGACCTTAGAAAAGCCTGACAGGCCAAGAGTGTCTAGCTAGGGAACATGCTTCTTCCTTTATGCTAAGAATCTCCCCAAAGTAGTCTCCCCTGGCTGGTCATTAGTGTGCTCCTCTATGTTTTAGGGTGGGAGGGAAAAGAGGGGATATTTAGTCCATGCACACTGACATTGGCTAACTTTCCAAATATGTTGAAAAAATTGGAATTACTTTCACATCATTAAAATCACATTAAGTAGTCTCGGATTACTGAGTTCAAATCCCTCTCTTTAAATGTTAGAAACAGGGACCAAAGAAGTGATGATGTTTACGAAGAAGTTACATGAAGGGAGAGTCAGAAACAGAGTATGTCTCTGAAGTCCCAAGACAGAGTGATTTTTCCTTGATGCCAAAATAAATTCTAGTCCTTGTTTAAGAGCAGCGCCCACCTTCAGTCACATGCATGAGTGTGGCCCTGCAGAGCAAACTGCATGTCGCCGAGGCTCTCCTCTGGAGCCAACAGAGCCAGTTTCCAGAGAGTCTGGAGCTCCCGCCTCCTGGTCTGGCTTACCTGCATTTGTCTTTACAAGGTCACCCTCCACCTGGTAGCCATGACTCTTAGAATAGTAGCACCAGGGCACACTGATGGGTCCCTGAGGTTTCCAGCAGCAGCCACGCTGTTCACAGGTGGCCTGCAATAAGAGATTTAGTCACAGTAACTCCATTTGTTACTAGAACGGTCATTTACAAACACAATTTGCACTTGTGATATCATTCACTTCATTTTACAAATAAGGGAACTGATATTTAGAGAAACTGTGTTATGTCCCAGGCCATGCAGAACTTGTACTCAAAACCAATCTTTCCTTCAAATGTTCTTCCTAGTTACTGCTATTATATAACAATATAGGGACCACAATGCAGTCCACATCTGCCATCACAGTGAAACTGATAAATTTAAATATTCTAAACTACAATATAGGTACATCACAATAACCCAAACTTTCAATTGGAGTTTCATATACATAGGTTTAGTCTTTAAAACACAAAGCCTTGGCAATCAACTTTATTCAAAAGCTTTAAGATCAATTTTGCTTTGACTTTTAAATGTGTGAGATTATATATGACATTTAGTTAGTTAGTTAGTTAGTCTCTCCACTCATCCCAAGGCAGAAAATAATTGTTCCTTGAGCCCAAACCGGTTTGGCTCAGTGAATAGAGCGTCAGCCTGCGGACTGAAGGGTCCCAGGTTCGATTCCGGTCAAGGGCACGTACCTTAGTTGCAGGCACATCCCTAGTGGGAGATGTGCAGGAGGCAGCTGATCGATGTTTCTAACTCTCTATCTCTCTCCCTTCCTCTCTGTAAAAACTCAATAAAATATATTTAAAAAAAATAATAATTGTTCCTTGAAACCGGAATAGATTCCAATTCTTATTTAAGAAAGTTTCCTGCCTTATACCACAGTTAATGACTGAATCAAGTGGAAACTAAAATGAACACAATCCCTTTCTCATCTCAACTAATTTTGGAGAAGCAACTAGGTTACATAGGGAAAAGTACAAAGAAACCTCTCGTCTTGACTGTGGCTAGACCAAGTGACTTGTATATAGAATGTGGCAAAAACAACAGAGTAGATTAGAGCACAGAAAAGTGGCCAATAGTCACATAAATGAGCTTGAGAAGGATCACCCCACAATCACAGCCAACACCATGATGGCAGTCTTCTGAAAGACTTTGAGCCAAAGCACGCAGCTGGACAAAAGCCAGATTTCTGACCACAGAAACTGTGAGAAAATACCGTATTTGCCGGCGTATAAGACGACTGGGCGTATAAGACGACCCCCTAACATTTCCACTCAAAATACAGAGTTTGGTATATACTCGCCGTATAAGACTACCCCCTCTTCCGCACACCTTCCACACACCAAATAAAAGGTAAAACAATATCAGATTTGATTTTAACATTTTGATTTATATTCAAATGCTTATGACATGCAGGAAAACTGTCACAAGGCTGTATGTAATCAATCATATACATAAAACAGTGCAAGTTTATTACCGGTAAACATACCGGTAATTCACTAAAGAAAACACACTCGATAGACTGGTACTGTAGATGCTTCTCAGGAACACAGGCAAGCAGCCCACAACCTAGAGGGACTGTCAATGATAGAAGTAAGATAACAAATAGAGGGAGAGAGCAAGTGCCGGGCAAGTCCCTCGCAAGTTTGCTGGCGTGACAGTTTCACCTTAAAAGCCTTCAAACTCCTCTTCATCATCTGATATTAAAAGTTCATCAACGACATCTTGGTGCCATGATAGGGATGATAGGGGTTTGACTGGTCGACATTTTCTATGCTGTACTGTACAATGGGGCAGTATTGTGGTTGGCTGTTGGCTGTATACAAAGCCTGATTTGATTGGTCCCTGCTCCCTGTTTGCCCGCCCTGTCACTATAGCAGTCTGGTCCACCCTTGCATCAGCATCTCCCTGGGACCTCACTAGTGCGCAAGTGCGAGCTCTTCAACATTCTAACAGGCACCATGATAGCGCAAAATCGCGAATCTTCAATGCATATGTAAAGAAATATACGGTAACCCGAATTTACCACACTCGCAAAATCGCACACAGCCAACCATACACCCAGTATGGTATCGCGATTCGCGATTTTGCGCTATCATACTGGGTGTATGGTCGGCTGTGTGCGATTTTGCGAGTGTGGTAAAATCGCATAACAGCAAAATCGCATAACAGCCGAGTATACACCCAGCAGCGCTGCTGATGCCTGAACGGTATGTGGAATGAAGTGGGCGGGCATCGGGAGGCCACTATGGCACGGGGCAAGCACTATGGGCAGTCTATCTGAAGTGTATCTGGCATATAAGACGACCCCCCACTTGGAGGCATATTTTTCAGGGCCAAAAAATCGTCTTATATGCCGGCAAATACGGTAATGTTGGTTGTGTTAGGCCATTAAGTTTTGGGACCATTTGTCTCACAGCAATAGATAATGAATACAAATACATCCTGCTACATTATTTTACAGATGAAGAACCTGAGGCCCCCGAGGGAGAGGTTCACAGAGGTGACGTGACCTGCTATTGAGAAGACTAGAACCAAACCTTCATTCTCTCTGTCCATTTCCTTTTTTCTATGGCCTGGGGTGAGAATCTGCTGAACACATTTTCAGGAGGATATAGCTTAGCTATATAAACACTTAGTGTAATCAAATGTTAATTTTTATGCCAATAGCCATATTAAGGATGGAAAAACGATGCCCATCTATGGTTTATATTGCTGTGGGGTCAGGTGTCACTGTGAACTCAACTTCAACTAGCAGTTTTTGCTTTTTTCTTTAAAACCCCACTCAGATGAAACTTCAGTATAACAGGAAAAGAGAAGGTGTTGAAAGGGGTGCTGAACACAATGGTTCCTGTATGCTCCCCAGAGCTCAACGATTTCTTCATTAAAGTGGAAAGGGCAAAGACCAAAGAGTGGCCAACTTGAATACCCAGGTCCCATAGTGGAGCTGAACAGCTACGAGGAGAAGTGGGAAGAGAAGCAGAGCATATCTCATATAAACACAAGAATAAACAGTATGTGAAACCCAGGAAAATACTTGTAGAAAGAAGCTCTAAAACATGACAACCTGAATTGGACAGAAGGCACACAGAAGAAGGAGACCCAAGCCACAAATATGCCCCTTTAAGTGGGACATGAGAATTAAAATTTGAGAGAAAAATTTTAAATGCAAGGCAAGAAAAGATGTATATGAGGGTAGGAAGTAGGGAGCAGTAGATTAACAAAAAAAGAAGAAAGAAAAAATGGAAAACACAAAATAAGACCTAGAAAAAAATGTATTTCAATTATCATGTCTTAAATACTTAATTAAAAAGATAAATACTTTAAAGATAAAAAAAAGTCTGATTGCATTTAAATTAGTTAAGTTGCTGAAAGGAGGCACACTCAAAATGTAAGCTCACCAAGGCACTAAGATTAAAAGTGTTTGGTTAAACAGATATGTGAGAAGAATGCTAAACAAAGGCTAGTGTAACTAGGGTAATATCAGACAAATAGACCTGAAGTAAAAATTCATTATTAAAGAGACATTGAGACACTACATGATGGTAAAAGGTTCAATTGACCAGGAAATTTGATATGTAAATAATAATAAGGACTCAAAATATTTACGGGGGGAATTTTTTTTTTTTTAATATGGAATGCTTCACAAATTTGCATGTCATCCTTGGGCAGGGACCATGCTAATCTTCTCAGTATCATTCCAATTTTAGTATATGTGCTGCCAAAGCAAGCACTTACAGAAAAGTTTTAAAGACTGACAAGGTACAATTGAAAATGATGGTATACATTATGAGATATTTTTAAAGAGCTCCCTTAGTAGCTGATAAAGTAGACAAAAAAATAAAGATATTTTACTTTTCACATAATGGACTTATAGGCTCCTGCACAAACACAAAGAGAGGAACTGAGTTGCTCTCACAGGTGGAAGCCAGATCCTGAAGACAGTTTAAGATGTAATCAATCTCTGCTCCACCCATGTCCAAGACTCCTCCAACCCCAGTGCTTCTCACACTTAAAGGAGAGGAGAAGAAACAAACAAGTATTGTATGCCAGAGTCAGGCATGAAAGAAAAAGGAAAACTAGAGCCCAGTCTAATCCAGGAACATAAATGCAAAAGCTTAGAAAAAAAGACCCTCAGCTTTTTCAGAAATCAGCAACATAGTGAATACTGACAGAGTAGTATTCTTTCCAGAGATACAAGGATTCTTTAATATTAAAAAAAAAATCCACTTATGTGTCCCTCACAATAACTTATTAAAGTAAGTAAACAATGTAATCATTTAAATGCATCCGTTGTTCATGATGAAATTCTTAGCAAATTGGGAACAAACAGTAACTTCCTTAGCTGACTAGTGAGTATCTACCAAATGGTGAAATGTCAGAAACATACCCTTTAAAATCAGAAGAAGAAAAAAACCTATGTGACCTGTGTCTATGAATTCCTATAACTAAAACTATATTAGAGGTCCTAACAATACAATAGGACAAGAAAGAAAACTTTTTATAAGATTGAAAATATGAAACCAAATTATCATTATTTTCAGACATAATATCTAGATAGAAATCCAAGAAAAGTTATAGAAATAAGTTGAAAATAAGTTAATTACTATTTTATATTATACTAGAGGTCCAGTGCATGAATCCATGCACTGGTGGTGTCCCTTGGCCTGGCTGGCAATTTAGGCCGATTGGGGCGTCTGTCCCCTGGTGGTCATTGTGCATCATAGCGACTGGTGGAACAGTAGAACGAACTATCGAATGAACAGTTGGACAGTTAGCATATTGCTCTTTTATTACATAGGATCCTTTATTTTCTTCATAGTTTTATAATTCTTTTCTGAATGCAAGGGGCAAAAGGTTAACAGTTGCCACTATAGAGATGGGTGAGGCTGCAGGAAGAGCAGGTTTCAGTATGTGCACAAGTGTGGGAGATCAAAAGTTCAATTTTGACATGTTTGTTTTGAGGTACTTATCAGACATTCAAGTGGAGATGCTGAATTGACAGTTGCATAGATAAATGTGGAATTCAGGAAAGTGATTTAGGGTAGAGGCACTCCTCTGATATGTAGTCACATAGGGGTTACCATTGATAAACATGACACTGGATGAAATCATCAAAGGACTGAGTGTAGATAGACAAGATATTTATAAAATTTAGATGACATATAGAAGAGGAGGAATTATGAATTGGTTCAAAAGGTACAAATTCAAGTTATAAAATAAAAAAGTCATAGGGATATAATATACAGCATGGTGACTATAGTTATAAAATCAGGTATTGCATATTTGAAAGTAGATCTTAAAAGTAGATCTCATCACAGCAAAAAAAACAAATTTTGTAACTATGTATGGTAGCAGATGTTAACTAGACTTAGTGTGTTGATCATTTTGCCATATATACAAATTTTTAAATCATCACTTTGTACACCTGAACCTAATTTAATGTTCTGTCAGTTGTACCTCAGTTTAGGAGAAAGAGGAAGAGAGGGGGGAGGGGAAGGAGAGAGAGAGAGAGAGAGAGAGAGAGAGAGAGAGAGAGAGAGAGAGAGAGAAAACAGTAGTGGCTGGTATCCTACAAAGAAAGGGTGTTGCCCTAAAATTGACTCTCATATAAAGACTTGGGCACTACCAGCAGCTATAATTGAGCTGAGAATTTCTTCTCCTTTTCAGGTTTAAGCTACCCATACTTTAGTTCTTTTTCGATCACCCATCTTGCTTCAAGGTATGGTGCTCATAAATTATGTTTCTATGGAGTGATGGCTAACGTTGCTGACTCACTCAGGCCCAGTCTCCTAGCACCTGTCTTAGACAACCCAATGAAGTGTTTGAATGTGACCCAATAGAGAACAGGTGCTCAAATTAGGTAGAAATATAATAAAAGTAAGACATTCAAGACAGCAGTTTCAATCAGGCATATAATGGAATAAATGGGGATAAATGGGATTCAGAAGAGAGGCTGGGAGGCTACTGGAACAATCCAAGCATGTTGGTCACAATGGCCTAGTCTAGTGTGATCACAGTGAGAATGGAAGTCAAGTGCTTGTTCTGGTCAAAATTGTTAAGAAAAATGTTCTAAACTAACTAAAATACATGAAACACTGGTCAAAGGGATAAAAGAGAGAGCCAGGCAAAAGTTCTTCTGTTTCTGCCCCAGAGACTAGAAGCACAATAGAACTACTAACCGAAATCTCATAGGTGAGAAGGGAGAGCAGATTTGGTGAGGAGGTCAATACCTCAGAGCATTTATTAAAGACTCTTATAATAAAACACCAAAGAAACATTACTGAAGCAGCAAAGATATCTGAAGTTTACCAATAGCCAGGAACAAGATGGGGCGGGGAAGGAGCAGAAACAGACTTAGGATGCATTGGTCCTCTAGGCGGGCTTCTGAGCAACTTGTTTCCTAATACACAGTGACAGAAGCAAGTAAATGGGGATGGATCAACTTGCTGCAAACCTAGTGTGTCAAACATCCTGTTTAGGTACAACATGCCTGGACCACAACTTCCCAGTCCAACTGACAAAGCAGCATGTTAAAGGACCTCTATCGCCTCTCTCTCTCTCTCTCTCTCTCTCTCTCTCATCAACTCTCTCTAAAAAAAAAAAATCAATGGAAAAAATATCCTCAGGTGAGGATTAACAAAAAATAAAAATAAAGGACCTCTATCATCAAGCTCCAATCTACCTTTCAGTCTTAAACATTAGCTTCTCTCTGGTATCCACCCTATATCTCGGTCACATGGGACCATTCACTATGTCATATATATGCCCCACAATTTCCTCTTCTGTCACTCATTATACATCATCTCTTGTATCTTGAAATCACTTAACATCCCTCCCATCTCTGCCAAAATCCTATGTATATCTAATTCTATATCTTCTCCTTGATAATAATCTCTTCTGTTTTCTGATCCCAAGAGTATTTTTTTCTCAGATCGTATGAATTTTTGTTTCATTTCCCAGTCATTTACTTACTTAGCTTATCTCCTCTACTAGAATCTATGACAAGAAATATATATATACTAGAGGCCTGGTTCACGAAATTCGTGCATGCATAGGGTCCCTAGGCCTGGCCAGCAATCATGGTCAAATAGGATCCGCCCTTCCCCACCTCCCTGCCTCCTCCTTCCCTCACTCCCTCAGTACCCTGCCGCAGCTGCTGACTACCCGCCATGTTCTGTGCCGCCCCCTGGTGATCATTGCATGTCATAGTGAGCGACTGAACTCCCATTCTTCCAGTTGAACTCCTGAGGGGACACTTTGCATATTAGCCTTTTAGATAGATAGATAGATAGATAGATAGATAGATAGATAGATAGATAGATAGTTTAAGTGAACATAGCTATAACCCCAAATATTAAACTTTCTGGCAGTTGGCCCCATACTGAAGTGGTTTTGTTTTTGTTTTTCTTTCTCCTCTGTATCTTCTTTTTCCTTTGTTTCTAAGCCTTTTAGTCTCTCCTTGTTTCTCATTACATGATTCCACTCAGCCTCTAATGGCTGCTCCAAGCTGCTGTGTATGAAAAACCAACCTCTGATACCTGACTCTGAAGGTCTTCCAAATTCTAAATCCATCTTTTATATTCAGCCTCATTTCTCCTACTCCAAGCAGGCAAGTCTCTACACTAATCCAAGAGAAGGTCAGGGTAAGATGCCAGGTGAAGGAAGGGGAGTGAACACCACAGTAATCTTGGTAAAGTAAACTGGTCCAACCAGGATGACACCTACCGTAGCAGGCATGCTGCCCTTCTGTGCCTGAATAGCTGGGCTAGGCATTGCTTTATCCTGTCCTGGGGATTTCCTGATTATTAACTATATATCAGATTGGATCTCTCTTGCCTTCAACACAGCCTCTGGGCTTCCTAACTCATTTTGTCCCATCACTCTGCTCCAATCTGCAGTTCATAGTCATTTTTCTCTACTCCAATTTATCTGGCTCTGTTTGCCTTATCAACCTTAACTTCCAGCTTCCTCAGAGGCCCAGCCCATCTAATCCTATGGTTTATCCCTAATCTGTTTGTTCTCTCTTTGCTGCCTTAGTTCTCTCTGACTCAGCACATATGACATTTCAGTCAATACCAAAGGCTCAAGTTGTAACAGTTTCCATACTTCCCATCTCTGTGACTTTGTCCATGTTATGGGCTGAATTGTATCCCCAGAAAAGAAATGTTGACGTTCTAATAGTCAGTACCTGAGAATGTGACCTTATTTGCAAATAAGATTGTTGCAGATGTAATCAGTTAATATGAGATCATACAGGAAAAGAGTGGGCCCCTAATCCAATATGACCAGTGCCCTTAAAAATGGGAAATTTGGATGTATTTTCAGAGAAAAAGAGAGAGAGAGAGAGAGAGAGAGAGAGAGAGAGAGAGAGAGAATGCCATGTACCAATGGAGGCAGACATTGGAGTAATGCAGCTATAAGCCAAGGAATGTCAAGAACTGACAGTCATCACCAGCAGCTAAGAGAGAGCCAAGGAGCATATTCTTTCTCAGAGCCCTCAAAAGGAACCAACCCTACCCACACCTTGATTTTGGACATCTAGCCTCCAGAAGTGTTATAGGGAAAAAATAGAAAATGTCTTTTGCGGTTAGAATCTTTATTTTAGATAAGCCAAAACATCAACTCTCAAGCACAGCACAGACTGTCCCAGCCCACTGACAACAGGATGGCTACAGAGACAAGTGAGAGTGCCATGTGCCCACACATCTCCTGCAGCGAGTGTCCTTTGTGTCTAACACAGCTCTGCCATTTCAGTGGACTTCACTCAGAGGCTGCATTTTGCTCTCATTCATTCTCTAAGTGAAAGGTGACTGATATGGTAGGTTTAATATATTCTGTAATCATTATATTCAGCTGGACTTCAGCTCCTGATCAAGAAACCCTGCCCTAGAGCAAACATCCAGATGCCTGCACTATCTTAATCTGGTACTTATTATCTTCTTCTTTCAAAGTATGGCTCTTGACACTTTGTCCTTATTTTAAATGTTTTATGCACGTGTATGACTTTATTGTAGAGCCTAGATAACCTTTTGAAATTGTGAAAGGAGGGAGACTGACAGAGAAAGTCCAAGAACAGAGGCAGTAGGCAGTAACAGACTTAGAGAAAACCAGTAACCAAGAAGTGTTGCCAGATAAGAAACAAAACCATTACAGTATAAATCCCACTACTTACTTACACTAAAATACTATTTACACTAAAATATTATTCATTGTTTATCTGAAATTCAAATTTAACTGGGCAGCCTGCACTTCTATTTGCTGAGCCTGTAAACCCAAAAGTATCTTCCAATGCTTCCTCTCCCAAAGCTGTTCTATCACACAATCATGGACAGAGGATTAATTTGCCTGAGCCACCAAGAGCTGCATTGAAAACTCTCTGGGTGATAAACATAAACAAAATCCATGAAAACAAACAAAAAAGCTTTCCAGCAGCATAAACTCCTCAATGAAAACAAGACCCAGAACTCAAACCTTTGTGGGTGACTGGTCCGGGATGCAGTTTATCCGCTCCGATTCATTGACCACGGGGCACTCAGGGGGGGTAACCATTCCAGAATCTGAGATTATCCGAAAAGCAAATATAAAATGACCATTAGACGGACTTAGCATCACAGAGATTTGATATCCCCGTACTCCCATTATGTGAACTCCACTACTGATCTGGTTTCTCTCCATGTCCCTGAAATGCATTCACTTCATAAAGCCTCACTTTGTGCCTGCTGACGGCATTCACCTCCATGCACACCTGCATCACCTTCTACCACCAAGACCCTCCCCTATGAGACAGTGCATTAAGAATAAAGAGTCTGACTCCACTATTTGATCAGAAACTAATTCTTCCTCTTCTAGTCCAAGGGTCGGTAAACTATGGCCCATGGGTCAAATCAGGTCACAGCCTGATTATTCAATAAAGTATTACTGGAACACAGTCGCACCAGTTTTTTTATGTATTGCTGATATCTGCTTTTGTGCTACAATGGCAGAATGAAGTATTTGTGATAGAGACCACTTGGCCCACAGTAGCACAAGCATGTCAAACTCACAGCCCACGGGCCACATGCCTCATTTATTTGGCCCATGTTAGCCTTTGAGTTTGACATGCTTGGTCTTGAACAGTAAGCCTCTGGCCCTACACAGAAAAGTCTGCAGATTCTGCTCTGGTCTTTCACTTCCACCCCAGCGGCTGGATCACCGTAGGTTTGCACAGAGAACATGTTGTCTTGAATGTTATCACTCTAACCACAGCAACCTCAGTTCTGCTTTCTCAGTCAACAGGCAGTCCCTTCTGGGTGCCAAGGCCCAAGACCAGGATGGTGGCATCCTATGTAAACATAAAGTCTCCTAAAGGGAGCCCACTGATCTAGAAACTGGCAGCTAGAATCTGCCCAAGGCCTTTGATTCAGATTTTTAAAATTAGTAAAATTTAAAAAGGCAAATTTAATGCATTCTAGTATGAGGAAGCGAGATTTCTTTAAGACACTGCAGTAAATTGATAATGACATAAATTAATAAAGTTAAAACAATGAGGTTTTCAGTAAGTTTTCATTATTCCAATTCAAAAATGCTGGATTAAAAGAATTTCATATTTGTGACAGTTTCTGCATAACGTTTTGAGTTCCATCTTCAATCACAGAATTTTAAGGAGTGAACAAACTTTGAGGTTATTTCAAAGCAGAAATTGCCAGGACTGGGAATGAGATGAAGGGCCAAGACTTCCTCTAGCCACAGACTGACTGACCTTTCATGGACTGAAGCGTAAGAAATCATGAATAACAGCACAATCCATCCACTCTTTTAAAATAATACAGTTCAATAGACTTTTTAAATTTTTTATGTTTCAATTATAGTCTACATTTAACATTATTCTGTATTAGTTTCAGGTATACAGCAAAGTGGCTAGAAAATCATGTACTTTACAATAAACTTTTAATAAAATAACTCTGGTAGTTGTTATTTTTTAAGAAACCAAACTTAGGCCTGAAATACTTTAACTTCTTATTTAACTGCCTTTCCTATAACGGTATTATTCATTCTTACTATGTATTAACAGACCTAGACTTAGTCAATGAAATTTGGAAAATATATTTCATGCCTGTTGTGGAATCCTGCACTGTGCTAATTGGGAAATGAAAGTGTCAGAATTTAGGCCTACAGTGAGTCCCTATTGAATTGCCACAGTTTGCTTAGGTGCTCCCCAACACACACTCACACACTCACACTCACACACACACACATACACACACACACACTCACAGCAAAGAACACAAAGCACTCTTCCCTGTCACTTATGAGGATTTTGCTTTGTTAAGAGCAGCATGTGGAGGAAGAACACCAGAGTTCCCTGTTACCTTTGGATTTCAAAGACTCTTTGGCAGAAAGCACAAAGAGAGGAATAGTGATGATAAACACAATAAGCAGGAGAGCACTGAGCATAAGCTCCAACGTAGTAAAATCTTTCAGCTTCGTTCTTGCCATCTATAAAAGGAGAAAACAATTTTAGATTTGAAAAGGATTTTAAATTTCCTCTATTAATTTAATATATACAGCTAGTAAGTTTTCTTTAGTGGAAAAGCCCAAATATATTCCTAAGTAGATGAACAACAAATCCTGTGTACCCATTACATAGGACAAAAAAATGATCAACTCAAGGCCAATCTCATCTTCATTCCTACTTACTTCTCTCCCTAACCTTGCATTATTTTTAATTAAATCTCAGATTTCATAACTTTTCATCTGAAAATGTTGAAGTGTATCTCTTAAATAAGAAATTTCGCAGAAGATGAGAAAAATGATATCATACCTAAATTATTTTAAAAATAATCCCATAATCATGAACTATCTAGTCAATGTTGACATTTCCATCATTGTCTGATTTTTTTTATTTATTTCAGAGAGGGGAAGGGAGAGAGAGAGATAGAAACATCAATTGTTCATAGGTCAACTGTCAATCACTGAACCACACTAGCTGGGCTAATAATTTTTTATAGTTTGTTGTACTCTCATAAGGATGCAAGTAAGATTTATATATTATAATTCATTTATATTTAAGTGTTTTGTAATCAATAGTGTTTGGTTTGTAGATTTTCCCACAATTTGGATTTTATCAATTGTATCCCCATGCATGCTAACATGTTTCTCTATAAACTATTAGATCTAGAGTTTTGACCATATATAGGTTTGAGTTTTAAGCAAGAATGGTGCATAGGTGGTATAGCATCTTCCAGAAGGAGACATAAAATCTATCAGATTCTCTTTTCTTTATGTTAACAGCCACTGGTGAGCATTCCTTAGATCCATTATATCATTAGGAGCTGTGAAATAATAGTGCTGGAATTCTATCACTCTTTATGAGAATTATGCCTCCCACACAGTCCATTCCAGATATTTCCTTCAGCACCTCCATCTTAGGACGTTGTCCTTTCTTAGGGACAGTTCTGATTCCAGACTGAGTTGTAGCCCTGACCTGCATCAGTAGCAAGTAATAGCAAGCCTCTCACTCACATCTGTCCTTCCTATGGTTTTCCCTGCTGTCACTGCCTTTAGCCCCTCCTTTCTCTGACCCTACTATTATCATTCTTTAAAAAGCTTGTCCTTTGCAGGTCAACATTCCATATTCTCTCTCAAACAATAACTAAAACACATCATTTGGTCACTTGTGCCAAATTCCAACTGCATTTTTAAAAGATAAGGTTTATTATCTTTGAAAGGGAAAACTTGGCCTCTCCTGCCATTGACTTACCTAAGATCTGAGAACCTCAGGAAAACCTGTTTACCTAGGACAGCAATACCCTACATTGACTGCATTCTATATTTGCAATAATACTGAGATATAAGAATAGCCAAGCTTAAATTTTCCATTGTGCAGCTAAAAGGACTGAGGTGCTTTAATGACACTTGCCCAAAGTTCAGGACAAGTCAGTGGTACAATTAGTGGCCCTGTCTCCCACCTTATGGATCTTCCTTATGATCTCATGGACTGTTAGGTAAGGGCACATCTGTCTTTCATGTTTTTTTGTGAGAATAAGAAATTATATAAAGCCATATTATAGTGCAGAAATGTGCCACTCAATGGGAAGTGAAATGGACAGCAAGTCACAATCAATACATCAATCAGAATGAAGGGACAAAGTTCTCTTAGTGCCATAGAAGATCTTATATAGAAGAAGTAAATAAATCTATTGTCAAGTTGGGTGGTGTAATGGAACAATTTCTAAAATGAGTTTCATTGACCTGCCAGCTTCTTGTACCCCCTTAAGTTGTCTGTAGAATCAGACAACTTCTTTAGATAAAGAAGCATTTGAAGGAAAAGGAGGGGAGAGAAGAGAGAAGTACAAGAACAACTATGTGAATGGGGTCTTTGGTCTTGAAGTATGACAAATTTTTAATGGCTTCATTACTTGTGATACCAAATGGTGTTATCTACAGTGTAATTTTTTTTGCTTTTTTAAAATTTTTTAAATAAATCTTTATTGTTCAGATTATTACAGATGTACCTTTTTTCCCCCATAGTTCCCCTCCACCCGGTTTCCACCCCACCCCATGCCCTTACTCCCCACCACTGCCCTCATCCATAGGTGTAATATTTTTGTCCAATCTCTTCCCGCACCCCACCATGTGCCCTTTTCCCACCAGGGAATTGTCAGTCCACTCCTTTTCTATGCCCCTGATTCTATTATATTCACCAGTTTATTCTGTTCATCAGATTTTTTATTCACTTGATTTTTAGATTCACTTGTTGATAGATATGTATTTGTTGCCACTTTGTTGTTCATAATTTTTATCTTTACCTTTTTCTTCTTCTTCCTCTTCAACATATATTTTTATTGATTTCAGAGAGAAAGTTCCTTGCCACGACTGGGCAAGCAACTTCTTTTAATTCTCAAAACAATATTATGAGGTAGGTTCTTTCCCCCCAATTTAGAGAGTAGGACACAGAGA
>NW_006300374.1:216013-233803 GCF_000327345.1 Myotis davidii
ACTCTATATCCAGTAGTTTGCTTTCCTCCATTTCTGTCATTTGTGACCTGTTTCTTTGTCTCCACATTTTGACTGCTTCCCTGTGTAGATAGAGTGGCCTTGTGTGCTAGGTGTCCTATAGGGCCCAGTGGCTCAGCCTCCCCAATCACACTCTTGGTGCACCCCTTTGTGGGCTGTGTGCACAGTCTTGTTGTAGTTAAGCCTTAATTGCTATTGGTATCACTAGGAGGAATTGACCTCCAGGCCAATTGGCTGTGAGGACCAGCTGTTTCTACAATGGAGGAACTGCTGTGCTGGAGGCACCCTTATGTGGCAGGACTTGCTTCAGTGGGGCTTTGGTGCTCACTGAGTCTGCCCCTTGAGTGTGTTGCTTATGGATGTGAAGAGTTGTAATCTGGTATGTTCTCACACTGACTATTGGGCACACTGGATCTTCAAGGAGGTGCAAAGTCAGCCACTGCCCGAGGCCACCCAGCAGGAGCTACAGTGAGATCTTCAGATTCCTCCTCTTTGTTTGGGGTTTGGAAGTGCCCAGATGAGGCCCAGCTGTGAAGCAAGGCAGGCTGCTGCTGGGGAGCCTTAGGCCTTCTTTTGGAAGCTTTGGAGCTCTCTGACCCAGCTGCAGTTTGTTAGGTTAGGCTGCGAAAGGATAGGCCATTCATATGCAAAAACCACTGTGCACAGCTTGTGTGGGGTTATAAATTGGGTGGGGCAGGGTCTCAGGGAATCACCAGGGTGGAGAAAACAGCAATGACTGCCAGTCCGCCCTGCACTGGGGAGGTTCCTGTGTCTCTGTGTCTCTGGGTCCCGCACCCCCACACAGGAACAATGATTGCTGCGAGCACCTCTGAGAGAAAGCCATCCTCGAATTCCTGTCCTGATGCCAGACAGTCCAGTTTCTCCCCGTAGGAGTCTGGGTCCCCAGAGTCTCACCTGGAACTGGAGTTCAGAGCAATCAGGAGCTTGTATCTTCCTCCCAATTGAAAAAAAACAACAGTGCACCCAGTTGTCAGACTGTTTCATGTGTACCTCCATACCTCTGCACCTCCTACCGGTCTCAATGCGCTTTTTTCTTTCCTTCCAGTTGCAGAACTTCCACTCAGCCAGCACTCCCATGTCTGTCTTTTAGTTGTAGTTTTGATGTGGTTGTAAGAGGCAGTAATACAGGTGTTCACCTATGCCGCCATCTTGGTTCTCCTCTCCCCTCCACTCCTGTCTGAGAATCACTTTGGGAATTTTGAGTTCATCAATTCATTTAATAATATTGTATGATATTAGCCTATGGGGGGGGTGCCCAGTGTAAATTGAGGACAATGAAATAAGAGATGAATATGAAGTAGGAGGCAGTAATAAGGAAAAATAAAATAACATATTTGGAGAGAGTAGTGGGGGAGTGATTGTTCCTTTGTGAAAGTTTTCAACCCCATCAAAGCACCCCTCCCAACACCTCCAGTATTTCAATGCACCCTCTCTACTCCTGGCTCAGTTGTGACCAAAAATAAGTTTTCCTAAGGCTTTTTTTCCCATTGATGTATCTACTTCCTTAATTTACAACACCCCTCTTCTATCTCAAATTGTGAGTTCCCAGGGCATAAGAGTTATACCTGCTTATTTCTCTTAATTTTCTTCCTAATTACCTATTAACAGTATCTCAATACTTATTGACTGATAATATTTTATTTACCAATTAAACATTTACAAAATGCCTACCTACTTCCTAATTATGGTATCCATGAAAGTATTTTAGAGAATAAAATGATGATGCCTGCCTTAAGTGAGCTTAAAGTCCAATACTATTATTTCCTTCTATCCAATAAAAGTGACGTAAGTTAGAAAGAGTACTCTTCCTTGAGAACTAGCAGACCTGAATTTTATTCCTCATTCTGCCAGATGACCTTGAGAAATTTATTTAAGATTTCTGGTCCTCAGCTTCCTCATTTGCAGATTAAAGAGGTTGAACTGGAAGATCTATAGAATTCATATTAAAAGCTGGTATGAGTGAATCACACAAATTGCTTGCTTTTTTACTCCTCCAACTCACAAAAGATTCCTGTGCCAAACATTTCATTACTATTTTCCTTCATCATATTCCCATGTTCTCCTCAAAACATTGAACATGCTAACTACAGTATGAGAAGACATGAGCCCTCCCATTTCTTGCTGCAATGGCCAAAAGAATGTGCTTAATACTCTAGAGTTTCAGCTTTCTTATCCATGAAAGGAGAATTAATAATATCTACCATTACTATTGCCTATTGTCACTTTCTTGTGAAAATCAAATAAAACCACTTTAAATAATAAAGTGTTGTGTGCCATTATATTATTATGTACCATAGAGAAGATAGTGGGCACTGGATAAGAAACAGCATGTTCCTAAGAAACTCATCAATCCCACATTCTGTGAGTGTGGCACTGGACCTCACTCAGCACTTTTAAAGGGCAAATGCGTATTCCTGGCTGCTGTCCTCATGAACCTGTTCCCATGTGAGGGCTCTTATCTGCTTAAGTGCTTTATGACTGCACATGTCAGGTGAATCACGTGTTATCTGAGACACAGAACAAAAAGCTAGGAAGAAATAGGAGGAGCCTTGAACAGTCTTGCCCATTCAAGGTCCACTTTCTCCACGAACCCACCCACTGATCCTCTCCTGCCTGCCTATAAATCACATCATCTTTACTCAAAAAAAAAAAAAAAGACACATCTGTCCTAGCGAGTTTGGCTCATTGGATAGAGCGTCAGCCTGTGGACTGAAGGGTCCCAGGTTCAATTCTGGTCAAGGGCACATGCCTGGTTTGTGGGCTCTGTCCCCAGTAGGGGGCATGCAGGAGGCAACCGATCAATGATTCTCATCATTGATGTTTCTCTCTCTCCCTCTCCCTTCCTCTCTGAAATCAATAAATACATATTTTAAAAAACAAACAAATACATCTTCTCCCTTCTTCCCTCAGGTTTTAATTCAAAGCTCCCCAACCTTACTGTTTGATATTTCCTTACATCTTCATTCTCCACCTACTCGATGTGTCCTCACACAACCTCCATATTCTTCTCAGCCTTGCTCAGTCCTTTGCCCAAAGAGTCAATGACAAGAGGATTTGTTTCTCATGCACTGGATGAGAAATTGCTGTCTGTCAATGGAATACCCTCTTATCATAAGGGAAATGGGGCTGGACCCTTCTCAACAACAAGGATTGCCTTGTTTTTCCTACTATCAATTAGCCAATTCTGTCTAATCTTTCTTACCTGCCCTGTCCTCAGTACCTCACCCTCTTATAAGATATCCCGTAATATTAACGTTGCATGTAAAATTCCATAGAGATTAATAATCTCTCGTGTCTGGTATAATTAAATTAGGTAATGAGATAAAGAGTGATCTGATGGTCATGCAAAAAGAGGAGGTACCAGAATGCCTATAAAAGTGACCATGTCTTTTCTCTTTGGTGGTTGCTAATAGTTGTGAGATAAGTGATTATTTACATTTTTCCTTGTGTTTGTTAACACACTGTGTTAGACACTCTGAAGAAAAGGCACCCACACATTGCTGGCCAAATGGTAAACACCATATGCTCAATGAAGATTTGGCAGAAACTGCTAAAATTATTTCCACCCACAGTTTTGAATTCCATTTATAGAAATTTAGCCCATTAAGATATATGTACATGTGGGAAGCAATGTATGTACAGATAAAGGTTTTCATTGTAGCAGGACATGTAATACATGTAATAGCAAAAAACTAAAAATAGTATAAATATTCATAGAGAGAAAACAGAGTAATATGTGCAATGAAATAAAATTTAATAATACTCAAAATCGTGATGTGGTGGTTTAAAAATAAAAAAGCCCACAAATTCTTTGATACTCCTCCCTTCAAGAGGTGGAGCCAAGCGCCCTCCCCACTCACTGAGAGTGGCTGAACTTAGAGGATCACTTCCAACAAACAGAACATGGCGGAGGGGATAGAGTGGGACTCCTGAGACTCAATTATAAAAGGCATTGCAGTTTCCTCCTCCTTCTTTCTCTTGGATCACTTCTTCGCTCCTTTTCTGGGGTTATTTCTTAGAGAAGCCAGCTGCCATGTCATAATAACACTCAAGGGGCCTATGGAAAGGTCCAACAGCTAGCAAGAAACGGAGGCCTTTAGCCATCAGCCACGTGAGTGAGGCCTCTCAGAAGCGGATCTGCCAGCCCCAGTCAAGTCTTCATATGACTGCAGCCCAGGCAACATCCTGGCTGCAACCTCACAGGTTCTGAGACCTGGACCCAGAACCACCTACCTAAGCTGTATTCTTAAGCCATAGAAACTGTGACATACTAAATGTTTATTGCTTCAAACTGTTAAATTTTGGGGTAATTTGTTACTCAGCAATAGATAATTAACACGGATGGGTCAATATGACTTTTGAATAATATATCAATTGCATTTAAAAGTATCTGTTTGCCTCTTATTAAAAGTCCTTTTGTATCATATATTCAAATGTGGTTACCTGCTCTATGGTGCAATCATAATTATTTCTAGCTATAAAAGAGAAACATTTCCTTAGCCTAAAAAAAAAAAAAAAAAGCCCTCAGCAGCATCTTCTGATTGACCTTCCTTTCCAAATTACAAGGTTACAATTTAGGAAAAATCAAGATCAAGAAAAATGGCAAAATAGAATAGGAAGTCATTTAAATAGCAAGCCTTAAGTGTCATCCATCTGTGAATATCTATTTCATATAACAAACACAAATTGTGACAATGATAGTCACAGCTAATGATGTCTGTGTGACTGTGGGAAAAAATTTCAGAATTTGTTGCATGCAATCCTCATAACTCCCCAAGCTAGTTACGGCCACTAGCCCTGCTTTCAAAGGAGGGGGAATTAAGCTTCAGAAATGTCAGATCACTTGTCTGATGCCACAGAGCTGATAAGGAACAAAGCCACAACTTGAACACCTGCCCTGTGACTCCACAGCCAGACTCTTAACCACTACTCATTGTTCTGTGCTATCATGTCCCCACTGTATACAAGCTAATATTTTTGTGAGATGTAGTTTTATCAAATAATGTCTGGATCATTAGCCAAGTACTTAGAATGTGTGGTGTACTATGCGAAGCACTTAAGTGCATTATTTCACTTCGTCTTCATAACCACCAGCCAGGATTGCTATTATCCCTGCTTATAAATAAGTTAAGTGAGCCTGACAGAGGCTAGATAGACTAGGTCTAGACCTCAGAACCAGGCTTCAAACCAAGCAATCTGAATCCACTGCCAACTTGCACAATGCGATGCAAATGCAGAAAATCTATATATTCATAAATAATTAGGGCTTCAATTAAGAGGAGGTAGAATAGAAAGATGCCTAAGTCCTTCCAAAGACAACCATTTAGTTAGAAGGCTTATGGAAAGAGAAGGAAACAAAACTCCTGCAACATTTGTCTCAATCACACCTGGGGGATTTAGAAGTGGATCTGTAAGCATCTAGTATACTTCAGGTATGGCCACAGGCCTGTTTTAAATTATCTGCAAGGCCAAGGAGAATGAGCTGCTGACACACCACATTACTCATTGGGTTATCAATGCTATGTCTTTGGTGGGATGGGAGATCTCACTGAAGTTTACTTATTCATACATCAATTATTTATTAAGCTTCTACAATGTGACAAGCATTCTTCCAGAAATTGGTTATACAACAACAACAAACAAAAAAACAGATAAAAATTATTGTGTTCTTTTGGGTACCCAAAAGAAACAGTAAATCAAATAAATATACAACAAGTTAGCCTGGGATAAATGGTACAGAGAAAAAGAAAGTGGGAGTGGGGGAGGTGAGGAATATGTGGATGAGAGTTGCAATTTTTTAAAAATATAGTTTTTATTGATTTCAGAGAGGAAGGGAGAGGGAGAGAGAGATACAAACATCAATGATGAGAGAGAGACTCATTGATTGGCTTGCCCCTGAATGCCCCCTATTGGGAATCGAGCCCGCAACTCAGGCATGTGCTCTGACTGGGAATCAAACCCGGGACCTCTGGGTCCATAGGACGATGCTCAATCCATTGAGCCACCATAGCCGGGCGAGGGTTGCAATTTTAATTAGGCTGTCAGGGGAAATATTATGGAAAAGGTGCAAATTATTTTTGTACATGAATTGTGCAGACTCCGATAGTAATATTTTCCTCTTGGATTAAAGCGGTTATATGAATAATTGCCAAGCCTCGTTTTCCTGGTACTGTTATAACTATTTTTAGGCAAAGTAGACAGGTAACCAGGGTGGGGGCCCAGTTTATTGAAAGGGCCAGGTAAATTCATTTGGAGAAACTGGATAATCAACTCTGGTCTTTCCTGGATTACAGCAGTATCTGATTCACACATGGTGAGCTAAGCCTTTCTTTTAAAAATCCTCAGTAACACAAGATAAGAGATATAGTAGAAAAGAGATGGTTAGTTTTACAGAAACTGAAAATAACTGGCAAAGAGAGCCCCAGCAAGTCATGGCTAGTGCTCCAAAATCCGGGGCACAATTTATTTGGTTGGTCCATTGTCTCCAACTACTTAGAGAATAGGAGGGAGAGTGTAGCTAAGAGCCTTCTTTTTCCAAGTCTGGTCACATCCAAGTGCAGAGATCTGAAAAGTAGCTCTGAACCTACATAACTGTAGGACCTTGGAAAAACTGCTTAGGCCCCTTGGGCCTCAGTTTCTCCTTCTGCGCCACAAAGGGCATCATCTCTAGAAGACAGCTGTGACCTCCTGTGACCCCAGCACCAGGTGTGCCAAGGCTTATTTTCCTCATCACATTCAGCAGTTGCCTGCTGCGCCCATTTTAAATGAACATTGTATTCTTCTAAGTCCATCTGCCCATTAGTGTTCCATGCTGATGGAGCAGCTTGTAAAGTTAGTGCCTTTATCAGCTCATCGAAGCTCATGTGTGAGAGAATGCCAGAAAAAAATCACTGGCATCTGGGTAAGTGTGAGTGAAATAATGATGAGCTATCCTAAAAGTAGGGGTAGGGGACAGAATGTCCTTCCATTTCATTCATTCCCTGACAGCACCTTGGCCGGACCCAGCACAACAAACCAAAGGCCCTGCCTTCTCTCGCCCTCCCAGCCCACCACACATACGCTCACTGACACAGGACACCAGACAGGTTGGAGATCAGGAGGTCCCTTCAGTTCAGATCCTACACCAGGAACCTAATGGGAGCCTATTCTAGTGAGACCTATGACTTTGACCTGGGCCTCCCTCTTTTTCCCCAATAGTAATTCTTCCTCCCCTACTCAGTGGCCAATTAGAAGTGCCCACATGTGTCTCTAGCTAGACTCTGTCAACTAATTTTAAGTTTATATCAGAGAGGGATCAGCAATAACCCATTACCTTCCCACCGTCCCCTCGGTGCTGCTGTTCCATTTCACACATGCCTGCCAGTCCAGATACTGCCTCTTACCCTCATGCTCTCCTTCTACATGAAATCTCTCACATTCCCCGCTGCACACTGCACACAAGTGCGTGCACACATCCCAATACTTCACATGCATACCCTTGGGCTCTTCCCTATAGCAATCCTTTATTTGAGCAATAAAGGCACAAAACTCACAGGGACACAGATTTCTCAAGTTCCTGACTATGATGAATTCACTAATTGCCACTCCTCAATCACAATCCTACATCCTTATAAAAGGAACTTCCCAAGTGCTCTAATCTAACTCCCAAATTTTAACTGCTTTCCCTCACTTCCCCCACCATCTGCCCAATCAGAAAGAATTCCTACCAGCTACCTCCCCCCACCCCCGAATATTAAACCATTCATCACAGCACAAACACACACAAAAATAAAATAAAATAAAATCCAACCAGGTTTAGCTAAAACAGAGCTTGTAGACTCAGCCTGAGTCCAGAGGAACACACTCATACAAGTGTGCACACACGCAGACACGGACACTCCCAAGAAAAAAGATGAGTGAGTTGAATTCTGTTTTACGTATCTGTGTGTGTAATTTTGAGACTTGTTGTGGTGTATTTTTTGATCTATGTTTAACAAATTAACAAGAGCATTTTGACTAAAGCAGATCAACGCGAGTCCACACACCCACATACACATCTACAGCCACAGTGAGCAGTTTACAAACGTACCTTGTCACCGCCCAGCGCAGCTCCTGCTCCGTCTGAAGGGTGACCTGGCAATAACCACAGAAGTGCACACAGTCCACGGAAAGCAACCTCAGCCCTGGTCACTGGTCACTGTGCTGGTTAATGGGTTTCAGATGCAAATGACTGCACAGCTTTCATTCCCGGGATCAGATTTACTAGTTAATTAGTAATCGTGGTCCAGCCCTGGGAGAACATCCCTGAGGGCTTGGAGTGAGCTGTGGCCACCTGACTCCCCTCAAGCCCTCTGGGCACTGAATGCTATTCAGCTGGAGGGCACTCCATGTGCCTCGTGAAAGAGCACAGACTGACTCAATGTGCAGACAGATGATAAAAGGCAAAATATAAATGACACCGGTGTCCTAATGAGCCTCCCCTCCTCTTCATCTCCCCCCCCCCCCCCCCCCCCCCCCCCGTCTCTCAGGGACCCCTAAGCTCCCAGAAACCCAGTGACACTTAGTCATGCAATAAGCTGATTTGTGTTTAAAGGAAATACTTTTGGAAATGTTTCAAAATAGTGTCTTTTTTCCTTGCCTCTGTGGAGGTGTCTTTCGGCTTTGCTCTGCTGGAACAGGGGGTCCCTCGGGGGTGAGGACAAGGGAGCCAACCGCGCTAGGGCGTTTGCATGCACGACTCCGGAGACCAGGTTCAGAGACACAGATCTAAGTTTATTGAAGAAGTACAGCTGTATATAAAGGGGTAAGCAGCCAATACAATAGGGACACGCGTGCTGTGTTATACAATGGGCGTGAGGGTCGGGGCTAAGAGTAGGTGGCTCTTGGAGATTTGTCAGGCGGGCGTTGCCACTTCCTGGTGTGCCAAGGAAGCATGTTTGCATCGGCCACAGCACTGAGATAAATCTCTTGAGCTCTGCCCACGCTCTGCATGGAGGACCTTTGGCAGCCTGGTGGAGGCTGGTGGAGAGGCCCACTCCACAGCAAAGTCCACGTGGGCCGTACATTCAGTATTACCTCAAAGGCTCAGCAAGTCTAGCTCCTTATTTCACAGATGAGGAAGCCAGGACCCAAGAATTTCCTGAGGTTTGCATGAGTGTAGAGACTAAAAGGTCCAACCTCAAGTGAGGTGGAGCTGAATTCAAAGGCCAGTCCTGCTTACCAGCTGGGGCAGCAGAGATAAAGACGCAGCAGTTTCCTCAAGTTCGTGACCATAAAAATGGTTACCTATCCAGTTACATCATAAAGATTAAACAAAATAATGCAAGTGAAAGACTTGGTTTTACATAATAACTACTCAATAAGTGTCAGTGATAATAATAGTTATTGTTAGGCATCTGCCACAGCTGTGAATGACTCCCACCCCAAGGCACCTCAACTATGACACTATTTCCTTCTCTGCTAAGTCAGGATTCCCCAGGCAGTAGGTACTCATCAATGTCTCAAAAAGAAAACCTCTCTAGCACCTTCGCTGTGCAGGGCTCGGTACTACCCACACCTGTGATGCTGCCTGGCTGAAGCAGGTTAAAAGTTTAGCCCCTGGCTTTAAAAGAGAGATCATTCAGGCCGGACCAGCGAACAAGGTATGCAGTACCTAAAGTGAGTGGTTTGCTGTCCTGGTGACCTGGCCTTCCCTGGGCAGGAGGCTGATCCCGGCAAATGTGAGAATCAGTAATGTAATGACAAAGCCTCCCGTCCTCATTCCTTACTCAGATCTCATGATCCCATATCTGGGTCATGCATCCGCTGCTTCTCCACTTCCACCCCCTGGGAACACAACAATAGCCTCTTACTAAACATCAGTCAATTCAACATATAGTTATTATATGTGTACTATACACAAGGTGCTATCCGAATAGCAATAATAGTAACATTTCTGAAATGCTTACTAGGACCTGTGTATTATGTTAAGTGATTCACACACCAGGTTCCATTTCCTCCTCATAACCACACTATGAGGTACACTGAGAGAAATTTTCCCAAGGTTATCCTATATAATAAAAGGCTAATATGCAAATTGACTGAACAGCAGAATAATCAGTCGCTATGACACGTACTGACCACCAGGGAGCAAATGCTCAATGCAGGAGCTGCCCCCTGGTGGTCAGTTCAGTCCCACAGGGGGAGCGCCGCTCAGGCAGAAGCTGGGCTCAAGGTTGGCGAGTGCAGCAGCAGTGGTGGGAGTCTCTCCCACCTCCCAGCAGTGCTAAGGATGTCCAACTGCTGGCTTAGGCCCATTCCCCGTAGGGAGCCATCAATCGGACATTCCCTGAAGGCTCCCGGACTATAAGAGGGCACTGACTAGGCTTAGGGACCCCCAGAGTGCACAAATCTCGTGCACTGGGCCTCTACTGTAATTAATAAGAGGTGAAACCAGAATGCAAACCCAGGCAGTCTGCTCAAGCCTGAACTTGAACACAAAAACACAAATGTGAGTGAGACCTCTGAAATAGGAATTTTTAGGAGTTAAAAAGGCAAGCTTAGGGAATTTTTTAAATTAAGGGGGGGTCCATGAAAAAAACACAGGGTTGCAAAAGGTTATATTTCCATAAGACAAGGAGCAGGGAGCCAGCAGAAGTTACATTTCCATAAGACAAGAAAGTTGGAAGAGGCAGCAATTACGTTTCCATAAGACAAGGGAACTGGGAGTAGCTGAAGGTCTATATTTACAAAATAAAGAAGGAGAGCCTCACATGTCCCATGTGACATTTGACCTTTGAGCTCAGAAGTTGCTATAGTGACCAAATCAAAGGGGAATGGTGGCCAATCAGAGGGGATATCGAGGCACAAAAACTGCAGTCTTTATAAACCGGGAAAAAGGAATTTGGTGGGACTCTTGCCCCCTCCCCACATGGGAGTCTGTGCTGTGAGATTCTTTCCCCTTCCCCACATGGGAGTCTGTACTTATTCTTCAATAAATTTCCACCTTTGCTATACCATCTTCCATCCGTGGATTCATTCTTTGATTCTGATGGACAAAGAATCCATGGAAGCCATCCTTCCCAAGGGAACACCATGTGTTCCAGTCCAAAAATCCCATATCACTTCGACATCCTCACACCAAGGGAATGTAAGAAGTCACATGACCAAGATACAATAGAAAGGCAGCACTGACAAATGCTATTGGAAAAATAACACACACAATGGGGAGGGACAGAAAAGAAAGCCTAGATAGATGGGAATGAAAAAGGAAGGGGGACAGGAAAGACAATGTGGGCCAAGGGATCTGCGTAAATAAAGCACAGAGGCAAGGAAGATCAATTTGTGTTGATGTTTCTCCTTTTCTGAACTACTGGGGTGATAGTATATCCCAGAACACATTGTTCTATTTTATAGGTGGGCATACCCCAAAGTGCTCAAAGGGATGCTAGCTGCTCCTCAAGTCCCTGCCAGCTGAGTTCTCCCACCTCTTCCCAAAGCCGGACCCCTTGAGAAGCCTGTTCTGACCAGTGAGTGGGCCAAGAAGGGACAGTGTGTGTTCTCATCCTCCTGGCACTGAATAAAATCCGTTTAGGAAATAAGATACTCATCCGTCTGGACTTCACTAGCAATAGGCTGCGGGTGGGTTCGATGACCCTAAAAGTCTATTCATCTGAAACAGTTGACTGTGACATTGAAATCAACATAAATCATTTTTTTTTTCTGCATAGTGTTTCGCTGTTAAATTTTCAGATGGTGATTTAGTAGTTCCCCGAGTTTGAAATGAAACTCGCCTGAACTTTGCTATCCAAGTCTCTACTTGCTACAGGCCTTGGGCAGTCATTTAGATTTTCTGTAGCTCAGCCGCTTTCTCTGTGTATTAGATGTGATCATATGCACATCATAGTCAGTTTTCCAGTCCTGTCCCAACTTGTCTTTTCTCAAAAGAAAGTCAAACAAAATCTAGCAAGCAATGTCATTAGCTTAATTTCTGTTAAGAATTGTTTCTCCAGTTTATCAACTCCCAGAAACAGCCGCACTAGCTTGGGCTGGAGGAGGGGGTCTCTTCCATCCATGGACAACTGATAGACAAGCAGAGAGCATCAGAGCTTCCTACACTGAGCTGATTCCACAGGCCAAGGGATGAAAGGCAGGCCTCGCCCATCACTTTGTTCTTTGTGGCTCTTCAGGGCTCTCTCTCTCTCTCCCCCTCTCCACACACACTACATCACTCTCACCACACAGATCATTGATACCGCTTCCTGTCACAAATCACCTCTAACAGTTTCCATAAAGCCTACAAACTTTAAATTGTACCTCTTTCCTTTTATTGCAGCCACGTTGGTTTTTCTTCCAAATATAAGCCCTTCACATCAGAGGCTACCTGGAAAGGGAGAAATGGAGTTGCTTGGGGCAGGAGTAATTTTTCTGCCCAGAAATGTCCAGAGGAAGGTAGGCATAGAAGCTACTTACACTGATCATTGCAACATTTCCTTCTCTTGTGAAATATCTACCTGGTATGATTCAGCAGTTTTACACTGCCTTCTATCCTTCCCTACCTGTAACCTCCATAGACAGAAACACATGGGCACACATGTGAGTCCAAGGAGAGAGTTATTAGCAATAATACATTACCTGCTATCACATGTTGGTAATAAAACTCAACATTTGTAGAACACCTTGCAGTTTTTAGAGCATTTTAATCTACATCAGCTCTTTAATCACAACCCTATGTGACAGAGCAGGTATTTTCAATCCCCATGTATAAACAAGGAAACAGAAACTAAGAACAATGACTTGCTAAAGGTCATTCAAATAACAGCAGAGTCAAAGTTATACTAATTTAATTTTAATCTAATAATCTAATGTGCATGAAGCCTGAAGTCAGTAAATCCAGAAATTGCTTTATCAGCCTAATATTTGTTCATTTATTTTAAAAATTCAAAGTTCACGGTCCACTATGTCTCCCAAAGTGGAAACCCTCTGATCGTCAGTTATCAAATTCTACCATCCTCACCTCACAGATGGCTACTTCCCTTTAAGTCCAACTCATGTACTAGAGATTCCCATCATTTCCTCCATGGCTCCCCTCCCCCACACCCAGAGAACACCTGCCCACACCTGTAAGGGAGCCCAGCATAACCCTAACCCACTGGGCACAGGAGACTGAACGAGTACTGGACAGTTGACCCAACCTGGATTCTCCCTCCCAAAAATTAGGATTTGGGACCAAGAGTCTGAATCATGCCACATTGGGCACCAAGTCTATGGGATCACGTCATAGTATTGAGAGGCAGAAATCAAAGAATTTTACTGAAAATACTTGTTTTCCCAGCAGAGAATGGAACAGACATGTAGAAATTAGCAGAAACAAGAGACCATTCAAATCCAAAGAAGGAAAATCAGAGAGCCTATTTGCCAGTATTTTTTCTATTTCTGGAAGGCCAGTGTACAACTGAATTTCATGTAATTCTTGAAATTCCTGCTTCTTGACCGAAATACTATCTCTGCTATTACTATCACCATCACTTCTACTACTAACCATCACCACCACCACCATCATCGTCTTCATCATCATCCTTTCTATCACCCAATTTCTGTGAGTTTCTCTGCCTAGTAACCATGCTAGCCCTGCTCTGATAGGCTCTCATTGTCTCCCTTTGTCCAGTGGAAATATCTTCACCAAAAATCTCTAACCACTCCGGCAGAAACTACAAGCAACACATATCCTCCTGTGATCTTTGTTTTGCTGGCTTTTACAGTCACTTGCAATTGTAGGACCTTCAAATCCCCACAAAGTCTCTGAATTACTTGACATCCCCTTAGAATTGTATGTTTTAGGTCAGGACACATTAACCTAGGGCAGTGATGGTGAACTCATTTTTTTGGTTGATTTTTCTTTGTTAAATGGCATTTAAATATATAAAATAAATATCAAAAATATAAATCTTTGTTTTACTATGGTTGCAAATATCAAAAAATTTCTATATGTGACATGGCACCAGAGTTAAGTTAGGGTTTTTCAAAATGCTGACACGCCGAGCTCAAAAGGTTCGCAATCACTGACCTAGGGCTATATGGTGACTCACTGAGAGGTACATAATACATCTTCTTGGGAGTTCAATTTAAACCAAAGTTCATTGGAGAAGAGCAAGTAATTTGAATCAATATTTGGAATTATGAGAAATATAGAAATATAATGTAATAGCATGCAAATTTGCATGAGTTTTTTTTCAACATAAAAACCTAAGTTTTACAGAAATTTCCCTATGTGATGAGCCCCTGGTAAGTATGTTTCTCCTGATCTCCCACCTCAGGGGGAAAATATGAAAGAAACATCACAGGAAATGTCTTCAAGGCACTGACAATGTCTTACAGCAGTGGTTCTCAACCTTCTGGCCCTTTAAATACAGTTCCTCATATTGTGACCCAACCATAAAATTATTTTCGTTGCTACTTCATAACTGTAATGTTGCTACTGTTATGAATCGTAATGTAAATATCTGATATGCAGGATGGTCTTAGGTGACCCCTGTGAAAGGGTCGTTCGACCACCAAAGGGGTCGCAACCCACAGGTTGAGAACCGCTGTCTTACAGCCACACATAGACTCTATCATGGTAGCTCTCTTCTGTGGCTCAGCCTCTCTCCCCAGCCTACTCTCTGTCTATTCTGCTTTCTGTGAGTCACCATGTCCACACTATTTCCCCTGTCTCTGCTAGATAGAGAGCTTCAAAGTGCCAATCCTGCACAACGTTCTCTTGCTTCTTTATGTTAGAGAGAAACAGAACAGGACTGGTTATTGTTCAATGTCTTACAGCTCTATCAGCTTTTACTTAAAACCTCCCCTTCTTTAATTCATGTTAAAAGACAAAATGAAGTTTAAGAAGAGGTCCAGAGCTTCCCGTAAAGGAATCTCTACCTACAGGTCCTTGCTGAGGAAAGTAATCCGATGGATGCCCCTAGTCCCAAGATTCCATGTTGGTTCTAAAGCTGACCATACCGGGGATGGGCACCTAATGCAAAGACAGCCAATCCTTAAATTGGCCTGCATCTTACAAAGCAGCTCTGTGACCACTAGATGACTCGATTCCATTTCTGAATGTAAGTCACAGGAGATTAATTAGTCATTGATGAATTAGCAGGATCGATTAGTAGCAACAGCAAAATCTAAGGATGTAGAGACAGAAAGAAGAGCTGTGTGAGATAATCTTTAACCTCATCTCCCCATATGAGTACCTCTAAGCCTACCTCCTTTTGACTATTATGAGTGGACAAAATATGTTTTAAAACACAGGAAGCAGAGACAACCTTCCTTTTGTTTTCATTTCTGCACTTTCTGTTTCCTGCCTCTTCAGGATAAGCAAGCCTAGACAGAGAGCAGGCTGACCTTCTCCCCATCCCACTTCCTGGCGTCATGCTTAGAAGGGCGAATGGAGTCAGGCCCTTCTTACCAGCAAGTTATCAGTTAGCAACTGCATTCAGCTTCCAGTATTAGTAGCCGAAGCACTGTGACTTCAAGACATAAAAAAGATTACCTTTCAACCATAATGAGCAGCCTGGAACACAGAGTTGCTGGTGTGGTTTCAAGTACCCAAAAGATGTCAGGGCGAGAGCTTTGAAATTCTCTTGATTTTCCCTCATGGGTGAAGCTCCAACATAACATCTGAGTTTGGGCACAGGAAGAAGAAAAGGCAACAGGGGCTTTCTGAGAAATCCTCCCAATAACTTCTTGAGTCTCATGGGCCATGCTGATCTGAAAGAAAGATAAGAGATGAGTTTAGTATGAGCTTAGAATACTGATTTACCAAGCAATGCAGTTCTGTTAGTAATGAAAAGGAGAGAATGATATTGTGTAGGCAATTAACAACATCTCCCATGAACAGAATGGCAAGTCGGATGTGTAGACTCTGCCTACATCCACTGAACGTTCCAACCCAACTTATTTGGGTGCTGCTTTAGCTTTTAATAAAATAATATCCTACACTCCAGTTCACTGCTACTCTTTTCAGGTAACAGGAGTGAGTGACAGAGCTGGACTGGGGAACTCCTGGGACTCTTTTCTCCACATCCTCACCAACACTTGTTTTCGTTTGTCTTTTTTATAACAGCCACTCTATCACGTGTGAGGTGGTACCACTGGACAGTTTACCCCTGTCCCCCACCTTGAGGTGTATAACACATCTTTGCACTCTTTAGTTCCTCTAATACCCTTTTGTTTACCAGTGTGTCTTCAGTGCTCATCACAACATCGGATATATTATGTTCTTAATAAATTTCATCTAATATAGTCATTGGATATATTTAAGCAAGTCATTGGAAACACTTAAGCAAGGCATCTTAAAGGAACGAGGTTTGATATTACTAGTAACAGTGCTTTTGTGTCAAGCTAACCAATAGCAATTTTTCAAAACCAGTCCGGATTCGGACTGGTTTTTAAAAATTGCTATTGGTTAGATTCATTTCCAAAATTCAAAAAATAAATGGCAGCAAAAGTCCAAACACATATATTTTATGCAATTTTTAACATCCATTTATTTGCAAAATTCAAATGACTGCAACTTTTTATCACATCTGATGAGGTGTTTGTTCCTGCCACTGCTCTTAGCACTGCATTAATTGAGCTGTTCTTAGCTTCCTGAGAGGACCAGTTTTCAAAAAACAGCCAGATGGTAAATACCATCCACACAGGTTTTTTATATAATTGCAAACGCCGTGTGTACATAAATTAAATGGAGGGGTATACCTATGAGGGTTTTTGCTACTTCTCTCTTAAAGAACTATTGAGTGTTGAAAGATTATGGTGAGATTTGCTATTCACAATAAATCACTTAGATCAATGATTTTATTGATTCTTTACATAAAAGGTTATAATCTTTACATAAGTGATTTTAACTCTGTGTTTACATATCTTTGCTTGTGCAACAGAGCCAGTGTTTTACATCTGGGTTCTTTAGGAAAGCAAACCCTTTCCTAAACTCCTTTGGTACAATACTGCCACCTGGCGTGGTAAGAAAAAGGGAAAACATGCTTCAGTTGCAAGTACAGAACTCTGTCTCATTATTTAGCATTCTAAAAAAAAAAGAATGATCAAAATGAGGGGGCTACAAATGTGATGAGTTAAATACAATTTCAATGCTATCTGATCATGTACAATGAAGAGCTTATGAATATCTGTATATAAATATCTCATAATAAAACAGCTTAATAAAACATTTTAGTAATTACTGATTTAAGTTACATTACTTATATTTTTCAAAAATATATTTTTATTGTGGTTTTTTTTTTTTTAGAGAGAGAGAGGAAGGGAGAGGGATAGAGAGAGAAACAGCCAATCGCTGCCTCCTGTATTCGCCCTACTGGGGATCGAGCCCACAACCCAGGCATGTGCCCTGACCAGAATCAAACCATAACCTCCTGGTTCACGGGTTGACACCTAACCGCTGAGCCACACCACAGTCACATTACTTACAAATAAAAGTAAGGAGCTTTAATTAACAACAAACATAATAAACAGAAACAGACTGGTAAATACAGAGAACAGCCTAATGGTTGCCAGAGGGAAGGGGGGTTGGAGGACTGGGTGAAAAGGGTGAAGGGATTGGTATTGAGAAGTACAGATTGGTACTTACAAAATAGTCATGGAGATGTTAAGTACAGCACAGGAATATAGTCAATAATATGATAACTGTGTGTGGTGCCAGTAGGGTACTGGAAATATCAGGAGGAACACTTTGTAAAGTATGACTGTCTAACCACTATCCTGTACACTTGAAATTAATGCAAAATCATATTG
>NW_006300374.1:233874-262197 GCF_000327345.1 Myotis davidii
AAGGAAGAGGGAGAGATAGAAACATCAATGATGAGAGAGAATCACTGATTGACTGCCTTTTGCACGCCCCGCACTGGGGATCAAACCCGCAACCCGGGCATGTGCCCTTGACTGGAATTGAACCTGGGACCCCTTATTCCGCAGGTCGACGCACTATCCACTGAGCCAAACTGGCTAGGGCTTAAATTTAATTTTTTAAAAAGTAAACATAAAAAACAAAGTCTCTACAGAAACAAATGAGGCAACTCAGATAACTCTCAGATTGAAGGAATATGCAGGAAAAGGAACAGAAATAATAATTAACATTTATTATTTTTTTATCCATAAACATAATGTATTTACTTATGCTTCTTCAATATCTATTAATAAACTATAATTTTTCAAGGATTTCTTAAATATGCCCTAACCGGTTTGGCTCAGTGGATAGAGTATCAGCCTGCAGACTCAAAGGTCCCAGGTTTGATTCCGGTTGAAGGGCATGTATTCATGGAGATGTTAAGTACAGCACAGGAATATAGTCAATAATATGATAACTGTGTGTGGTGCCAGTAGGGTACTGGAAATATCAGGAGGAACACTTTGTAAAGTATGACTGTCTAACCACTATCCTGTACACTTGAAATTAATACAAAATCATATTGAATGTAAACTGTAATTACAGCCACCCGTAGTTCATGGCCACTGTCCTGGAGCGGACAGAGAAGACCCCCCAGCGCTGAAGACTCCCACGCCGCGGTTAAATATGCCCTAACCGGTTTGGCTCAGTGGATAGAGTATCAGCCTGCAGACTCAAAGGTCCCAGGTTTGATTCCGGTTGAAGGGCATGTATGTTGGTTGCAGGCACATCCCCAGTTGGTTGCAGGAGGCAGCTGATCAATGTTTCACTCTCATCAATGTTTCTAATTCTCTATCCCTCTCCCTTCCTCTCTGTAAAAAAATCAATAAAATATTTTTTAAAAGAATTTCTTAAATATTTTCTGTTAGATTTACTCTTCAATATCATATATTGTTTTATTATAGACTAGAGGCCTGGTGCATGAATTCATGCAGCAGTGGGGTTCCTCAGCCTGACCTGCGGGATCGGGCCAAAACTGGCTCTCTGACATCCCCCGAGGAGCCCCGGATTGCGAGAGGGCACAGGCCAGGGCAAGGGACCCCACAGGTGCATGATCAGAGCTGGGGAGAGATAGGGGAGGTTGGCCAGTCAGGGAGGGACTGCGGGAAGGCTCCAGGGCATGTCCGGCCCATCTCACTCAGTCCCGTTTGGCCAGACCCCAGAGCGTCTGTCCGCTGCTGGTCAGTGCACATCATTACTGGTCAATCGTTCAACTGTCTGCCCCCTGGTGGTCAGTGCACATCATAGCAAGCGGTTGAATGGCCTTAGCATATCATTAGCATATTATGCTTTGATTGGTTGAACAGACAACCAGACCCTTAGCATATTAGGCTTTTATTATATATGATTATAAATTTTGAGTTTTTCTTAATAAAATTGCATATATTTAGCATGTACAACATAATGTTTTGATATACATAGTAAAATGATTACTACAGTCAAGCTGATTAACATATCCATTTCCTCAGTGAGGTGTGGGGGGGGGAGGGGCAGTGTGGTAAAAGCCCCTGAGATCTATTCTCTTAGCAAATTTCCAGTATTTGATACAGTATTAACTATAGCCATTATATTGCACATTAGATCTCTAGAACTTGTTCATCCCACATAATTACAACTTTTTACCCTTTGACCAACATCACCCCATCTCCCTCACCTCCCCAGAAGTAAGAAAGTGCCATCTCTTAGAGAAAACAGACAACAGACCATTTAGCTTTTCACTTTACCTTCATTCATTCCACAAAATAAGTGAGTGAGTGAATGAAGCATGAAAGACAAAAAAATAAAAGAACTGAAAAAGTTAAGATACCTGTAAGAAAAAGAAAAAAAAAGTAAAAAAGAAGCCCTGGATCAGGGAGGAATGTTATAAAACAACATTCAGTCTCTAACTGATCAGTTATTCAGTCTTATTGAGTAACTAGTCAGATTTTCCCCCAGAGCTTGCAGAAGTGAACATGAAATCAGTCCATATTCCTTTAGAAATTGAGGAGAATTAGAGATGCTGGAGAGACAGATCCCGCCAAATATTTGGAAATGTTACCTAGGGAAGAAAGCTAGAAAGCTTCAGAAATGGCAGCCAAGTATGTTAGAATATAATCCTTAGGAATGTTAAAATGTCCTAGATGTAATCTTTGAGAGTGTTGTGGGCTACCAATGCTTCATTAGTGAAAATTTCATTCATTTAAAAAATACTTATTGAGTAGCTTCTCTGTACTTTCATGAAGTTTACATGTTTTAGGGGCATGGGTTTAGGCAATAAATAATTAAATATATGCCGAAATATTCAGCAGGTGAAGTATGACAGGAAACACTCAAGATCTGGGTGAGGAATACCATTCATAGGATGTTCAGGGAAGGTCTTTCTTCTAAGGTGACTTTTGAGAAGACATTTGGAGAAGAAAATGAGACACTGGAGTATGTAGAGGAAAAACGTTCAGTGAAAATGAATGGTCCTGAGGTGGGACAGTGTTTGATGAGTTCGCAGAGCATGAAAGAGGCCCATTTGAAGTGAAGGATGAAGCAAGGACCTCAGATGACATCTGAGAAGAGACAGAGGCCCTGATTGTGTACGTGGGACCCATGGGTCATTGTAGGGATTTAGCTTTTATGATGAGAAAGATGGGAGGCTCTGAAAGGTTTGAACACAGCGATGGCATGGTCTTAGTTATATTTTCATAGGATCACTATTGTTTCTTGGGGTCAGGGAGTGGGCTGGGAAGCAGAGTGAGCAATAATGCAAGCCAGATTTCCTCTCTACTCTCTCCCTTCATGGAAAGGTGCTGGTCTTGTTCATGGTAATACTCCTCTTGCCAAGCACAGTGCTTGGCATAATAATGATGGCTGAATGAATCTCTGACAATGGCAGTCATACCAGGCATACACCGGTGCCTGGGAGGAACTATGCACTTGTCCATATTAAAAACAAAGTCTATGATTAAAGTCATGCCTCAGAGGTGACAGAAGGCATGCAAATGGAAAGAGGCACCATATCCAACCATAGTTCATTGAGATACATGCTTTACCTGCTGCCTGTTCCCTTGAAACTCATAAGCAAATTTTACTCTCTTCTCACCCATGCAGGTCCAGATGGGCATGCAAAACTGGGCTTGGGTAACTGAGAATGTCTTGTTTGCATCCGTGATGCTGTGCCATGGCTCCCTGGGAAGGCTATTGCACAGAAACACCAGGGTTTCTTAAAAGCTTCTGCATCACTGAAGAGATACAAGCATCATTCTTCTACTCGTATGATGCGCTTTTGTGTGTATCCAAGAGATATTCTATAGCAGTAATTTCTCTCTCAGTTTCCTGCCAGAACTTTCTATGCATTCACTTTGTCATGGATCTAGAGCAAGAGCTAAATGCCTGGTTCAGTATACAGACTTACTTTCCTCTACTGGGTGGTATGTGAGTCTTAGATTATCCAACTAAGAAGACATCATGTTGACTCTGACTCCCGTCATAACTGTGTCCTATGAAGTCAAGACTGTGTTTCTGGTCCTTTCAGTCCTGGAGTTTGCAGTGGGGATTCTGGTCAATGTCTTCATTTTCTTGGTGTATTTTCGGGATATGGTGAGGAGGCAGCCCCTGAGCACCTGTGGTCTTGTCCTGCTGAGTCTTAGCCTCACCCGGCTTTTCCTGCATGGACTGCTGTTTTTGGATGCCATTCATCTTACTCACTCCCAGCGGATGAACGACCTGCTGAGCTTCAGGTACCAAACCATCATCATGCTCTGGATGATCACAAACCAAGCCAGCCTCTGGCTCACCACCTGCCTCAGCCTCCTCTACTGCTCTAAGATCGTCCGTTTCTCTCATGCCTTCCTGCTCTGCTTGGCCAGCTGGATCTCCAGGAAGATTTCTAGGATGCTCCTGTGTACTCTCCTTTTCACCAGTGTATGCACTATCATCTGTTTTTGGGACTTTTTTAGTAGATCTCACTTCACAGTCACAACTGTGCTATTCATGAGTAACAATTCAGAATTCAATTTGCAAATTGAAAACCTCAAGTTCTTTCATTCCGTCCTCTTCTGCAGTGTGGGGTCCATCCCACCTTTCTTGTGTTTTCTGCTGTCTTCTGGGGTGCTGATTATCTCCCTGTGCCGCCACATGAGGACAATGAGGGCCAAGACCATGGACTCCTGTGACCCCAACCTGGAGGCCCACATCAAAGCACTCAAATCCCTCATCTCCTTTCTCTGCCTCTTTGTGGTGTCTTTATGCACTGCCCTCCTCTCAGTGCCTTTACTGGTGCTGTGGCACAACAAGATCGGGGCCATGGTCTGTGTGGGGATAATGGCAGCCTGTCCCTCAGGGCACGCAGCCATCCTGATCTCAGGCAATGCCAAGCTGCGGAGAGCTGTGGACAGCATTCTACTGTGGGTTCAGAGCAGCCGAAGGGTAACGGCAGACCACAAGGCAGATCCCAGGACACCAGATCTATGTTGAGAGTGGACATGAAATGGGTCCTTCATAAATGCACCTCCAGTTGTTCAGAAGCCTATTTCAACTTCTTCTGCAAACCATAACTGAAAAGTCTCTCCTCTCTACATCAATGAACTCACCCAAAGCAAAGAAGAATAAAATAATAAAGCTCTACATATGGCCTAGGCAAGTAGAATGACATTGGTTCCCTAGGTTTGTTTTGATAAAATGAATAAAATAGAAAGGTGAGTTACTCAGTGTAAGTGCTTTGTATACTATAGCTTATCAGTGCATGATATGAGCCAAACCATGAGAAATCAGGTCTTCTGAAATAATATCTAAATCCCAAGATAGCATGGTTAGCTTTTCAAATGACTGTGAACCCTATTTCTTAAAGCAGGTGCTAATATAGTGTTTGAAAATATTCACCACTATGGCAATTACAGAATCCTCCTCAAACTCCAAAGTTTTTATGGAAACATGAGAACAAGTATGTCACCACTTCACTTCAAGAGGTAGTTCATTAAAACTTCTACAGGAATCAAAGGGTGGGGTCATTTTGTCTGAAAATACATTGACTCAGAAATGTACATTCAACCTGCTGCGGGGCAGACATCTACTCAGTAGGCACCCGGGACACCAGCACTTTGTGTGTGCCTCTGACTCTGCTCCATTGGCCCATGAAGAAAGTACTTTGGTTCCAAACATTGGTCAGTCTACTGGGGAAGCTGCCAAAATAGCCTAGCTAAAAGGTATGCTTCTAGCAATTCAGCATTCTCTATCTGCCTGCACAGGAACCCAGCCCACAAGACTTTCCTCATATCAGATCCTAAAAGGCTCGGAAGAGAAAAGGGGTCGCAGACATAGATCTTGACAGACTTCAAAGACATAGCAGGACATCCACAGAGTCTCCTACTTCTTTTTTTAAAAGAAATTATTTTTTATTGATTTCAGAGAGGAAGGGAGAGGGAGAGAGACGATAGAAACATCAATGATGAGAGAAAAGTATTGACCAGCTGCCTCCTGCACACCCCACACTGGGGATCGAGCCCACAACCTGGGCATATGACCTTAACCAGAATCGAACCTGTGACCCTTCAGTCCACAGGCCAATGCTCTATCCACTGAGCCAAACCAACTAGGGCAAGGCTTGTACTTCTGCTAGCTGTAGGCGCTGCTATGGAATGCTTCCTTCTCTCAGGCACCTGATCTTGATAAATCCAATTCCTCCTCTGTTTTCCCAAATATACTTTGCATCACCAGCAACTTCAACTTTCCTTGGTGGACACCAAAGTTGTCCAAAGTGTCCCTTAAAGGCAGTAGTCCCCACTCTTGGCTGTACAGTAAAATCTCCTGGGAAGCTTTTTAAAAATCTCAATGCATGCACAGGTGACATACTAGGTCAATGAAATGGAATCTCCGGGCATCATTTGTAACGCTCCCCAGGTGATTCCAGGGTACAGCCAATGCTGAGAACTTCTGTTCTAGATGCCCTTTGTCATGACCTGGATGGTGTGGCCTTTTTAATTCCACTTCCCCTAGGATATATGGAGGAATATGATCATAAAGGAAAAAATTAGAGGACATCCGTGTAGAGTTTTCCCTCTTTTTGCATAAGTGCTCTCTGGACAGGTCTCCATGATATTTTACTGATTTCTGTGGCTTTAACATTATATTTTGATACAATTTCAAATTTTTAGAAAAGTTGAAAGAATTCTTCTAGACCTTTCACCCACATTTACCCATTATTGACATTTTGCTCCATTTTTCTCTCTTCTTCCTCTCAACCCCATCCTGATAACTCTAGTTCCAACCCAATTATATGTGATTTGCTTCATTCTTTTTTTACATATTTTAATTTCCTCCTCTAATATGAGAAGTATCTTCCATTTATGTTCAATATATTTGCTTACAACCAGAATACATAAAAAAGTGGTTTCAGAATTGCTATCCTGTATAACACTGCAAAAAGCAAAAAGACTAAACTTCAACATTTATTTACAGCAGTTTTTCCATTTTTAGGTAAAATTTACATGTAGCAAAATATACAGATGTTAAATGTATAACTTGGTGAGGTTTGATAATATATACACTCATTTAACCAACACCCCAAATAAAATACGCAAAATTTTTTTTAAAATATTTTTATTGATTTTTTACAGAGAAGAAGAGAGAGGGATAGAGAGTTAGAAACATGGATGAGAGAGAAACATCGATCAGCTGCCTCCTGCACACCCCCCACCAGGGATGTGCCCACAACCAAGGTACATGCCCTTGACTGGAATAGAACCTGGGACCCTTCAGTCCACAGGCCAATGCTCTATCCACTGAGTCAAACCGGTTGCAGTGGTTCTCAACCTTCCTACTGCCGCGACCCTTTAATACAGTTCCTCATGTTGTGGTGACCCCCAACCATAAAATTATTTTCGTTGCTACTTCATAACTGTAATTTTGCTACTGTTATGAATCATAATGTAAATACCTGATATGCAGGATGTATTTTAAGGGGTTGCGACCCACAGGTTGAGAACCGCTGAAGGGCAAGCTATGCAGAATTTCCATCAGCACAGAAAGTTCCAGGATTCCTCTTCCAGTCAATCACCACCCACTCACTAGGGGCAACCACTATACTGATTTCTTCCCATAGATTAGTTTTGCCTGTTCTTATATAGAATCATAGAGTGAATACTTTTGTTTTTGCTACTGTCACCCAAGAAAATGTTTTTGAGATTCATCCTTAATAGTATGTGAGTCACACTTGTTTATCCACTCATTAATGATGAACATCTGTATTGCTTAGAGTTTGGAGCTATTATGAATAATTTTTAAATAAACATTCTTGAATCCATCTTTTTGTGGCTATAGTTTCGATTTCTCTTAGATAAATACCCAGGAGTGGAATTCCTGTGTCATAAAGTTGATGTTCATTTAACTTTACAAATAACTGCTAAAGAGTTTTCCAAAGTGATTCTAGCATGTTATGCTCCCATTAACGTGCAAAGAAGTTTACATTCTTATCAACATTCAGTATTGTCAGCATTTTGAAATTTTGGCCTTTCCAATTCTAGCAGAGGTGAATGCGATCTCATTGTGGTTTTAATTTGTATTTCCCTGAGAACCAATGACATGGAGCACCTTTTCATGTACTTCTTGACCATTTGTATATCTTCTATTATAAAGTGGCTATCTGCTGTTTGAACTATTTTTATATTGAGTTGTCTTTTATGTATTTATTTGTAGAAGTTTATTGATTCCTAGCGTGTGTGTGTGTGCACGCGTGCATGTGCTTATTCTGGATACATGTCTTTCATCTGACAGGTTATGTATTGTGAATAGTTTAACCCAGACTACGATTTGCCTTTTTATTTTCTTAATTGTGTCTTTTGATGAGCAGAAATTTTGAGTTTTGATAAAACCCAATTTATCATATTTTTCCTTAGTGCATTTTGTGTCCTCTCTATGAAATATTTGCCTGCCTGTAAAATGCAAAAATAATCTACTAAGATTTCCTCTAGAATTTTAATAGTGTTCACTTTTATGTTACATTTATAATTCATTTGTAATTAATTTTTCTATATAATGTTAAGTTGGATTGAACTGTTTTTTTCCATATGTCTATCTAGTTATTCCAATACCATTTTTTGAAGATTTCTCTTCCTCGTTGAATTGATTTGACACCTTTGTCAAAAATCATCTGACTGTATATTATGAATCTCTTTCTGGTCTCTATATTGTGTTCCATTGGTATATCTGTCTCTCCTTTCACCAAAATCTCACTTTCTTGATTATTGTAGATTAATGTTAAATATTGAAACCAAATAGTGTGAGTTTTCCAAATTTATGTTTTCCAAAATTGTTTTGCCTTATCTGAATTCAAAAATTTGGGACCAATTTGTTTATTTTTTTAATGCCTGTTAAAATTCTAATCATGCTGAATCTAGATGTCAACTTAGGGAGACTTGACTTCTTAAAAATACTCAGTCTGACAATCTATGAGTATGATATATATCTTCATTTACTTACATCTTTAATTTCTTTCAACAATACTTTATAGCTTTTAGTGTAGAGTGCTTACATATCTCTTGATAAAATTATCCTACATATTTAATACTTTATAATGTTATTGCATATGCAATTTTTATTTTTCAATTATTTGCTGCTAGTATATAAAAATAGCATTTACTTTTATATATTAATCATGTGTCTTGTTACTTTCCTAAATTAATGTATTAGTTCTAGTAGTTGTTTGTAGGTTCTCCAAAATGTTATACTAAAACAATTGTGTCATCAACAAATAAAGACAATTTTTTTTCTTTCTACCCAATCTTTATGCCCTTTATATATTTTATTTAACTTATTTCATTGGCTGTGATCTTCAATACAATATTGATTGGAAGTATGCATCCTTGCCTCAGTCCTGATTTTAGAGGAAGAACATTCACTTTAAATATAATGTTAGCTATGTTTAAATATTATACTTACATACCTAATATAATCTTGATCCTTTACAGATCTCCTTTTTCAGATTAAGAAAGGCTATTTTTTAAAATATATTTTTTATTGATTGCAGAGAGGAAGTGAGAGGGAGAGAGAGATAGAAACATCAATGATGAGAATCATTGATTAGGTGCCTACTTCACGCCCCCCTACTGGGGATCGAGTCTGCAACCCTGGCATGTACCAAATAGAACCAGGGCCCTTCAGTCCACAGGCCGACGCTCTATCCACTGAGCCAAACCAGCTAGGGCTAAGAAAGGCTATTTTTATTGCTAGTGTGCTGAGAATGTTTATCATTAATGGGGACTGAATTTTATTAAAACCTTTTTCTGTATATATTGAGATGATTCTATGTCTCTTCTCTATTTTGTTAACTGATTTACATTGAATAATTCTTGAATGTTAAATAAATCTTGCATTGCTGGATAAACCCCTATTTAGTCAAAATGTATTATTATTTTTACTAGAGGCCCAGTGCACTAGAGAAATTCATGCACTGGGGGCAGGGGAAGGGGGTCCCTCAGCCTGGCCTGCACCCTCTCGCAGTCCGGGACTCCTCACTCCTTACCACCCGCCTGCAGCGGAGGCAGGAGAGGCTCCTGCCACCACTGCTGCGAGCGGTGCTCCGCCTGTGGGAGCACACTGATCACAGGGGGCAGCTCCTGCATTGAGCATCTGCCCCCTGGTGGTTAGTGCACATCATAGCGATTGATTGTTCCACCGTTTGGTCATTTTGCATATTAGGGTTTTATTATATAGGATATATTGGTCTATTTGACTTGCAATTGTAAAGAATTTTTGCATCTATATTCAGAAGTACTACTAACTTCTATTTTTTAAAAATATCATTGTCAAGTTTAGTATTAGGATTATTCTGGCCTCACAACACAAGTAGGAAATGATTCCATTGTCTTAATTTTCTTTAAGACTTTGTATAAAATTGGTATTAATCCTTCCCTAAATGTTTGATAGCATTAATTAGAAAAATCATTTGAACTAGGAATTTCTTGTTTTTTAAATTTTATAATTACGATTTGTTTAATAGTATAGTATTATTAATATTTTATATTTATCCTTGTGTTTACTTTGGTAAGTGAGCATAAATTTAATCATAATATCCTTTTTTATCATTTTAACATTTGTAGTATTTGTTTTGCTAGACCCTCTTTCATTCTCAATTTGATAACTTTTGTTCTCTTTTTAATTCATCATTCTACCTAGAGATTTATCAATTTGTTGATATTTCCAAACTTATTTCCTTCTGCTTACTTTCTATTATTTATTATGTCCTTCCTTCTAGTTTCTCAGGTTTAATTTGTCCCCCTTATATAGCTTCTTAAGGCAGAAAATCAGATAATTAAATTTTTTTCTATCCTAATATAAACACTTTAAGCTTTAAATTTCCTGCTAAGCATTTTCCCATAGCCCACATATTTCTATATACTATATTCCCCTACCTTTATTGAGATATAATTGACATAACATCTGTAAGTTAAGGTGTGCAATGTGATGATTTGATACACATGTATATTGTGAAGTGTTTACCATAACAATATTAGTTAACACATCCTTTGCCTTACATAATTACCATGTTGTTGGTGGTGGTTGTTATGGCAAGAACATTAAAACTCTACTCTCATGGCAACCTTCAAATATACAATACAGTATTATTAATTATAGACATCATGCTGTATGTTAGATCCCTAAAATGTATTCACCTTATAACTGAGAGTTTGTACCCTTTGACCAACACCTCTCTATTTCTCTCACCTTCCAGAACCTGGCAACCACCATTCTACTCCCTGTTTCCATGAGTCCAGTGATTTTAGATTTCAAATATAAGTGATATCATACAGAATTTGTCTTTCTCTATCTGACTTATTTCACTTTGCACAATGCCCTCAGGGTCCATCCATGTTGTCTCAAATGGCTGGGTTTCCTTCCTTTTTTAAGTCTGAATAATATATAACACATTTTCTTAACTCATTTATCTGTTGATACACACTTCTGTTGTTTCCAATTCTTGGCTATTGTGAATAATGCTGCAATGAATACAGAGGAAGTATAGATAGCTTTTCAAAATAGTTATTTTATCTTATTCAGATATATACCAAGAAGTCAGGTTGCTGAATCATATGATAATTCTATTTTTAACTTTTTTTTAATGTCCTCCATACTGTTTCCCATAGTATCTTTACCAATTTACATTCCCACCAATAGTGCACAAAGGTTCCACATCTTCACCAGCATTTGATATCTCTTGTCTTTTATAATTGCCATTCTAACAGATATGAGATAATATTTCATTGTGGTTTTGATTTGCATTTCCTTGATAGATAGTGATGCTGAGAACCTTTTCATGTACTTGTCAGCCATTTGTATGTCTTCTTTGGAAAAATGCCTATTCAAGTCCTCTGCCAATTTTTTAATCAGATTGTTTGGTGTGTATTTTTTATTGTAGTTTTATTTTGTTTTGTTTCTGTTATAAAGTTGTATGAGTTACTTACATATTTTGGATATAACCCCTTATCAGATATATAGTTTACAAATATTTTCTCCAAAACTCAAGAGTTGAGGGTCGTTATTGCTAATTGTTATAACAGAACCTTAAATAGGGAAGTTACATGATCAGAGCAGTGATTCTATAAAGATCTGTCTGGTGGTGTTTTCTAATACTGATTTGCAGGGGAGAAGGCAAAGGGTTGGAGCCATTTTCACTCCAGCTGCAATGAAAGATTTTGACTTGGATGGGGTAGTGAGAATGGCAAAGGTATAAAAGAGCTTTTGTAAAACATCAACTAGTGTCTTGAAATGGTGGTTGATAGAAAAGGAAGAATCAAGGGTATTTTTAGTTTGTGAGTGAGTTGTAATATAATACAATCATTAACAAAAATAAAGAAGTTAAGAAAGGAAGTTAGATTGAGTTTGAGTAAAATGATAAGTAAATGTGGTTTGGAACTTAATGTAACTGGGTTGACATCATGTAACCTAGTTGGAAAACACCAACCAATTCTTGAAAATAAAGAATTCGAATTCAGATTAAAAGATAGGACTAGAAATAAACTTGTGATAAATAAGTTTACCACATAAACTACAAGAGAATGTAGTCTGAAAGTGAGGGATGGAAAAAATGTGGCAAGGGAAGTACAAATGGTTTCCAGATACCCTCCACCCAGAATCCCTATTTGGTAAGATTTTACTACATTTGCTTTCCACTATATTTTAAGAAGATTCAGACACAGAAAAAGGGTGAATCTGTGTTGAGGTATTTTGTTTTCCGAATTCTCCTAAAAATGTTCCCCTGTATCAGAACCCCTCTAGCAGGAACCTTCCTATCACAAAGGCTATAGACTTCCTTCCCCTCCTTGCCCCACCCTCTCCCTTTGCCAACAGCACAGAAGGGGAAGAAGTGTGCACTTGGGGATGCTGCCAAGACAGAGAGACTGTGTGAAGAAGGAAGGAATCGCCTGAGCGGGAGTGTATTCTCAAGAGAAGGGGCTCTGTCCACCACACCACGCATAAGACCACCAGGAAGATCCCCACTGCAAACCAATCCAACCTTTCAGGGAGAGAGCAGGTAAGTCTATGTCCTCTCTGCAGACTGTTGGCTCTTCCCCAGTTCCAAGACCTTCAGGCACACCTGTCCTATCTGTCAGTTCCTGACATAGTCTTTGAAAGACTGAGGCTTCTGACAGCTGAAGTCAGGATGGCCAAGACTACTAACTAAGGTGCTAGGGAGCAAGAATCATTTCAAGGCTAAGGGTTTTCGAAGTCCAAAAAAGGATTTAGTTCATTAGACAGAATTTAGGAGGCCACAAATGGGAACAGAGCTGAGGCCCAGAGCTGAGGGATGGATGGGTGAAGGAGAGGCAGTGTGCCAAGTTCAAAGGCTCCCAACCAGCACAAAATCCTATCCATCTTTGGGCCTGTGCTGGGTCTCCTCCTTGTACCTGTCAATAGCATGCCTGCCTTCAAACCCCCCTCCCAAGGGTGCTCTGAGAAAGGCACTGGCATATGTCCTAGTGGAGAGAAGTCTTGTCCCCAGACACTGATGGGGGTACTGTGCTCTAATCCCCACAGGCCTCCTCATCTCATCATTATGAACTGGTGGTGCATGATCTCTGGGCTTATCGTGGTGGTGCTTAAAGTTGCCGGAGTGACCTTATTTCTGCTTTATTGTGAGTATTTGAGCAACCTCTTACCCCAACTCCATGTTGTCTTGTTCTTGGATCTTTTCTCAGAATGAGTGGTTAAATGTATAGATTAAGTGCCCAAGTCTTTCCACCTGAGAGCAACTGACAATACCCTTCTCACTTCCCAAAACACACAATGGGCCAGGTTCCTTGCTCTACCCTGGAGACATAGAATTGACTCTAAACCCCACACAAAGCTTTCATCCTAGAGCATGAGTTGGGTAATCTGAGCTGAAATACTCAGCAGTGCTTGCTATTGTTGCTAAAATCTGAAAATTCATCTGCAGTTCATCCTATAGTTGGAGCTGAAATATAAGATAATGGGGTTTTTCGAAGGGTGGCATTTCCTTCTGTGTACACAGAAATGAATCCATCTAAATGTTTAGAAAGAAAAGCCTCCTATCAAGGAATTTTACAGCAAGTAGAACCTTCTCCAGCCCCAGAAGCCAGTAGGGAAAATAAATGAGGAAGGAAATGAGGTTTAGGAGGCCGTGGTTGGGTAAGAAGTATCTTCCTTATGACCCAATGCAAAGGTACAACTTGTATCACATCAAAGAGCAGGAAGAAAATACAAATATAAATAAGTGAATGTATTCACAAAAAACACATACATTCATGTCTTTGTGGACCAGAGTCAGACAGTTCTATATTTTCCATTAAAAGTCACACTGACCTAGCAGCCCTGTGGGGATGTTTGTTATATTCATCCCACAGTTGGGGCTGAGCCAATAGCTGATTTTCTTTGCAGTCCCACAGATTTTTGGCCAATGTAATGACAGCTGCAGTCCCACAGGGAGCTATGGAACAGGTAACATGCATGACAATAATCTCTTCTCCATCTCATTCTAATATGCTGAATTCTCTCTAGAAACCTTTCTCAAGGACTATTCCCAAGAAGTTCTTTGGCAGGAAATGTGCATAAATATCTGCTAATTTATAATATATATATATATATATATATTCTGGGATGTACATCTAATGTACAACATGGTGACTACTGTATTCTATACTTGACAGTTGCTAAAAGAGTAGGTCTTAGATGTTCTTACTGCAAAAAAAAAAAGTGGCAATTTTGTGAAGTAATGAAGGTGTTAGCTAACCTTATTGTGGTAATAGATTTGGGAGTATATATTGTATTAAATCATCACACTGTACAACTTAAACTTACACAGTGTTATATATCAATTATATCTCATAAAGCTGAAAAAAAATAAAATAAATTAAATGCAACACAGTCAGTAAAAAATCTTCTATTTGGTCCCCTTCCTTTTATAGTTGGGAAACCAAGACTAGACTGAGTGAAATGCCTGGTCCTCAGTTTTCCTCCTGGGTCTGAAGAGGGAAATTAGTATAGAATCACTATGATGTAATGTGAAAGAACTTAGTAAACTCTGACATGTTGTGCACCTGAAGGAATTGTTATAAAGAAGTCCATTCCCGCACACACACAAAAATTGCATTCGGCATCTTTTTGTATGCCAAGCACTATACCAGACCAATCAGAGAAGAATAAAAACAGGACATAGTCATCAACTACAAAACACAAGGCATGATGCCAGAGCTATGGGGGATAAAGAGGTGGGTGAGGCACAGCTCTCCTTCCTAAACCGACCTCTCCCCCTCACTTCCTCTTAAGACACATACTACTTTGTACATCTTTAAGAGAATAATTGTTTCTTGTTTGTCGCAGACAAACAAGACACAGTACACTGAGTTAGTTACATGAAGGAAATACTCATGAAATATTTATGGAGTTCTGTTCAGTTACGATCCCCAAACCAGGTTATTACATATCACACACACACACACACACACACACACACACACACACACACCTTTGAACTGGAGACTGAAATAAAAAATGAGTGCTAACTTGTGTGCTTTATTAATATAAGTGTAAGAAGTAGCTGTCTGGGTCCATTAAAGAGGTCTTCAACCACGATGGACAAATAATTGGGCCATTGAGGATAAATTTTACTGCCTCTGAAGCCATTGCAGCTTCCGGCTCAGGCGGCCAGTGTTCCCAGGAAAAATGAGGCCTCTTGGAGGCCTATAAATTCTCCTACTTATATTCAAATAAATATTTGCCTCTTCTCTGCCCATAGGAAAGCTCTGGAATGTTTGCCTGCCTCCTTGTCTGCCCATAGCTCTGGCCCTGAAACTTGCTCCAGTTAGCCACAGTCCTTAGCGCTGATGAGTTCTGATCAAAGAAGGCTCCAAATGTTGCTGATCATGAGTTTTCATACAGGTTTTGAGGCACCAGAACTGGAGAGAGCAGCAAAGATGCTGTGTAGAGCGTGGAGGGGAAGTGGTCCAAATAGCTCTTTGGATATAACAGTGTGAAATGTGAACATGAGAAAGGAGCAGGAGGTTTCCTTCTGATACTAAATCCATCCATTCTTCTTCCTCTCCTGTTCTTTCTCTCAGCATTTCACACCCACTTCACACCAAAAAATAAAATAAAATAAAAAAGACATGAACTAGAGATTGGGGTATGGGACATGACAAATAATGGTAGTAGTTTGATGGAAGGTTCCAAGAAAAAAATCTCTGAAAAATTCTAGCACAAAATGACCAAGAGCCCCTGTCACCTCTATTGTCCAGGGACAAATAGTCACAGGGACTTGAAGCTGCTATGGGTCTGTGTGTTATATTCATCACAAGCCTACCTTAAGGTTTTCTTTTCCTTTCAGTCCCACAGATTTTCGGGAATAGTAATGACAGCTTCAGTCCCACAGAGAGCTATGGAACAGGTAAAGAGCATCGTTATAACTTCCTCTCCACCCCCAGGTTCTTATGTAATAATTTCTTAAAGACTTTTCCCATTGCCCCTTTTCTTATGAAACTGTTTTGCTCAAAGGAACCCATAAAGACCTTCTAATTCATTCCTTTTATGTTATGCATAGGGATACTGAAATTAGACTGGATGAAATTTCTTCCTGGATTGAGGATGATTTGTTTGAATATAATTGTTATAAAGAAACCCATGTCCCACTACATTATGACTCAGTTCCAGGGCTCTCACCTACAACCACTAATATCATGCTCTCTTCTCTTGGATTTCCTTAGTCTGCCCCAGCAGGTGGGATTTTCATCAAGGAAGATGCTTTTTCTTTTCCACCTCTGAAATGTCTTGGAACAAAAGCAGGGACCTCTGTGAAGCACAAGGATCGACTTTGGCCATTGTCAACACGCCAGAGAAACTGGTGAGAGCATGAGAAAGATACAGTAATGCAGCCCACCTGACACCAGTCTCAGTGGGAAGAGGGGTGAGACAATTTGACTGGTGGAACTGGGGTGAGGTGGGGGATGAAGAGGTGGCTGTCAGGGAGCTCAGGCTCCTTGTTCTGAACCTGGAGCTGGGGTAACAATGGGGTATGCTCCTCAGGTCCATTTGAGCTAGTGAAATCCATGAGGCACAGCAGTAGACTGTCATCCTGGGGATGGGTTGGGACATTTAAAGTGCAGGGAATGACCAAATGAGCTGATGTGTATCAAAATTGCTTAAGAAATATAGAATACTTCAAAGATGTAAGCTATTAATGTATCATGCCAGTCTGCCTCATTAATAAGGAAGATGCCAATTAACAAAATGAGTAAAACACAAATAATCCTATATAATAAGAGGCTAATATGCAAATCGACCGAACAGCAGAGCGACCAGTCACTATGACACACACTAACCACCAGGGGGCAGACACTCAACATAGGAGCTGCCCCCTGGTGGTCAGTGCACTCCCACATGGGGAGTGCCACTCAGCCAGAAGCCGGGCTTACAGCTGGCAAGCACAGCGGTGGTGGTGGCAGGAGCCTCTTCTGTCTCTGCGGCAGTGCTAAGGATGTCTGACTGAGAGCTTAGGCCCACGGGCTCCTGGACTGACGGAGGGCACAGGCCAGGTTGAGGGACCATTCCCGCACATCCCCCTCCCCCTCACCCAGTGCACGAATTTCATGCCCCAGGCCTCTAGTTAGGTCATAGAATTGGGATTGCAGTATACAATTATGATAATAAAAAAGCCAACACTATGCAAAAAAGCTTTGTTTAGTAACTTCTTTTATGCTCATAACAATTCTGAGGAGGAATTATTATCTGTAGTTTATATATAAGGAAATTAGGGCACAGAAAAGTAATTTGGCCAAGGCCATACACCTACTAACGGACAGCAGATGGAACTGAGATCTACCTCCAAAACCCATACTCTACTCAATTTTAGACCCTAATATATTTTATTTTGTAGTTGCCTCTTCAAACCTAAGCATTTGCTGCGTGCTAGACATTGTGCTATATACAGTAATCGTGCTTCTTTCCCCTCTATCCCTTCACCCTTCTTCTAAAAAATACTCCTGTAATTGAGAAGAGGGTCTTCTGTGATTCTGGGATGTAGATGTCCAACAAAGAGCTAAGAACCTCCATGGGAAGGAAAAGAACTTTAACATAGAGAACCAGGAGCAAGAGAATGGGGAGAAAAGAAAAAAGATGAAAGGAATGGAACAGAAAGTCAATAGTCTCATTGTCTCTACTAACCCTTACGTTTTGTGGCATCTCAAGTGTGGTCCTTGGCATTCTCTACTACTTGGCATTCTCCACCATGCCAATCCCAGAAAAAGCTCATCACACCAGTGGTTTGCTGATGATTCTCAAGTGTGTATCTCCAGCTCAACCTTCTCCAGCTAGCCTTCTCTAGACCAGTCTCTCTCTTTCTCTCTCTCTCTCTCTCTCACCATATTCAAACTGAGTCGTTATATTTTACTCCAACTGTTCTTCCTCTTGAATTCCAAATACTTGTATTGTGTCACCCAAGAACAAATACTGACAGTTTCTGGGACTTGATCTTTTTTATTCTCTCCTAAATTAATTGCTAACAAAATCCTTATCTTCTTATAGCAATAATTCACCTGTCATCTGGATTTCTTCAAAATTCTTCTAACTCCTCTTTTTATCCCTAGTTTTGACCTGTCTTACCTATCCCCCACAGAACTGATATAATAAAATATGTAAGGTTTTTAATTGTCTGTGCCATTTGCCAAATTAAAATGGGTTAAAGTCCAGCTTCCCTAGCATGACATATAGTACAGCCTCTGCCTTCTGCCAAGGGTTGTGTGCCAGCCCATCTCCCTTCTAGCTCTGCACCAGCCACATTGAACATCTTCTAGTTCCTCAAATGCTCCAGGTTGCTGTGTAGTCTGCTGTGATCGGATGCCCCCTCTTCCAGAAAGGATAAGTCCTGTCCCATGTTTTTGCCTGAAAAACAGCTATCTCCCCAAATTCATGTCATATATCACTTCACCTATAGTCTTTCTGGAAAACCCCAAATCCATGTAGAATTGGTCACTTCCCCTTTCTGTCTGTGCCAGATCTAGCATGTATCTCCTGGGACACCTCACTATGCTGGTTGACTCATTATCTTCTCTTATTAGACCTGTGTATCTTCAATGTGTTTGGCATGACTGAGGTTTTAGAAATGGTGGTGAAATCTATTCACCTCTTCCCAAAAACATTACATAGGCACAGTATTTTGAATAAAATTCTAACAGCTTCATAGATCACCTTGGAAACTATCCATGGTTTAGCAAAAGGGCTAAAGGTTAAGAAACCTTGTTTTAGACCAGAGATGGCAAACCTATGACACACGAGTCAGAGGTGACATGCGAACTCATTTTTTGGTTGATTTTTCTTTGTTAAATGGCATTTAAATATATAAAATAAATATGAAAAATATAAATCTTTGTTTTACTATGGTTGCAAACATCAAAAAATTTTATATGTGACACGGCACCAGAGTTAAGTTAGGGTTCTTCAAAATGCTGACACGCCGAGCTCAAAAGGTTTGCCATCACTGTTTTAGACCATGGGTCAGCAAAATTTTTCTTGAAGAGCCAGATAGTATACGTATATTTCATGCTTTTGGGGTCATAAGATCTCTGTCACTACTACTTTACACTGCCATTGTACCTCGAAAGCAGCCATAGACAATATGTTTAAAAATGGGCCTGGGTATTCCAATAAAACCTTTTTTACAAAAATGGGCTACAGTCTAGATTTGGCCCACTGGCTGTAGCTTGCCAACCCTTGCTTTCGATAATAATTTCTTCAGGAGAAATGAATTTGTTTCCATATCCCTAGCATTGTACAATGCCTGGTGTGTAATTGACACTCAAATGTTTGTTAAATGAGTAAATTTGCTAATTAATGTTTTAAAATAATAAAATTGGATATGTTGAGGAATGAGAACATTGAGAAAGGAGGAATAAAGGCAACAGCCAAGGGGATAGAGAGAATATCTAAGTGGATTCAGATATCCACTAATTGTGGAAGGTATATGAGGAGTACAGAAGAGGCCAGGAGATCCCAGACTTCTGGCTCGGGTGATTTGTTGTTCATTAATTAACTATGATGTCTTGGATTAGCACCAAGTTATGAAATACTCAATAAACACTGATTATTTCTCATGGAATTATCTGCTTTAGCAATACTCTTTAAATCTCCCTATTTTTTCAAAGAATTCACTTGACCTCAAAAACCTCATTCAGAATGTAAAATTTCTGGCAAGGAAAACAATCCTATGCAGAGAGAATCAAATAAAGGTGCATTTGAAATTGCCTTTTTTGAGATAGTATAGGGCAGTGGTCAGCAAACTGCGGCTTGCGAGCCACATGCGGCTCTTTGGCCCCTTGAGTGTGGCTCTTCCACAAAATACCACGTGTGGGCGCACATGTACAGTACGATTGAAACTTTGTGGCCCATGCGCAGAAGTCAGTATTTTGTGGAAGAGCCACACTCAAGGGGCCAAAGAGCCGCATGTGGCTCGCGAGCCGCAGTTTGCTGACCACTGGTATAGGGAATGTGTTAGAAATTGAAATCTTTAGAGCCCTACAGCAGACCTATGCAGATCTACTGCACCAGAGCCCAACAGCCTGTGTGAACAAGAGCTCCAAGTGGTCCTGATGCTGTGTGTAGACCGAGAATTACTTCTCTAGGATTTATGTTGAGTGTCAGCCACAGAGTCCTCTTACCAGCCTTCCTTGTTCCCAGAATCAGATATGATCATGGGCCCACTAGCCCCAGGAGGCAAGAGCAAAGAACCTTCTGTTGAACTGTTTGCTTGTTTTTTAATTCTTAGAAGTTCCTCCAGGTCATAGCTGGAGCTGAGAAGTATTTTATTGGCTTACTATACCAGCAGGCATCGAAGAGGTGGCATTGGATCAACAACTCCATTTTCAACGGCAAGTATGTGAATAACCCACATTTTTCTAGGGAACTTTGTTCACTTCAGGAGTCCAGATCTGAGATTCAGTGGATTTGTCCTGGAAGAGCACAAAGCTTAGACCTAGTTCTCTGTTCTGTTTCTCTCCTTTCTTCCAACCCATCCATTCCCAGAGATACATTTTTTGGTAATTTTTTTATTATGGAACATACCAAACATTTCTAAATAGAGAGAAGAATATTCATACAACAAATTATTTTGTTCAAATTAGGATCCAAACAAACCCACATACTAGTACATACCATTTGTTTGATCTATCTCATAAGTCTCTTTTAACCCACAGATCATATTTTATTACTAAGTTCTGACAAGTTTCCCAGATGTGGCTTCTTTATCCAAAGAAAGATAATCATTAGCAACTTGTCTCTGTCTTAAAGTTATAAACTTTAATTCCCAAGAGCTATCTCCTATCTTTCATTCCATGGACATACACTGGTGGAGAACATGGCATTGCCAGTGTACATCTGAAGAGGCTGAGTCAGATAGAAAGCAAGTCCATTCCCTGCCTGTAACTGGGCTTCCCACAGAGGAGTGGAAATTAATATTCACTGTCAAATAAATGCCAGACACTTTACACATGTCATTCCTGCACTATCCACAATGATGCTACAGAAAAAAAGCTTTTGTTAATCCCCATTTCACAGGCAGTTGGATGGAGGATAAGTGACTTAGAAATGTGTTGAATGTCACCAAGCTGAGAATTGATGGAGCCACATTTTGATCCCACATACACTTGACTTCATAACTCTTGACCTTTCCATGAAGCCAGACTCTTTCCAGTCAGACTAAAAGAGCCTGACTGACGGAAAAAGGAGGTGTGAGAAGGCCAATGAAGTATTTCTTTCCTAAAGCCACCTGCTGCCTAGAGCAAGAAGTATCTTCCTCCTCTCAGTCCTCCTGCTGTGCACATAGTACCCTCAGTACTAAAACATTACTTCTGGGAGGAAGTGGAACAAATGACCCATGTGGTGCTTCTAACCAAACACAGAGTGTGTCAGTCCAAGACTGTGAGTCCATAAACATTGACATGAGAGTTGACAGGAAAGGGTCAGTTTGGAGATGGATTTGGGGATAAGAGGGGGACTGGAATCAGAAAAAGGCAGGGCTGAACTGATGGGCCTTAACCATGTTGTTTTCTCATTCAGTATTACCAATCAGATTCAGAATTTCAACTGTGTGACCATAGGCCTAACAAACACATTTGATGCTGCATCATGTGACGTTTTGCACCGCTATATCTGTGAAAAGCGTGCCAACGAACCACCAATATACTCATGAAGATAGCAGAAGAGAACATTGATAATTGGGACTGATCCAAGAAACAGAGAATATCAAATTACTGTGTCTGTCTTCTACGGGTTACTGGCTGAGCTCCCTAACCAATCCTCGGGGCTAATGTACAGGCCCCTTTACAGATATACTTGCATGTACACAACTGAGACAAACCCACCATTCTGAGCCAGTAATTCCTCAAGAGTCCATTTCCTGTGAGAGTCGCATCTGTGATTCCTTTTCATCCGAACAAGTCATGAAGTCAATGATCCCTTCGTGCATCTGTAGACTAGAGGAGGCCTGGCTGTTTGGGGGAATGAGCTTCTGTATTCCACAAGAGGGACTGGATACTAGCCATCTCCAGGAAACATGAACAGTTTTGTGGAGGCACTTCAGTTGGTATAAAAACAGCTATGTTTCTGTAGAACTGAGCATTTCTCATTGGTCAACAGGGCTGAGCCTGTTGCTAGGGTCTGTCTGATCCTCAGAGCACCTGGCCATACTATCAGGAAAAACTGCAGACTGAGCAGGTGTGAACCTTATTTAGAGAGTAGCAAGGGTGGAAGATGGATAAACTCCACTTCTGTGCCCTCATCTCTGTTCCCAAGAGACCCCTCCACACACTCTTCATCCCTGCCCCTGGTCTGAACTGAGACTAGGCTCTGGGAAGGACTCTTGGAGTCGATCATGGAGCAGAGACAGTGTTGTTCCAGGGAATGAGGAGGAGTCCATTCCTGGCAGGCCAGGAATCTGCTAGGAAACCCCTTTTAAGACAACCCAACAGTCAAGATGATCAAGCTGACTGAATCTCTGTTCTTCAACAAAGCTCTAAGGGAGACTCAAGCTAACAATGTTCTTGGTCTTGGCCTGAATCTCCATTTTAACAGATTCTGATTATCTGATCATATTTGTTGAGTATATTTTAACAAACTGGGGTCGTCTCCTGGGCCCCAGTGATCACAACATATTCCTCTTTGCAGTTCTATAGCGACCCTGCCAGGTACAGCTTTGCACTTGTTGACATCACACTGATCCCAGACAAGTCTAGCTGATCAAGAATTAGAAAAGAAGGAGAGGGATGCTCAAGGAAACATTGGGTGGAGGCAAGGAGTGGGCATACAGGAGAAAGGGCACACCAGGAACAAATGGAAATCATTCTGGAGGAAATAAGAGTCCATTTGGCCCGATGGGAAGGAAGGCAAGAAAGAGGTAGAAAAATCATGGGGTAACCTGTCTGTTCTCTGAACTCAACATAGGCCACAGACCCTCCTCAGTGCATGGAAAAGAGAAGAGAGATGCCCACGGGTTTTCAGTAGCAAGAATTAAACCATGAGAGACTGTACAAAATAAATGGAAATTATAGTCACCTAAGTAAAATGCTTACCATTTATGTCTAATAAAATAAATGTCATTAGATGGATGTCAAATTAAATTACTGTCAGTTTTACTTTTATTATTATACCACTGAGCTCTGTTCCTATGTTACTAAGCGTCGTAGTTTTTGGTTAATTAGCATGCCACTTATTTATAATTTTAAAAAATGATATAATTATAACTTGCTTGAAGGAGATTGCCAGAAACAATTTGTGTTTGGGGTAGAGTGGATGTTGGAATTATATTAGTAGTCTCATGGTGTTCGCAAAGACCAGTGCTGCAGTTGAGGAGGGAGGAGAGGCTAGGTGTGTGGTAAAAAAAAAAAAAAAAAAAAAGAAAGAAAGAAAAGAAAAAGCAGAATTCTAACCAAAGTTAAGCCCCAGAATTCAGACAACAGAGTGAAAACCACAACCGTCTGTTTTGAGAAGGGAGAACTATGGTTGCCACACTTCTTATGCGATGACAGGAGAGATTGCAAACTTTTAGAGTCCGGAAATGTAGACATCTAGTGATTTCCCTAGGAGACAGCTCAAATTTTCCCCAAGATAAGGAGGTGTTCTATCCCAGTTCTAACAGAGGTCCCAAGAGCTGCGTTGGGGTGCTGGTGGGGAGTATATAGGAAATATGTGGACTATGGTTTAAGTTTATTACTGGGGGCAGGGGTAGTCAGGTATTAGGATAGATAAATGTCACCTTATAGGATAGCAGCAGTGTGGTTTTCATTTTTTATTATATATATTTTTAATCCACACCTGAGGATATATTTATTGATTTTTAAAGATAGGGGAAGGAAGGGGGGAAGAGAGAGAGAGGAAGAAAGAGAGAGAGAAAGAGAGAAATATTGACCGGTTGCCTCCCATATGTGCCCCAAATGGGGTTGAACCCACAACATAGGTATGTGCTCTGGCCTGAAATCGAACCCACAACCTTTTTGGTTTACAGGACAATGCTCCAACCAACTGACTACCCAGCTGGGCTGTGAAGCAATGTAAATCTAATAAACCACTGGATTAGAGTTTTGACTCTGCTTCCAATATGGTATGGGAATCTGTATAGAATTCTTATGTTCTCTGTGTCTTAATTTCCTTATGTATAAAATGGGGCAGTAATCTCTCTCACACAAAATTCTTGCATATAATAAATAAGACCCTCACTATATGTCTCAATGGTGATAAATAATGGGGGAAGCCTTTAGTGGGATATTTGCAGTTAAGACCTTTATCTTAGAATTGGCTCTTCAATTTGATTTTTCATTCTCTTTATAGTGTCCTTCAATGCACAAAAGATTTTAATTTTGATGAATTCCAATTTATCTATTTTTTTCCTTTTATTGCTTGTGCTTTTGGTATCATATCCATTAAATCGCTGCCAAATCCAGTGTCATGAGACTGTTCCCTATGTTTTCTTCTAAGAGTTTTATAGTGTCAGGTCTTATATCTATATCTTTGATCTATTTGGAGTTAACCTTTGTATATGGGATAAGGTAACAATCCAAATTCATTCTTTTGCATGTAGATATCCAGTTTCTCCAAGTGCCAGGTTTTTAATCTCATTAGATTGAAAATAATGTTCTATACAATTTTTTCCTTCTTGAATCTAATTATAAGCATATATCTAGATTACAGAAGCAACAGACTATAACAACAAAAGCAAATTACGACATGAAATATTACCCTATCTTAGACAAACATAATCTTACACCCCTGGATTGAAGTTAGGCATTGTGGTAGATTATATTATTCTACCACAAATTCGCTGTCCATCCCTGCAGGAGGACAATCCTTTCCTATCCTGCTGATAGCAGGTTTGGCCTTGTCACTTGCTTTAGCCAATGAAGGCTGACCGCAATTTACCATACTCTTCCCCGCCCCTGCCCCAGTTGGAGGCTGCCCCATTAGCCTGGACTATACAGAGGACAATGAAGAGCAGAGAGACAATTGACCCATAGTCAAATACTGGGAACAGAATAAACATTTACTGTTGTGAGCTATGAAGATATTTGAGGTTGTTTGTCATCATAACATACCTAGACTATCTTGATGCAAGAATGAATATCAAGTAGTTCACATAAAGGTATACAATTAGCATTGCACAAGTTAGCAGTGTAGGTTATTAGCACACTGGTTAAGCAGATGAACTCTGATGCCAGACTGCCTAGGTTTGGATCCTGGGCCCCTATATACTAACAATGTGACCTTGGGCAAGTCCCTTCCTATCTCTGTACCACAGCAACGCTTTTCCTAAGCTTTCAACTTTTATGTTAAAAACTAAAAATATTTCCTAAAATATTTTGATTTAACAGGTAGCTCCATTTACCAAGTGTCTTCCAGTTAGAGAAATATGTGTATGTAAATAAGCAGGTATTCCTGTATAATAGAAGAAATAAATACATAAATTCATAAATTAAAAAGGGTGAGAGGTTGAATTACTACATCCCTAAGACACAAAATAAATGCAATTATTTTATTTTTATAAGCAATACACACATGATTACACAAATAATAAAAAAAAATCTTAAAAGGCATGTAGTGAACAGTCTTGCTCCCTTCCCCATTCTTTGTGCCCATCCCCCTACCACAATCCCATAGGCAACCACCTATTAGTTCCTTATCATGCTGTTTAACAAGCAAATCTATATATATAAAAGCCTAAGTGACTGTTACGACCGAACAACCAACCCAACCGGAACAACCAGAAAAACCAGTCGACCAGTCACTATGACATGCACTGACCACCAGGGGGCAGGCGTCCAATGCAGGAGCTGTTCCCTGGTAGTTAGTGCACTCCCACAGAGGGAGTGCTGCTCAGCTGACCGACCAGTCACGGCAGCCCACCAGTCTGGCAGCAGCCACTCCCTCCCTCAGTAATCCTGCAGGTCCAATCTCTGGAGAACAGGCCAGGCACCCATGGACCAGCACCACTGGCATGATCCCAACAGCGCCGCAGGCCTCCTGGAAGTCAGCTTTGGGCACCATGGCCGCGTCCCCTCTCTATATTCTCCACAAGGAAGAAACAATATAAAAGTGGCTACCAGGTGACTTCCGACAACTGGCGCAAATGTCAGGGGGATGGATCCAGATCCCAGGCCAGCAAAGGCATTTTACCACCTGCCCTGAAGGGCTGATTGTGTACCCCCACACCGGGACCCCACCCATGCATGAATTCGTGCACCGGGCCTCTAGTATAAATATAAATATGCAGCAGGTTCTGGGCAATTTGTTACTATGTTGCCATAGGAACTTAACTCTCATTTATATCAATTCACTTATGGCAAAACTGGCTTTATACTACATCATTTTGACACTGTTCCATGGACCTATCAACAACATTAAGTGAGAACTTACTGTACATTCTTTTCTACTCCGTCCTTACACAAAAGGCTGAATACTGAAATTCAATGTACTTTGCTTTTCTCACTTACCAATATGGCTTGGAGATCATTTCTAACCATTGAAAAAAGAGCTTCTTTATTCTTTTCATAGCTACATAACATTTCATTGTACAGATAAACATAATTTTTTTAACCAGCTACCTATTGAATATCCCATTCAATTACTAATATTACAAAAATGTTGTAGCAGATGAAACTGTGCTTATGACATAAGCAATGGAAACAGTGGCTGGAACAGAGTGGGACAGACTAGGGGGAGGGCAAGGTTGGGAAATGCAGGAAATGAGGCATGAGAACAGCTCAGTGAAGAGCTGGATAATAGCACTGTAAACTTGGGGGTTGGGAGGAGCACAGGAAAAGGAGAACTAAGAAATACAGTGGAAAATCAGAGCCACAGACAAAGCCTATAAAGAGGAATCGGGAGAGAACGTGGGCAGGAGAGGACAAACAAATGACGGGGACCATGAAAGGGCTGGAGAATGTGGGAAAGGCACTTCCTCTCAGTCTGGGAGCCAGCTTGGTTTGTCACTTCAGCCCCAGCAGCAGCTTTGTTGCCCCACCTCCTTTGTGACAGGCAGCATGATCTGGAGCCTGTCAAGTGAGAGAATAGCTCCTTACCTAGCTCTTCCTCAGAAAGTCCACGACTTAAGAGATGTGTCTGTATGTAAAAGTCAAACCACCCTGGGATTGCAAAGGTGCCCAGAATTGTGGAATGAGTTCCTTCTCTATACTATGCAGAGAAGAAATGAGGCAACAGGACTTTGGGAAAGAAAACCAACGAAATATGTTTGAGCCAGAAAAGGAATAGGGAGCTTTATATGTAGGACACAAAGCACAGGACATATTATGGGAAAATGATTGGAAACCTAGAATTAAGTAGTCATTCAATTCTTCGGTTGGAGAATATTTTGTCTAGCCTTTTCTGTTTAGAAATCTAAATATTGCATATATTATTTTTACATTTAGTTTTTAAATGTTTTACTGTGAAATATCTCATAACTTGAAAAAGCATATGTGTTTGCGCACACACAGAGTAGAGCAAAAGTAGGTTTACAGTTGTGAGTATGCAAAACAAAGAGTTTATTCGTGTATTATTATTTACTAATTATTGTATTATTTTCCATACAAACAACTGTGAACCTACTTTTGCCCCACCCTGTATATGTATATATAACAAATTGGATTTTAAGATAATAAAATGAATTTTTTGAGATAATAAAGTAAATTTTCAAGTTAATAAGCAACCACATTAAAAACCATGGCCATGACTTAAAAGATAAGACTTTTGTTGCACACAGACTATTTGATGATGACAAGATGCAGTTCCAAAGATAAGTAAGTACATTTTAGTTTATTCTATAATCCATAAGAGTTTCCCCATGTAAAAGCCTTAGGGCATGAGAATCCCACCCCCACCCCAGCATGCACCCTTGTCTCTCAGTTCACAGGACATCCTGTCTCCAACTGCTCTGACCTACCATCCTGTCTACTTCCCTGCTCATTTTTACCACCACCCCTTCTATCCTCAACGGTCTTACCTGTCTTCTATGCCTGTTATGCAATGCTCTGCAAAATATGTTTAAACAATTACAAGAAAGTATCCCTAACCAACCCCACCCAGATATGGTTATTTCTCTCCTTTGTATCCTCCAAGACAAGGCTCTATTTGCATTGTATTCTAAAGTTTTTTCTCTCCAGTTATATTTATCAGTTTGGGGTTGTTGTTGGGAAGTGGGGTCTAACCAAGACACCATCACAAGAAAAGAGCTATTCTGAGACAAAGTAATGAGTCTTTCC
>NW_006300374.1:262221-263394 GCF_000327345.1 Myotis davidii
GTGGATTAACCAGCTCTTTCCATTATTGTTATGATGAAAGCAATCCTCCACCACTCATTCAATAAAGCTCTGAGATTTCTCATTTCCTCCAGCTCTGAGATTTTGATGCCTCTGGTCCCCAGATGACAACAGAGAAGTGGGGTCCAGAAGGAACTTCCATCTGTTCTGTGTGGTCTCTAACCTGGGGCTAGAATACAAGAAAACAGTTGCTATAAAGGCAACATCCTTCACATCTATAATTCCAGCAGGGGAGACAAGACCTGGGTAGTTTGTGCCTCTAACCAAACTGCCATCGTCTCTGTCTCATAGAGCAACTTGGAAAATTCCAAATAGCATATCTGCTTGTCTGTGACATTCTATTTTCTCCAGAGCCCTGGGATAAGGAAAAATATTAGAAGACACCAAAATAGATCACACGGAGTTCCTTAGGGTGTCTAGGCTCCTTCCCTTGACCTTGAGTAACGGCCATGCAGATCTTCACTTAAATATCTTCTCTTCTTGGGCCCTTTTCCACTCATCCCTTCTAATGCAATACATGGACAATTTCACTAACTCTTTTAGACTGTATTTTTCTTTCTATTGGCTCTCATCAATATCTCAAATCATGTTATACATTTACTTGATTATTCATTTTTATCACCAAAATCCCACATTAGAAAGAAGTACCTTGAAGGGAAGCTCTTTTTCTTGTATCACCATCAGTGATTAAAAAGAGAGTCTGCCAATATCTCATATGACTGTCAGCTGATTTTTCAACAGAAACTATGCAGGCCAGAAGGGAGTGGCAAGAAATATTCAAAGTGATGAATAGCAAGAACCTACAACCAAAATTACTCTATCCAGCAAAGCTATCATTTAGAATTGAAGGTCAGATAAAGAGCTTCACAGATAACAAGCTAAAGGAGTTCATCACTGCCAAACCAGTATTATATGAAATGCTGAAGGGTATTCTTTAAGAAGAGGAGGAAGAAAAAGGTAAAGATAAAAATTATGAACAACAAAGTGACAACAAATACATATCTATCAACAAGTGAATCTAAAAATCAAATGAATAAAAAATCTGACGAACAGAATAAACTGGTGAATAGAATAGAATCAGGGTCATAGAAAGGGAGTGGACTGACAATTCTCAGGGGGAAAGGGGTATGGGGGGCGCGGGAGGGGATGGGACAA
>NW_006300374.1:263648-270466 GCF_000327345.1 Myotis davidii
CGATCATTTAGAATTGAAGGTCAGATAAAGAGCTTCACAGATAAGAAAAAGCTAAAGGAGTTCATCACTGCCAAACCAGTATTATATGAAATGCTGAAGGGAATTCTTTAAGAACAGGAAGAAGAAGATAAAAAATTATGAACAACAAAGTGACAACAAATACATATCTATCAACAAGTGACTCTAAAAATCAAATGAATAAAAAATCTGATGAACAGAATAAACTAGTGAATGGAATAGAATGAGGGGCATGGAAATAGAACAAACTGACAATTCTCAGAGGGAAGGGGTTGTGGGGGATGGGGGAAGAGATTAGACAAAGATCTTATATGCATGTATGCATTACCTATGGACACACAATAGGGTGGTGAGGTTCTGGGGTAGGGTGGGCACTGGGTGGAGGGGAGCTATGGGGGGGAAAAAGAGGAACAAATGTAATAATCTGAACAATAAAGATTTCATTAAAAAAAGGAAAATAAAGAAGAGGAAGAAGAATAAAAAGATAAAGATAAAAAATATGAACAACAAAGTGGCAACAAATACATATCTATCAACAAGTGAATCTAAAAATCAAATAAATAAAAAATCCGATGAACAGAATAAACTGGTGAATGGGATAGAATCAGGGGCATGGAAATAGAACAGACTGATGATTCTCAGAGGGAAAGGTGTGTGTTGGGGGGAGAGATTAGACAAAGATCTTATATGCATGTATGCATTACCTATGGACACAGATAATATGGTGGTGAGGACCTGGGCAGGGTGGGAACCAGGTGGAGAGGAGCTATGAGGGGAAAAAAGATGGACATAATTACTGTAAAAGTCTCAATAATAAAGATTTTTTAAAAAGAAAATAAAACTTGAAATCAAACCAGAAAAGATCTAGAGAGCATAAGACATAAGGAAAAATCATTGTTCAGTTTATGATATCTGTAGGGGCATGTGACAGGAGAAAAAGAGAGGGTGAAAGTTCAAGGAAATTTTTTAAGTAGGCAATTCTTAATGAAAGAAAAAAATTGAGAATTTGAGCAATACCTGTATAAGTATATTGTTTATAAATATGTACCAGCAGAAGTAGTTGAACATAGCTGCCTCTGGTTATGGATTATCACTGGTTATCACTATATGAATCATTTAGAATTATTTGATATTTTTTCTTTTTTATTGTGGTAAAAAATGCTTAACATAAAATTTACCACTTTAACCATTTAAGTGTACAGTTCTGTGGCATTAAGTACATTCACATTGTTGAATAACCATCATCACTATCCATCTCCAGAACATTTTAATCATCCCAAGCTGCCACTCTGTACCTATTACTTAATAACTCCCATTGTCCCCTTCCTCACACCCTTGATACTCATTTTTTTACTTTCTGTCTCTATTCTAGTTACCACATATAAGCGGAATCATGGAATAGCCACCTTTATGCATCTGTCTTATTTTACTTAGCATAATGTTTACGATATTCATCCATGTTGTAGCATGTATCAGAATTTTATCACTTTTTAAGCCTGAATAATATTCCATCTTAAGCATATACAACATTTTGTTTATACATTCATCTGCCAAGAGACTTTTGGGTTATTTCCACTTTTTGACAATTGTGAATAATGCTGTTATGATTGTGGATAATGCTGTTTTCTTTTATTACAAAGTCTTAAGAGTTATTAATAGTAAATTATATAAATACGTGGGTATAAAAGTAAGTGTTCAGGTATGGCACATGAATGGGAAAATCCCCAGGGTTGGGTTGACCACTCTGATTCAGAGCTTACAGTTGCTAACCACTTGTGGTGTACCTGAGTGGGGCACATGATGTCAGGCACAGTGTCCAAAAACAATATGGGCTCTTAGGATGGCAAGCACAGAGGCTGAGGGTATAACGGATGAAGATTCTAACCTACTAGGATGACCTGATAAAGGTATAGGACTTCTTAGGAGTTGTAAAGCTGTGAGACAACTTGGTACACTGGTATCATGACAATAGAAAGATAGAAAATGTGAAAGTAAAGCCACAAGTACATGCTGATGAGAGAATCAGGAGCAAGCCTAATGTCACAGAGGAAAGACAAATATGCCTGCATTTAAAATGAGACATAGATTACAGATATGAGAGACAGAGGAAAGATTGACCTTCTACCATCAAAGAGCCCCTACTCAACACAATGGTCAGGCAGAAAATTTACAATCATACATTATTTGAGAGAGTATATTCCTTGGGGCTTTCACTATAAATTCAGCAGTGTCCCAATCAATATCCCAGCAAGCTTTGTTGTAGATATATACAAAATGATTCCAAAATTTACATGGAAAGAGAATGGTAATAGAATAACCAAAACAGTTTTGAAAAAGAAGAGTCACTTTTTTATATTATTTATTTATATCACAAATTGATCTAACCACATGTATACATATATTCACCTAAATATGATGCATATTGATATCTCCAACACTACTAGTAATCTACTACTAGATGCCTTATTCTAGCCTTCTCTCCTTGCTCATCTGTAACTTTCCTATCCACGGTGAAAGACCCAGGCCCTACCACCTGCCATCCTTTATTTATTTGCTCAGCTGAGTATACACATCCAGCAATTTCAGAATTGTTAACTCATCCCCCCAGTGAGAAACGACTTTACTGACAAGAGTACTATGATTGGGCACGGTTCCTTTTCCTTAGTCTTGTCGACTCCAGTCTAAACACTGCTTTTCAAAGTCACTTCCCTTTTTCCTCACCACCTCAGTGAGGTCATCTCATATATTTATAATGTTGGGAAGGCTGTCTGATGTGCACAGTCTTTTGTCACCTACTTGGCAACATAAAAATGGCAGAAATATTGATAGACAAGAGTGGTGCAACAGAAACTGGGATGGAACAATATGGAAACTGAGACATACAAATTATGGAGCTCAGTGTAGAGCTGGAAGACAGTTTGGTAAACCTGGTCCTTGTGAGGGAGGGGAGGGGGGAAAGGAATATAGAAATGTAGCTAACAGAGAAAGGAGATGAAATCCTCCATGTCAGGGTTGAACAATGTGAGAGGCTGCCTGTTTTCTGCCCTCCATGCAACCTCCCTCAACCAGGGGCATAGTAAGTTCAACTCTCCCTTGTTACTTTAGCACCAAGAATACAGCCCCACTGCCCTTCCACATTTGGGGCTAGCATGATGATATGAGTGATGCCGGGTAAGAAAATGTCTCTTTCAAGACCTTCCCTCCACACCCTGAAGAAGTGTCTGTATCATAATCCAGCCCTGAGATTAGTAAGAAGTCAGGGCTGTGGAGTGAGTTCACTCTCACTACTGCCAGTCAAGAAAATCTACAGGGAGGTACTGTCACTGTTGGACCTTGGGGCAGAAATCTCAAGAAATGGTTGAAGCCTGAGGCTGGACTTGGGATCATGCAGAGAAGTAACAGAGGGACTTTTAGGCAGTGAGATCATGAAATCATAGGACAATATAGGTGAAGATGACCCCAGCCCTTAGAATCAAACATTTAGGTCAGCTGACAGAAAATGAAGTATCCTTTTCCTTGCTTTTTCCAAAGATCTGATTGTTCTAAAAAAAAAAAAAATGACACACATTTTGTATATCTACATTTGTCAAATTTATATTGTAAGACATATAACTACAGAAGTGTAGATAAATGTATTCATTGTACTTAAAAGTTAATAAAGTGAACTCACATATAGGAACCATCCAGTTACAAAATGGAACACTTCCAGTTTCTTAAAATTCCCTTGGAGATTACAAACTATTTGTGGATGAAAAGGATCATTTCAGATTTGAATTAGGGCTTTCAGATTACTCGGTTCCATGATGATGAGTCCATGATTGTCTTTAGGACAGAACTAACCCTTGAGGAGGTGACAGCAGCGTTTCATGACATCTCGAAATGCCTCTATGAATTTGTCATTCCGGAGGGTGAAGGTAAATGGGTTCAGAAAAGGAGTCACTACTAAAACCATCACTGATGCTACCCTGTTGTACTCAGCTGCCTGCGTTTGCTTGGGTTTCACGTAGAGGAACAGGCAGGTGCCATAGCCGACCACAACAACGGTGAAGTGGGAGGCACATATGGAGAAGGCTTTCCTCCGGCCAGAGGTGGAGGGGATCTTGAGGATGGTGGAGATGATGTAAGTGTAGGAGACAATTGTAGGGATCAAAGAACCAACAATAATGAACACAGCCATTAAAAAAAGAATAAGCTCTGTGAAAAGGCTGTCATTACAGGATAGTCTGAGTAGCTGCCCTCGGTCACAGTAAAAATTGTCTAACACATTTGATTTGCAGAAGGTCAGCTGAAACGTGGCATAGACTGGCCAGATTTCAGAAAGAAACCCAAACACCCATGACATAATTACCACCCAGATGCAGGTGTGGCTGTTCATAATGATGTTGTATCTCAAAGGGTTACACACAGCCACATAACGGTCCACAGCCATCACTCCCAGTAACACCAACTCTGACGTGCCCAAAGAAAGGTACAAGTATAGTTGTGCACCACAGGCAGTCAAAGATATAGCCTGCATCCCAGGGAGCAACAAGCCCCAGAGCATCAAGGGAACTGCAACAGATGTGATCAGGATCTCTAGGAGAGAGAGGTGGCCAAGGAAAAAATACATGGGGGACTGCAGACGTTTATCAACACAGACAGTCACAATGATGACTATGTTTCCCATTAATGTCACTGGATAGAGGAAGAGGAAGACAGCAAAGAGGATATTGTGTCGTTCTTTGGAGCCATAGAAACCAAGGAGATAAAAATCAATGGCACTAGAGTAATTCTTCAACATTTAGTCCTGTGTTGTTGCTCTTTGTGAAATCTAGAGAAAAAGAGAGAAAGAACATGTTCACAATTTCAAAAGACTTCAGAAAACATTTCCTCTGCTCTTAGGCTCCCCATCATGATCAAGTGGACTCATCTCCTACTATTCTTTGTATAAGATTGATGCTAAATGTTTTATGAGAAACATATAATATATGAAGACAGATGTATATGTCCAAGAAGATGAACAATAGTCACCAATACCATATCCCAGGCATAAAAACTCACCCACCCCAATATGCACCCTGTCCCTTAATTCACTAGACATCCTACCTCCAACTCTGCTCTAACCTCCCACCTGTCTAGTTTCCTGAGCATAGGTGCTCATTTTTACTACCATCCCTTCCATCCTGAATGCCCAAAGTCACCCTTCTGTATCTGCTATGCCCATGCCCTGCCAAACTGCTGCATATCAGCAGTTACAAGGAAGGCTTCCTAGCCAATCCCACCAGACTTGATTACTTCTTTCCTGTGTTTCCTTTAAAGGTAGGCTCCATTTGTCTTCTGTTCACCTAATGTTTTCACTGCACTCTTCTTTATCATCATTTCTGCCTGTTAGTAGGGCTGCTGGCAGGGAGGTGGGTTCTACTCAGGGCATTATCGTAAGAATTATTTTGAGACACAGTATTGAGTCTTGCCCTGACTTCTGGGGAGCTGACTCCCTGGAATGGATTATCCACTTCTTTCTCCTGCTGATTCTTATGGTAAAAAGCCATCCTCCACCTCTCACTTCAGTGAACATGCCTCGTCCAAGTAGGAAGAGTATCACCAGCTCCCAGTTGGTGACCTCTAGCTCTGAGATTATGATCCCTCTTGCCACCAGATGACAGAGGGAGTCGGGGTCCAGAGGAGTGCAGAGAAGGCTTGGACTTTGATCCCCAACTCCCATCTGTCCAGCATGCCCTCCATCCTGGGAGCAGGAGACAAGAAAGCAGCTAGAGTTTAGAAGCAACATACTTTGACTTCACCTGGTCTCAAATCTCTAGTTCCGGCAAGGAGACAGGCTTACTGTCCTAGGCAAGCTGTCCTGATCACCAACCAGGCATGATCTGAGACCCACAGAGAAGCTTGGAAAAGTCCCCAGAGAATATCTGCTCATCCATTTTCGTCAAAGTCCTACAAATGAGGGAAAGTGTCAAAAAACACCAAATGAATCGAACTGACTTGGGATCTCTGGGCTCCTTCCCTCACCACACACAGGTCACTGATCGAATGTCTCCAGTCCATGGGCACTTCCCCAGGCATCCTCTCTAAAACAGCACATGCATTTACTCATATTGGACTGCTCATGAGGCTGTATTTTCTGCTTATTGGCTTTCATCAACAGCTGAAATTGAAGTACCTTAAGGGAGTTTCTTTGTCTTTCTTATTCACTGTCACATCTCCAGTGCCAAGAACAGAGTATGCACTCTTTTCATGTTTATTCAATAAATAAATCAATGAATGAATCACAAACGAGTCAATGGATAAACAAAGGGTATCCATCCTGACCTGCTTTCTCTCCTGTTAGAGGATAGGGTGCTCTTTTCACTCCTCACTAAGGCATTGTCCGGTCAATCTGTGGTCCCTGACTGGAAATCACTTACAAAATGGCAGACATAAAAGAAAAAGGGAGGACGGAGAGAGCAGGGTACTGAACGGTGGCAGGGAGCTGTGTTCATTAGCAGCACTGAGGAGGGCAGAGTCTGCTCGCTGCTGTGGAGAAGGAACCTGATATACGTCATCCACTCTGCAGCTCCTTTAGTCCATCCCTCACGCCCTAGGTGTCCTTGTGCTGAACAATAACAAATCCAGGAACTGCCCATCCTGAGCCTCTCCTACTCTGACTTTCACGGAGAGGAACCCTTGGAAGACACTCACCTCCAGAGAAGGGGACTTGCCTGGAAAGTTGCACGGCTCTCCAGGGATCAGCCCAGGCTACCTGCTGCCTGGCTACTGCTGAGCTTGCTCTGTGGGCCCGAACAGCTCCTACTGTCTTCACTTGTGGG
>NW_006300374.1:270579-281194 GCF_000327345.1 Myotis davidii
CTCTCTCCCTCCTGCTTTCCTTCTCTCTGTCCCCAAGGAGAGTTACTCACTGAGGAACTAAATTTGTCAAGTTCAGAGAAACCCTAGGGATGCTGTGGAGGGAAAGCCAGAGAAACTTTCACTCCTCCCTCCCGAGGCTAATCAAACTTTAGAAGGAGGAAGTTTCTGTAACGGGCAAATTTGACGTCTCCCAGCCAGGAGTTTCTCAGTGCCCAGGCTGCCTTCCTCCTGGACCCCAAATCCTGGTTATCACCAAACAGTCCAGGTGGTAAATGGCCAGCCCCCTGCTGCCTGGTGTGACTCTCCCTGATGCCAATTAGCCCTGCAGAGCCTACTGGACTCTCAAGCAGAAGACACCAAAGCACACATCCAAAACCCAGTGGCCACCAATACCCTCTGTCAAAAAGTTTTTCAGCTCATCTTTCCCAGAGATCTGCTCTCCGTCTACCAGATACTCTCTGACCATAGTTATGGGAAACCTGGTAAGAGAAATAGAGGATCTGCCACCCAAACCAACCTCTCAAGCAACTCAGGCCCCTGCCCATTCCAGACTCTCCAACAGGCATGCATTCCAGCTGCGGCGGTTGAGCCATATTTTCCCATCTAGGTCTTCAGATGTAACCTGGCACCTTCCTGAGCTGCTTGAATTGAGAGGAAAATGCTGAAGAACCCACATACTGAACTGATTCCAAAAAGTAGTATATAAAAATGAGGGCAGCTGGGGTGTTAGATAAAATAGAAAAATAACATTTAAAATATTTGCACTTAGAAAACAATTTCCATTTTATACAAAATTAGCACCATTCATGTTAAAAACTAAAATTGTATAGAGGAATATAAAACAATGCAAATGTCCTTCTCACTAACACCTGATTTTCCTCATCTATCTCCAACAGGTACACTAATAGGACTTTCTATTGTGTCCATACAGAAGTTTTCTGTACATACACAACATATCTCTAAATAGTCTTTACTTGCAATTTTAGTAGAGATATTGTCCTGTTACTTTCTGTTATATGTATATGTATGTGTGCATTAAACCTTCCCATGTGAGCACCCATATATATCTCACATTTCAAGTTATTGTTAAATAAATATTCACCTTATGAAAAAGCCATCATTTACTTAATGAGTAGCCTGCTGATAAACATTGTTTTTCACAGCATAAATGATGCTGCAATAAGTATCTGCACATGTAAGCCTGTGCATTTGTATAGTTACATCTTCCTATTAAATTTATTCACTGTTACCAAATTCTCCTCTGAAAAGTTGTGTCAGTTTATAATCTCTTGAAAGGAGATTATATTGGGACCATCTCCCTAGCCTTCTACAGGGATTTGCAGAAAATTTCCTTTCAATGCTAACCCTGTGCAGATCCCAGAATGCCACTAACATATCAGGAGTCAGTGAGTACACTGTGAAGTAAGGAAACGACTCAGAGGTCCTCATCCCCCTGGGAACTGTGCTGCCAGCTGCCCAGGCCTCCTCTGTCCTAGCATCTGCCTGGGAGCCTCTCAGCAGCTGTGTTGGGTCATGTGATGACTGCTTGAGAAATGTGAAGCCAGGCTGATGGCAAATGAGGAATCCAAGGAGGATGGACTCTTCCTCTCAGAATCCTTATTACAGAACCAACTTCCCTAATTCAAGGTATGGTTCAGTTTATCTAATGTCCTACTACTGTTGTCTAAGGCCACAGTCGCCCAGTAGACAATTCAGAAGTAGGATTGCCGGAAACCAATTCCAGCATGACAGCAGGGCTGCATCTGGGAATGGCTGAGGGCATTTCCCCAAACCGGAAAAGGGATTATTGCTTGGCTGCCAGACAGCTCAGGGCATCTTAATCTAAATGTTATTGCCTCCTACTGGCCAAACACCTGAACAGCCGTAGGCTAATTTCCCCACTCTCACAATGCTTGTGTATACCCTTTGAAGTGTATATCTCTGCCTCACCTCAGGACAATTTGTGTTAATAAAAAGCATGGGGTCCTGAGACGAGGAGACCTTAGACCTGAGACCTTAGAACTTAGATCTTAGTTTCCTTTAAACTAGGCTCCTCTGACCCCCAAATGCCTTTCAAAATTATGCTTCGTCTCTGGACTCCTATTTAATCTACGCACAGCCTTCTCCAGATTGCTGAACCCTTCTTGATGCTGGAACAAGAACCCCGGCATAGGATGGGGCGTAAACTAGTAAAGCCCATTGGAAAAAGTTCATACATTTCTTTAAAGCTAAGTATATACCCCTACCCTAAGATCCAGCAATTCTACTCCCAGGTATTTACCTAAGAAAAATAAAAGCATATGTCTTCATCGCACAGACTGTCAAACTACAGCGGGAAGACTGGGGAGGGTTGGGGGGTGGGAAGGGGAGGTGAGAGATCAACCGAAGGACTTGTATGCATGCATATAAGCATAACCAATAGACATAAGACACTGGGGGGTAGGGGAGACCAGGGGAATGTCAAGGGAAGAAAAAAAAAGGAGACCCATGTAATACTCTTTGTAATAATTTAAGCAATAAAAAAAAGAAACTGAATAAATAAATTTTAAAAAGCAAAAAAAAATGCATATGTCTTCACAAAGACTTCTATTAGAATGTTCATAGCAATTTAATTCATTCTAGCAATGGGCACCAAACAAATATCTATCAACGAGAGAATGATACGGTCAAGCCTCATTATTCACGGATCCTGTATTTGTGTATTCATCTGCTCGTTAAAATTTAATTGTATCTCCATTTGCCACGCTTTTGACGTGGGCATGGGTGCTCTGAGCAGTAAAAATGTGAGCCATAGGATGCATGTGTTCCACCTGAGGCTGAAGAAGGCTAACCTGCCTGCTTGTTTCAGCTCTCAACTGTCAACAAGCATCTTTTTAGCTACCTAATCAGCACCATATTTTTGGCATTTTTGTGCTTTTTGTTGGTGATTTTGTCATTCAAGGTGGCTCCCAAGTGTAGTGCTGAAGTGCTATGGAGTGTTCTCAGAGCAAGGTTGGGATGTGCCCTGTGGAGAAAACAAGCTTAGATAAGTGTCAGATAAGCTTCATTCAGTCATGAGTAATTGTGCTGCTGGCTGTGAGTTCAATGTTAATGAATCAACAATATATATTAAGTAAGGTGTTTATGAAAATGTTGTGACAGAGACTCAGCAACTTTATAGGATGTAACTATCATGAATAATGAAAATCAACTGCATATTCGTATGAGGAAATACTATTCAGCAATGAAAAGTAACAAACTGCCAATCCATGCAATATAGACGAATCTCAGTCATATACATTCTGCTGGATGAAAAAAGCCAGACACCAAAGAATGCATTCGCTCTAACTCCATTATCTAATGCTCTAGATTAGGCAAGAGTAATCTCATCTTTGTTTTTAAAAAGCCCCAAAGTGATTGCTGTGGAGCTGGGAGGAAATGGACTGGAAAACATTATGAGGAAATTCTGGAATATATTATCCTCTTTACATATTCCTGAATTCTATTTGCTAACTATTCTATTTTTACTTCTATGTTTGAGAGATACTGGCCTGTCATTTTCCTTTCTCATAAGGTCTTTCTCAGGGTTTGGTATCAAGGTCATTTTGGCTATCACAAAATGATAGGAAAATATGTCCCTTTTTTCTATTTTATGGAAAAACATAGTATTATTTCCTCCTGTAGTGCTTGAAGGTTTTCATTAGTGAGCACATCTAGGTCAGGAATTTTCTTTGAGAGATTTTTTAATTATAGGTTGTGGTAGCTAATACCCACCCACCCCACCCCCCAAAAATCTGCACCCTACTTCCCAGAACCTGTGACTGCTACCTCACATAGCGAAAAGGGCTTTAAGTCTACCAGCCCTGAGGCCCTGAACCTAACTGTCCCCTATACCTGGGTTCCTGAGCATTAAAATATGGCTCTTGAGATGGGAGGCTATCGTGGAATATCTGGAAAGTCTCTACATCTTGTAATATTTCTTGCCATAAGTCTGCGATTTCTAATGTTACAGAACACCTCCAGGTTTCTTAAAGCTTATTGTTTGCATGTTATAACAATTTAATTTCAGTTTGTCTTTATATTTTAAGTACATAACATGTAGACATCAATTGGAGTGTTTGGTCCATTTACAAAGACTATGATTATTGATTTTTTTAAGATTTATTTAGGTGCATCATTTTTCTATCTTTTTACTTTGTCCTATTCATAGTTCTGTTCTTCTACGCTCCATTTTCTACTTTTTTTTGGATTAATTAATATTTTTATTTCCAATTACAATACTTTTAATGGCACTTAGATATATCTTTGGGGATTATTTTAGTGCTCGCTACTGGGATTATAATATGTACTCTTGAATTATCAAAATCTACTAAGTGTTGATACTATAACCCTCTACATAAAATGTAAGGTACAGTTACACTTATGCCCCTACTATGATATTGTTATATATATTAACCGTACAGATGCTATAATCCCCAAAATACAGAATGATAAATTTTGCTCTATAGATTCATATGTCTTTTAAAGGAATTATCAGAAGAAAACATCTATTTTACAACTGTAAGAGATCTGCATTTATAGTCCTTAATTATAAATTATAAATCACCTTAGTGATTATCTAAGGCCCTTTATTCTTACTTTTTTGTCCATTTGTCCTGAGACATATGTCAGAGAAGCATTTAGGAATGACTCTCCCAAATGTGATAGTTATATGACTGAGTCAAAAAAAAACTTATAGATTATAAGGCACCAAAGAGGTTACCTATTGAGGGAATCTTCTCCATAACATTATTAATTGATGGGCATTGAAATATAGCTTGACAATTTCTAGGGATAGTGAACAGAGCCTTACCAACTTAATATTTAACTTTTGAACTATATGTCTAACCTTAAACTAACAATGTAACATTCGCCCATGGTCCAATTTCTATCTTTCTGAGTTTCATGGATGTTTAAATGTCTTCCCTCTTGAATCTTAAATACAAAGTATTATCCATCCCAATAACTATGCCATGGAATCTTAACCTTCCAACATCCAGACTACCCACCTTTGGATGCAAGTGTCTTCCTGTGGGTGTTCTTTTATATGTTCATGTGCTTTGTACTTAGAGACTTCTACCTGCAGAGACAAATCCTTCAGTTCTGGCAGATTTTCTTATATTTTCTTTTACAATTTGTTTATCTATGTTTCCCTTACTCTATCTTTAGGGATCTCTTATATTCAGACATGGGATTCCTGAATTAATCCTTTAAATTTCTTAACTTGCTAATTTTCCAACTTTGGGGCTTATTTTTTATATTTTTGTGGATATTTCTTCATTTTTTGTCAACTTATGTATAAATTTACTTTTGCTAGTCCTAAAATTATATTCTAAGAGCCCTTTCTTATACTTGCATTTTACATAGTATCCTCTTCTTCTTTAGTATTATGTTCTATTTTCTGAAGATAAACATTATAGGGGTCTTTTTTGTTTTGTTTTCTCTATATGATCTCTGTTTTTCTCAAAATTCCTTTTTTTCTGTTTATTTTATTTCTCTCATAGTGAAAGTTCTTCTCAAGTATATCTATCTTTGACTTTCCTTTAGTAATTGTTTTTTTATTTTTTTCTCCCTCACTCTTCTTGTGCTATAAACTTTGTATCTGTAGTCCTAAAACCTAGAGCTTTCCCAGCTTAATACTTTTAAAGGGAATAAAATCTTGTCTCTGGTTATTGTGGTGGGTTGGTGGAATGTGGACAGAGCGAAGAACGTCCTGGCTTGAGAGATGACTGAGGAGATGACTGAGGATTGTCCCAGTTTTAATATGGGACAATCCTTGGCCAAGTGGTCACCCTACTTGTGAAACAGGTATTTCCTTAGCTACACAGAAAATGCAGGGGACTCTTGGGGCCTAACTGCTCTGTATACAAACTTTTCACCAATACCCTTACACTTCCTATGGTGGCTGGCACCTCCACATGCTGAGTCTCCCAATGGTTCTACTGGATGGATGGACCTGCTTCTTTTTTGTTTTCCCCTTTTCACAAACTTAGTTTGTATTTCATTGTCTTATTTTTCTGGAAAATACTTTACTCTGCTTTCCATATAAAAAAAGTTTTGCAAAATACCAATTTTACCTCCAACCCTCCCTATTGTCTTTGCCCTTGTTAACTTCTTTTGTACTCCTATAGTGCCTTTTAGTATGGTTGGGGGAGCAAGTAGAAATAAATGGTCAACTGAGCATTTTAAACTGAAAGTCAAGCTACTTACTTCTTCTTTTCCCTTTACTATAACATCCTGGGTGAGGGTCAACTCTCTGGTTTTCAGGAATCTTGATCCTCCTGATGCTTTACCCCCTATGTTTCAGCCGTGGACTAAGGGCACATAGGAGTTATGAGGTAAGCATATATAGTGGATGTGGTGCCATTTGGAGAGAACCAGAGCTATGAACTAGAGAACTAGAGCTGCATTTTGGTGGAGAGTAATGGGAAAGGGTTGAAGAAAGAGTAGCTTGCCAGAAGCCGGTCCATCCTTGCTGCTTGCCACAGTCACTACAGGGAAGAAACATCTGCACAGTATATGTTTAAAAGGACCTGGTGTATATGGCATACTGTTCTTAATATGTTTGCTCCCCTTCTTGGTGCTATGTGATTTTTCCAAGGTCACTTCTCCAAGAAAGGTTGTTTCCCCAGGTAGGGATTTTTCCCTGAAGTCAGGGAGGCGATGAAACTCCTTAACTAAGTGCCAGGCGGGTAGTTGATCACTTTAACTACAAACCTTTAGGAGAGGTTCCTCCTCTGACCTCTCTCTCTCTCTCTCTCTGGTGCGTAAGGAGGGATGGAGAGAAGAGGTACAAATAGCTCTGGTCACAGAGACTTGGAAAATACCCTCTTTTCTTGGTCTAGACAGAGCCTGGCAAAAGGGTCAGGGAAAGTAGATTAGGAAAGTAGAAAAAGGAATGGGCATAAATTGCCCCTAAATAGTGCAAGGAACCAAGATAGGTCACTTCCAACATCAATGCCATTGACACTATAATTGAAGAAGAAACTTTTTTCACAATATGTAACACAGACATCTCAATGCAGGGCTGCCCTCTGACTCAAGACTGCTGATGTTGCACTAGGAAGTGGAGTGTGGGTTACGTGTGTGTGTGTGTGTGTGTGTGTGTGTGTGTGTGGTTACACTTGCATGTATGCACTCACATGCATACATCATAGGAACATAATTTACAGAGGTTACTCTCTAGTTAACAGACAGCTGTTTAACCCTTCATTAACATCTCTAAATGCCATTAGACAGTAGGTAAAGATTTCTCCATCTTTGAGCATCTGTAAATGTCAGAAGGCATCTCTAAATCAGGAAAAATATTTTTCTCCACCTGAAAAGTTTCTTTGCACTGAAACCCAAGGGACCAATTATTTCCTCACTTTGAAAACTTTGTAATAACTTAAAGCAATTATCTCCTTCTTAGATGGTGTGAATTTTCCCTCGACTTATACTAATACATCAGGGCACAAGATCATTCAGAATTTCCTCTTGATAGACTCTTTGCTGCAACTCTACCAACCTCTAAATCATGGCCTCCTCCCCATCACAAGCCAAGCACACAAACCTTTCATTCCTACTCTCCTCTTCTAAAGTGATAAAGTTCTTGACTTCTGGGTTTGGAAATTGGTTTAGGATAAACAAATCACCCATCATCATCAGAATCACACAGAAACAACTCTGTCTCAGATCTAGATTAATATAAAATACATGTTTTTATGACACTAGTAGGCAGGTATTTTCTTAACCTTAGACCTGAAGGACCTCACTAAAGGAGTATTTTAAAGTTATTTGCCATTAATTTTCTAAAGACCGTTTTCCTTAGTGACTATAGTCTGAGAGTTAGAACCTCAGGAATCTTAACTTAAGCTTTGTATTAACTTATTAGGTAAGCTAGATCAAATAATTCAGCTTCCAAAATCTCATTAGAATTGGGAGAAAGGGTATCTTGAAAATTGGGAGAAAAATCTGTCCTAGTGAGATTGATCCTTATATTCTTTGGTTCCCTTAGATTTTCTCTTGATTTGTCAGAGGCCATGGGCATATGTAATGTCATGTGAGAAACTCTAGGATGGTATTTGCATGTGAGGTGAAATGTGAATTGAATACACCAACTTGCTAAATGGAAACCTTAAATCAGTTGTTTTATAGTGTCTGAAATCGATTAGTTTTATAGTATCTCCCTTCAAATCCAAAGATGAGACTTGACTTCAATTTCTTATCTGACTGATTGAGGGTGAGCATAGCAGGGATACTGCTTATGTGAACTACTCATTACTCCTCTGCAAAAGTGGCCTAAAATGGCTTTCAGGAATTCAGCATGGTGGATAGCTATGCTTCCCATATTCTTACTTCATCTGCACCCTGATTCATAAAGGAATTAAGAGGTTTAAAGAATCTACCATGTTTCTTGCCAGAACCGGTTTGGCTCAGTGGATAGAGCGTCAGCCTGCGGACTCAGGGGTCCCGGGTTTGATTCCGGTCAAGGGCATGTACCTTGGTTGCGGGCACATCCCCAGTGGGGGTCGTGCAGGAGGCAGCTGATCAATGTTTCTCTCTCATTGATGTTTCTGGCTATCCCTTTCCCTTCCTCCCTGTAAAAAAATCAATAAAATATATATATTTTTAAAAAGAATATACCATGTTTCTAATACTAATATACTTTATGTTGAATAAGGTTATTTTCTGACATAATAAGGAAATCAATCATTATCAGACATGAGAAAAATAACATTACTTCAGTAGTATAAAATGTATAGTCCATATTAAAATTTTCTACTTCTTTCCAAAAATACCTTTATAGCTTTATTAAAGCTCAAAGATCCTAACAAGGTTCATGTATTGCATTTGATTTTTTAAAAATTTATTTTAATTGATCTCATTTCCTCTAATTATTTTTAGCCTTTTAATTTTTAAAAACCATTTTCTTTTTAAATTTTTCAATTACAGTTGCCATACCATATTGTGATTACATATTTATATCTTACCAAGTGATCACACTAAGAAGTCATATATTCATTTGGCATCATGAATAGTTATGGTAATATCATTGATTATATTTACTATGCTGTACTTTATTTCCCCGTGACTATTTTTATAATTGGAAATTTGTGCTTCTTTATTCCTTTCACCTTTTTCACCCATTTCCCCAGTCGCCCTTCCATCTGGCAACCCATGTTTGTTCTCTGACAGTTTTTTATCATAAATGGATGTTGGATTTTGTCAAATGCTTTTTCTGCCTCTACTGATATGCTCATGTGATTTTTATCCTTTATTTTGTTTATGTGGTGTATTGCATTAACTGATTTACAGGTATTGAACCAAACTTGCATCCCAGAAAGAAATTCCATTTCATCAAGGTATATGATTTTTTTAATGTATTGCTGAATTCAGTTTGCTAATATTTTGTTGAAGATTTTTGCATCAGGGATATTGGCCTATAACTTTATTTTTTTGTAGTATCTTTGTCTGGTTTTGGTACCATGATAATGCTGGCATCATAAAATGAGTTTGGCAGGTGTGCCTTCTTTTCAAGTTTTTGGAATAGTTTGAGAAGTACTGCAGGAAGCCCAACGGTCTCTCTCGGACTTTCTCCTTCCTTCTTTTTCTCCCCAATGCGTCCCCAACGAAAGCTATACACTGAAGAACCCCAGGGATGCAATCAAGGGAAAGCCAGGGAAACTTTCAGCCCTTCTCTCTAAGGCAAATCAAATTTTTTAATGGGAAAACTTAAAATCTCCCATATCAAGAGTTTCTTAGCAACCAAGCTGCCTTCCTCCTAGACCCCAAGTCCTAATTACCACAAAAGAGTTCAAACCAGCCTTCTGTTTTCTCCTGTGTATCCACCTCATCCCTTTTAACCTTACAGAGCCTAAGAGACCCCCAAGAAGAAGATACCACAATTAATTCCAAGGTGCACATCAAAAAACCACAGGCCAGGGATGAGCAAGTGACAAGAGTAAAATGGTGGAGCGTGCAGTAAGTATTTCCACAGAAACTTCAGAAGCTGTGAGAATTTGTCAGAATTTTGAAAACATTCAAAAAATGAAAGCAACCAAGGAAACTGATTCAAGAAAAAGACAAATTAGAAATGTTAGGAAAGCTTTGTAGTGTTTTTACTTCTTTGTGCCCACTCTTTTGGATAGCAACCTTGAAACAGCAATCTGCATTCCCAGTATGGGACCCCATTTCCTGGTTCTGGAGCAAGTAGAGGAGACCTTATGCAAAGTATTAAGCATGTGTGTTCTAACTAGTCTGGCTGCCTGATGGATTCATACAGGAGGTTCATCTTTGTTTAATGTAATACAGAGCTTATTCAGAGTGGAAAGAGATGAGCATTGCCCAATGGGCTTTACTAAAAATCTGCAGCCCACCAGGTGCAAAAGATTATTGTTAAGGATACAATAGACCATCTAAAGCAGCGGTTCTCAACCTGTGGGTCGCGACCCCTTTGGGGGTCGAATGACCCTTTCACAGGGGTCGCCTAAGACCATCGGAAAACACTTATATAATTACATTACGATTCATAACAGTAGCAAAAAATTACAGTTATGAAGTAGCAACGAAAATAATTTTATGGTTGGGGGTCACCACAACATGAGGAACTGTATGA
>NW_006300374.1:281272-291546 GCF_000327345.1 Myotis davidii
GGGATTTAAAAGCATATGCACTTACTGGGGAATTAAAAAAACCCATATATATGTACAGGGAAAGATGCATATTCAGAAAAAATCTGAGAAGACACCAACCTTTTGCTTTAAGTAGGACAAACTCTGAGAGATCTATACGAAGGCGGAGTATAGTCAAGTCAAAAGAGAAAAACAAGGAGACAATCCTCAAATCAGCAAAAGAAAAACACTTTGTCATGTACAAGGAATTCTCATAAGATTAACAGCCAATTTTTCATTAAAAATCATGTAGGACAGTGAAGGCAGTAACGTAGCATATTTAAAGTGTTGAAAGGAGCCCTAGCCAGTTTGGCTCAGTGAATAGAGCATCCATCCTCAGACTGAAGGGTCCCGAGTTTGATTCATGTCAAGGGCACATATCTCAGTTGCAGGCTTGATCCCTGGCCCTGGTCAGGGTGTGTGTGAGAGGCAACCAATTGATGTGTCTCTCTCCCATCAATGTTTCTCTCTGTGTGTCTCTCCACCTCCTTTCCACTCTCTCTAAAAATCAATGGAAAAATATCTTTGGGTGAGGATTAACAAAAAATAAATTAAAAAGTGTTGAAAGGAAAAACTGTCATCCAAAACTTCTGGATGCAGCAAAAATGTCCTTAAAAATGAGGGATGATGAAGACAATCTGAGACAAGCAAAACCTGAGGGAGCCTGCTTCCTAAATGAAATGCCAAAGAGAGTCCTTCAGGTTGATATGAAAAAACACTAGACAGTAACTTAAAACCACATGAAAATATAAAGATTTATTAATATAAAAGCCAGGGTTAATATAAGCCAATTTTATTGTTTTTTTGGTTTCTTTTTTTGTTTTGATTGGTTTTGGTTTTTGTAACTCCACTTTATTTCCTGTATAATTAAAAAATAAATGTACAGAAAATAATAAGTATGTCTTTCTTTGTTAAATTGTAGAAATCTTTTCTGTATTCTGGATAGTAAACCTTATAGATATATGATTTGCAAATATTTCATCCTATTTTGTAGGTTGTCTTTTCACTTTCTGATAATGTCCTTTGATGAACAAAAGTTTTTAATTTTGATAAACTAATTTATCTATTTTTCTTTTGTTTCTCATGCTTTTGGTGTCATATCTGAGAATCTGATGGCAAATCAAAGTCATGAAGATTTACCCCTATCTTTTCTTGTAAGATTTTTATGATTTTAGCTCTTATATTTAGGTCACTGAACCATTTTGAGTTAATTTTTATGAATGGCATGAGGTAGGGGTCTCATTTCATTTTTTAACAGGTGGAAATCCAGCTTTCCCAGAACCACTTGTTATTGAAATTATTTTTTCCTGTTGAATATTTTTGGAGCCCTTGTTGAAAATCAATTGGCCATATGAGTTTGTTTCTGGATTCTCAGTTCTATTCTAGTGGTCTACATATCTACCCAATATACTTGTAACACACTGACTGTTTTGATTATTGAAGCTTTGCAGTAAGTACTGAAATTATGAAGTGATTGAGTTTTTTATACATATAAGTAAGAAAGTCTTTGAAATGTAGGATAGTCAATATCTAATATTAGAGAATATGTGGTCAAATGACTTACTCAAGGTCACACAGCAATTTAATAGCAAAATGGATTCAGTAACTAGAGTCTCCTGATTCCTGTCTAATGATCATTATTAATACAAAATACTGTTTTGTAGGGGGTTTCTTGTACATAATAAATTGTTCTGGAAGATCTATTAGAATCTAAAATTTTGAAATTATAAGACTCAAAAATATTCTGTAGAAATCACTTGATTTGGGCACATAATAGAAGTTCAGTGAAATTTCCCCACACATCTTATTCTACAGTAAACTCCAAATAGATAGAAGAGCTAAATGTAAAATTTTTTAATGGAAAAAAAGAAAAATTGGTAAATTTCCTTTAAAGTTGAGAGTACAAAAATATTTTCACTGTGATACAAAGTCCAGAAGCATAAAATAAATAATAGATTTGACTACATAAAAATGTCTTAAGGTTTAACTTTTGCCTGTCAAAATAACCTTGAGCAGAGTCAAACACAAGACAAATAAGACTGGCAAAATGATTTATAAGGAAGACTGAAGCAGAAGAGAAAACTGCTTTCTCTGATGACCAACTCCTTGAAGGTTCAAGGAGGCTCACAAAGGGGTGGAGCAAGGGTGGGGGTGTCTGCCTACTATCCTGTGGAATGTGGAGACTGAGGGTCTTTCTGTTCTGTACTAATAGGAGACTGACACTTTTGGATTATATTTTGTGATAAAACATCCTCAAGAACACACATAAAAGGAAGAGAAGTTGATGGAGATAAACATCTATCTATATATATATAAAGAGCCAGGGGCCGTCACATCCAAAACAACTGAACGGATGACTGAACAGGCTGAGTGGGGAGACAAGGAGGGCAGGGGGGTTAGTGAGGGGTGACCAAACGACTGAGCAGCAGACTGCGTGGGGTGACCAGGCCGGCAGGGGGCAGTTAGAGGCAACCAGGCCAGCAGAGAGGGGCAGTTGGGGGGGACCAGGCCGGCAGGGGGGTGGGGGGGCAGTTGGGGGCAACCAGGATGGCAGGGGGGCCAGCAGTTAGGAGCTAGTGGTCCCGCATTATGAGAGGGATGTCAGAATGCCGGTTTAGGGAGTAGGGCAAGAGAGAGAAGTGTTTAGGGCCAACCTCTCCTAGAAACCAGTGAGATAGGGAGTAAATGAAACTACCCTAATAATCACCTATCACACTCTATCATACAATCCACCCTTCTGATTATATCCAGTTAATCTTCTGTGTTCACTTACCCTGTACTGTCCCCCCATTCTGGACTACTTACTGTTTGCCAAGTGCTTACTTACCAAATGCTATCCCTATCTCCCTGAATTCAGACTCCTGTTCATGCTGGTTCTTGAAATGCCCTCTCTTCCCATCTTTGTTCATTAATATTTTACCCAGAGTTTACGGACTAGCTCTAATGATTGCTCTTTAAAGTAAGCTGTTCTTCCATATAGATGTGCTCTCTTCCTCTTGTAATTTCCCAAGCACTCGGCACCTCTCCTCAAGAACTTCACAGGTTCAGCACTGCACTGTCGTTATTTGTGGATATGTCTTATCCCAGTTACATGGCTTTTAGTGCACAGTTCCTGGTTCAGGGACAGGGTTCATTTTTGCAGTGTTCACAGAGCCTGATGCAGTATCGAACATAGTGCAAGTGTTCAGTACGTTTTTGTTAAAAGAGGAATAAATGTACTTGTGAATAAATGGAGTTCCCAGATGCTCATTTCTAGAAAAGTTTTGCCAACTAAAACCCAAATGTTCTTTGATAAATGCAGACATATATTGTGATCTTCAAAGAAAGTGATGTTCTTCTGAAAGAACAATGATAGAGCAATTTCAATTTATGGTATACCTATTGTGTGTCAGAGGCTTTTCAGCTGTACGTTATCTCATTCAAACAATGCAATAGCCCTGTTGCCAAAGGACATGATAACATTAATTGAGATCTTACTATCTACTATGTCCTTTTCTAAGAACTAGATACTTATTATGTGATTAATAATCCACAGCTATTTGGTGTGGTAGTAGTAGCATTACATACCCAAGATTCTCATAAATTGGAATAAAGCCAGGATATAAATGCCAGCAGCCTGACCTCACAATCTCATTCCTTAGTCAATAGTTATCCTTACCCATCTGTGGAATGGCAAAACTGAGTGTGGTTTAGAAGGTTTAACTTTCCCCCAGACACACAGTTAATTAATAGTGAGGCTGGATTTTGAAAGTAGAGCTATATGATTCTACAGCTTCATATCAACCCCTAACATCTACTACCTGCCTTACAAATGAACCTCCTCTCCTGTGTAATAAGCTGAAAGATATTTTGAGTGGCAAAGCTTTGGGCTTCAATTCAAGAAGGCAGGATGGAGTCTAGGAGAAATAATAATCTGGAACTTCTATAGATTTATATACAGCTACAACTATTATAAATATCTATAGATATGATAGCCATCTATACGTCATCTAAATGCCTAAGAAACACATTTTTATTTTCCCCCATCAAACATAATGCTATATCAAATTCCTAGCAAGTGCTCCAGGGTCTTAAACCATCAATCCCATTTCCAAATAAAGAAGAAATGCAATGAAATGTGAATTATTTAATGCATAAATGGATGGGTTATGTAAGTCCCTTTGACATCCTCCAAACCATTCAAGTCCACTAATGGGATGGAGGTGAGGGGATGGAGATGACAACAAGAACAGAGCTCCAGGCTGCGGGGCTTCTGTAGAACTAGCATTATCAGGACTGTGTATGTGTGGTGTGTAGACCGTATTGAACTGTTTGCTACTGTGCTGTGAAAAAAAATTACAAACCAAAAAGTAAATATTTAAAAACACTATGGCAACCTGCCTTGGTATGAGATCCAGACACAAATCCAGGAGCTCCCTGATTCTGAACTTCAGTTGCCTTGTTAGAATAAAGATGGCTCTTCAGAAAGCAGAGATACGGATTAAAGAGCTGACACTATTTGAAAGTTACAAACCCAGGGAAGTAAGGGTGATGAATTAAGTGGGAGTCAGGCAAGGAGAGAATGAAGCAAAGCTACAGGAAGATGTGAAAGACAAAACCACACCTCAGAGCAGCCCCCAGTAGGGAGAGAACAGTGGGAGTTTGTGTAGCTCTCCTCTCTCACTGCTCATTGGTCAAAGTTCATGCACAGGATATAATTACTCAGAATTCTTAATGGTACTTTCTACCCCTTGACAGCCACTCAGGAAGTCAAAACCAAGGCCAAAAATAAATAAATAAATAAATAAATAAGCCCTTTTTTAAGTTTTAAAGTAGTGTGGCAACTTGGCATGATAGGTTCAGCTTACAGGTATGAGAGCTATTCATGCTCAGAGCTTCCACTCAGCCTCCAGCCAGCTTGGAGAGCCCAGAAAGGTGGCACCAACATGATCCAGGAGGCAGATGCTGCCTTTGGAAAGAAGAAGGCAGTTGAGAAGATCTGAAGAGATCCAGAAGGTTTAAAACACAAATGACCCCACAGGGAGTCCATGAAAATTAGACTAAATAGTAAGAATGAACATATGAAGCACCTAGCATGCTTTAGTCTAGATGGATAGTAGAGGTAGAGGAGATTTTAGAAACCGTATCATTTGAGATTTTTTTTTTCATTTACTTGAGTAATACTTTTTTCCACTAATATTTTTTTAGCTTTATTGAGATATAATTGACAAAATTGTAAGACATTTAAAGTGTACAATATGATGATGTAATACACATATAATCTGTGAAAGGATTCTCCAGAGTCAATGAGCACATCCATTACCCCACGTTTACTTTTTTTTTTTTTGCCAAACCATGTTTTTCTAATTTATTTTATTCTTTATATCTTTATTGTTGAAAGTATTACATATGTCCCCCTTCTTCCCCCATTAACCCCCTTCAACCCACCCCATTTCCTGACCCCAGGCCTTCACCACCCTATTGTCTGTGTCCATGGGTTATGCACATATTCATACAAGTTCTTTGGTTGATCACCTCCCTCCCACCCAACCTCCCCCGCTTTCCTTCTGAGATTCCACACTTTGTTCCATGCTTCCATGTCTCTGTATCCAATCTGTTAATCAGTTTATTTTGTTAATTAGATTCCACATATGCATGAGATTATGTGGTATTTGTCTTACTCTGACTGGCTTATTTTGCTTAGCATAATACTCTCCAGGTCCCACCATGCTGTCTCAGAGGGTAAGAGATCCTTCTTGTTTACTGCTGCATAGTATTCCATGGTGTAACTCTAAGGCACAAAGAAGTTAACTAATTCCAAGAGCAGTGAACTGAGGCTCCACACTGATATGACCACACTTCCTAAAGACTAAAATTGTAACCCACCTTACCATTCTTTTAACATTGTTTCTATAAATCAGGGGTGGGGAACATCCAGCCCATGGGCCATATAAGGTCCTCGAAATCATTTGGTCTGGCCCTGCCAAGGCATTAGGGGCGAGTTTATTAAATGTTTGACCAAATAGAGCAGGCTAATTTTTAAGCTGATAATTTTGTATGGCCCTCGAATTATACTATAAACATCCAACTGGCACTTGGCAGAATTAAGGTTCCCCACCCCTGCTATAAATGATGACCTGTTAACTAATAAGTGACTACAGATAAACAGCCTATTCTCTTAAGAATTCTAGGAACTAACTTCAAAAGAAGAAGACTCCAACTTTCAGATCTTCAAACATTACAGCTCTGGGAGATTTGCTGACCTTCAACCAGTTATCTGAACAGATTGTGTTGACTTGCATGTAGTCCTCTCAACAGAGAATTCTCAATCCCCTCCTTTTGATTCCTTGTTCTGTTTTTCTTCTTCCTCCTCCATCCTTATAAAAACCCTTGCCTGTGTCAAATTGTTAAGACAGTCTTTGCAACAAGAGTGTGCCATCTTCTCAAGCTGCCAGCACTTTAATAAACCACTTTTTCCATCCACCAGCCTGTCTCTTGATTATTGGATTTTATGCAGTGGGCAGCCAAACATGGCTTTGGTATCAAAACTACCTAATGAGCACTACTTGTCTAACAGTGAGCCTAATTCTCCCCAAAAGGCTCTGAAGCACAGCCTTTACTGCTTGTTTGTCAGCACACTATCTGGAAGTAATACTGGCCATAAATTGTTAATAGTAGTTAAAACTGTGATAGATACATGGGATTCTATTACTATATTTTCGTGTTTGAAATTTCACACAATAAGTAGTATATGTAGAGAGTTATCTTTTCACAATAAAAAAAAAACTGTTATTCTTCCAGAGACCAAAAATATTTCATGTGAAGCTCACTTCCCAAATATTAAATATTACTGCTCTAACATTTTAAAACCAACAATGACAAGAACAACATTCAATTAATTTATTCCAGGAGTCCTGTCTGATTTCTAGCCCCTTCCAGTCTATCTAGTGTGGTAAGAATGACCTGAAGCAGTTCCAAAGAAAGCAATGTGGAGTCTGGCTCCTTCAAAGACCCTGAGGCAGTGGTACCTAGAATTGGCAACCACCTGCTATCAAAACAGAGTCTGGAAATTAAGTCCTTTATTAAATGTCTGATATAGCTCATTATGCAGGGATTCAACAGCAACAGCCACATTCACTGTGTGTCTCAATTTTCTACACTGTCTGTATCAACAGTTAGTGGTGTACAAAGCTCTGAGAGCCACCTCTCGCCCAGCCTTCCAAATACTGGTTCTGCCAGTGTTTTCAGAATTCTTTCCACAGCTGTTCTTCGAGTCTGTTCAAACATTGCTTCCAAATCAAATATATGAGCATACCCCGCCAACCCCGTGAAGCCCATGGTGACCACCAGCTGCGGGTCCAGTACGACGGCTCAGAGCCTGTCACTTCGCTGGGCCGAGGAGCTCCATTGCCACTACCTGCTGCAGAGCCAGCAGCGGCAGCAGCCCACACAGCCGCCTTTTTAAAAATTGTTTTAAGTATTACATATGTCTCCTTCCCCCTCTCCCCATCAACCCCTTCCCGGCCACTCCACCCCCCAGTGTCCGTGTCCATTGGTTTTGCTAATATGCATGCATAAAAGTCCCTTGGTTGATCTCATACACCCTCCCCCTGCTCCACAGAACTGCCCCCCTCTTCCTTCCCTCTGAGGTTTGACAGTCCCTTCAGTGTTTCTCTGTCTCTGGAGATGTTTTTAATTGTAGTAACAGAAAGCCCAGCTCAAACTGTCTAACACACTGAAAGGAACTTAGATGATAACTAAAAACATCCAGAGAGAAGACCTAAACTTTAGCATAGTTTTATCAGGACTTCAGGTACATTTGTGGGCAATTCTCGTTTTGACCTCTTCTGTGGATACAGTTCATCCTTAGCTTCCCTGATGGTTGCGAAAACAAAAACAGCACTTCCGACATCCCATTCACATGACTCATTGCCTAGGCCGTGGTCAGCAAACTGCGGCTCTTTGGCCCCTTGAGTGTGGCTCTTCCTAAGCCTTAGGAGTACCCTAATTAAGTTAATAACAATGTACCTACCTATATAGTTTAAGTTTAAAAAATTTGGCTTTCAAAAGAAATTTCAATCATTGTACTATTGATATTTGGCCCTGTTGACTAATGAGTTTGCCAACTGATGGCCTAGAGCAATGTCTCAACCTAGCTTATTACAGGGTTATCTCAACACTGAACATAATTAAAGGGGAAGATGTTCAATAAGCCAAATTGTGTCATATATCCACCTGAACCAAGCAAGGTATTTCACTGATCAGGTCAAGCAGGCCACACCCGTGAAGAGGATGATTGCGACATAGTAGAGGAGGGTAGAGTTGTTATAGGCACCTCTCACCAACATGAGAGATGTTACTGGACAGGACAGCCCCCTGAGCCAGTGGGAGAGGGCTGTCCCCAGTACCGATCCTTGTCTTCTCATATAAATGAGTTTATAGGAGAGACCTTAACTGAGTTGTGAAAAGCTAATTTTTAAAGCAATTAAAGCATGCACCTTTATTAAAAAAGCAAAGCAAGCAAGCCTATACATCTGGCTTATGAAGCACAGACGGGCTCTTGGCTAATCTGAAGAGCAGGTTGGGTGGGGGTCTGGGGCATTATATACCCTCCTGTCTATAGCTCTCAAAATTCCTCTGCTGACTATTTTGTTACAGATTCATTCTCAAGGTCTTTTTTTTTTTTTTTTTTTTTACTTTGTTGTGGCCTTCCCAGAATCCATCAGAAGCACCTGGCAACTTTATCTTGCCAAGCCTTGAGACTTCTGGCTTCTCTGCTTAGGGAGTAAAACTTCCTTTTTATCCTTTCTCTTTTTCCCTCCATTTATGCATTCTCCCATTAGGGAGGTTTTTTTTAACCATTTTCTCTAATTTCCCTGGCTGGGGAAGATAATGGTTTGTTAGTTACAAGCTGGCTGCAAATTGCCCACATTGTTTGGCCTTGTTTTAATTTTCCTGTCTCAGTTTCCCTATTCCTCCTACCCTGAAATCCTGTAACAGAGTGGATGCTAAGAAGGCAATCACTGTGTCCACTATCAAGACAATTAAATCTAAGCCTTTTTAATAGATTTTAAAATAATTTAAATCCAAAGCGCAATGATTTTCCAAATTTACATCATTCGTCAATTCTAGGCCAAAAATGGAATTACAGTCTCCTGAACATCAATCCCCTACATATTTCCAAAGAAGGAGGTGAGCTGGGGAAGGAAAGATGTAAAGTCAGAAGTATGCAAGCAACTGTGTATAATAAACATGGGGAGATTAGAATAGGGATCTTTGAAGTCATCTATAAATAAAGTTATGGACCCAAGATTGTGATCTTTCTCCTCCTGAGCCAAAGGTGGTACATGATCAATCAGAAGTTTGGAGACAAGACGGGAGCCAGAGTGCAGAGAAGAACCACCTGACCCAACAGGGCAAGCCTTTCTGTTCCCTTCGTTGTGTTCCCCACTTACCATATTGAAATATGCTCTCGGCTAATCTGAAGAGCAGGTTGGATGGGGGTCTGGTATCCATTTCAATGCAATGGACTTAAACTAAAAAGAAGGACATGGAACATTAGCCCATGTAAAAAGAAAAAGGGGAGAAACCAAGATGGCGGCATAGGTAAACACCGGAGTTTGCTGCCTCAAACAACCACTTCAAAAATACAACTAAAAGACAGAACGGACATCATCCAGAACCACAGGAAGGCTAGCTGAGTGGAAATTCTACAACTAGAAGGAAAGAGAAAAGCATACCGAGACTCAGAGGAGGCGCAGTGCAGAAGTAAAATACTAAGGTACAGAGGTGCACACGGAGCGGGCTAGCGGCTGAGGGCACGGTTGTCATTTTCAATCAGGAGGGAGTCTCAGGCTCTGAGCTCCAGTTCTGGGTGAGTCTCTGGGAACCCAGACTCATACGGGAGAAGCGGGACTGTCTGGCATCAGTTGGAACTTGACGGCAGCTTTCTCTTGGAGGGGCTTGCAGCGATTGCCGAGACACTGAGAAGCAGGACCTCTGAGAGCAGCCATAATTGTTAGCCCTGCCCTATTGATCCCGTGGGACCCGTCCTGCCCTGCCCAAGCCCTGCAGGGAGGCTTTTGCTGGATAGCATAAGGCAGAGGCTTGATTAGCACCTCACTAGAGATCCAGGAGCCACGGTACCCAGAGGTCAGAGTGGGACCATCTAGTTTTCAGCTCCATGGAACCATAAAGCACACACTCAGGGGACAGACTCAGTGAGCACCAAAGCCCCATTGAAGCAAGTCTTGCCCCATAGGGGCGTCTCCAGCACA
>NW_006300374.1:292382-341376 GCF_000327345.1 Myotis davidii
CTTGAAGAAGACGAAGAAGAAGAAAAAAGTAAAGATACAAATTATGAGCAACAAATACGCATCTATCAACAAGTGAATCTAAGAATCAAATGAATAATTCATCTGATGAACAGAATGAACTGGTGATTATAATAGAATCAGGGACATAGAAAGGGAATGGACTGACTATTCTTGGGGGGAAAGGGGTGTGGGAGATGCAGGAAGAGACTGGACAAAAATTGTGCACCTATGCATGAGGACAGTGGGTGGGGAGTGAGGGAGGAGGGTGGGGTGGGAACTGGGTGGAGGGGAAAAAGAGGAACAAATTAATAATCTGAACAATAAAGAATTAATAAAAAAAAAAGAGGAACCCAAAATGGAATGCAACAGTGATTTGTGGCATGTCAGGAGAAGAGGTAGATGAGAGAAGACAGAGCACAGGCAACCTAAAGTGCTTGGTAGACAAAGTTAAAATGAGCATAGGAAAGACAAGGCTTTAGAAACAACCATCTATGGGATTTGAGCTTAGGAGAAATTGAGAGTAATTAGAAAAGTAGTGACAATCTTACAAAAATTAGTAGTGTGATGAATGGTCTAGTCTCAGAGATAGATAATAGATAGATAGATAGATAGATAGATGACATATAGATAGATAGAGAGATGATAGATAGATAGATAGATAGATAGATAGATAGATAGATAGATAGAGCCTTTTCTTTTTATATTGGAGTATGAGATGAGATGGAGATAAGGGAACTAGTACCTGAAAGATCAAGTCCAGAAGCTATAAAGAAGAAAAAATGCCCAATAATTGAAGAACTGGTAACCAAGCAATTAAAAAGCTTGATTCAAGCCAGAATATTTTCAGTATAATGGTGACAAATCTATAAGTCTGAAGCCAGAAAAACATAAAGACAAACATGGAGGTAGGTTGTTAGAAAGATCTTCCCAGTGAAAAGTTCAGGTTGCAACTAGCTTAGCTGGCTGAGGATAATACACCATCTGGTATAGATAAGTAAAGATGGAGAGCATGTCTAACAACTTTAGTAGGAATTAAGTAGGCAACAAAAAGGTGAAACAGGTGGAAACTGTTAAAATTACTAATCACTGCCCAATTCCTGAACCCCCCTGTGCACATTGAGCATTTCCCATATTATTTCTGATCCCATTAATAGTCACAAAAGAAAGGTTTCATCTAATGAACAAAATAAACTGATGAACAAAATAGAAGCAGGGGCATGGAAACATGGAACAGACTGACAGCTGTCAGAGAGGAGGAGGAAGGGGGACTGGATGAAAGAAGGTGAAGGGATTATCCAAAGAACATACAACAATATGGTGATGTCCAGAGGGAAGGGGGTCAGGCTGGGCAGAGGTGGGGAAAGGGGGGAAGGAGAATGGCGGCATTTGTAATAGTGTCAACAATAAAAATAAGAAAGAATGGCTTTTGTTGTGTGAAGTTTTGTAAAAGTAGGTGATTTATATCAATCAGATAGCAACTTAAACAAAAGAATACCAATATTTCACAGGACAAAACAAATTATGTTTCACATTTCAGACAATAAAATTTCTTGAATGCCGAATATTTTACATGAAAATGGATAGGCTTTAATTTAGAAATCAGTTTAATCTATCATGTATTAATGTATATATATAAAAGGCTAAACAACCATTCGACTGTCCGACCAGTAGCTATGTTGTGCAATGACCACCAGGGGGCAGACACTCTGACTGGTAGCTATGATGCGCACTGACCACCAGGGGTCAAATGCAGGAGCTGCTGAGCTGCAGTGACTTGGTAGCGGCGGTTCTTGGGTGACGCACTCTGGAACCAGAGAGGAGGGAGCCTGATTCCAGGGTGCGTCACCCGAAAACCACCCTCTCATAATCCGGGACTCCTTGGGGGATGTTGGAGAGCCAGTTTCAGCCCAATCCCCACAGGCCAGGCAGAGGGACCCCACCTGCTGGAGGGACCCCAATCACTCCGCAGACACCCTTTAAGCTGCAGAACTGCCCCAGGTGCAGCTGGCTGGGGAGGGACATCAGGAGGTTGGCTCCAGGGCGTATCTGGCCCTTCTGATCCAGTCCTGCCCCACCAACCACCTTCTAATTAATTTCCTTTCAATGTGCACGAATCCGTGCACTGGAGCACTAGTTTAAAAATAATGTGTAGAAAACACATATTTAAAAGTAAGGAACAGGTACCTCTGGGACATGCTTGTGGATGAAAGTGTATGCTCATGAATGCATGCGTGGTATAGAAAGTGTATCCAGGGGGATGTTTGCAAACTCCCATGCATAAACCTCATGAACTCCACCACTCTCATGCCCTTTCAAAATGATTTGTGATTCTAAGCAAAAAAAAAAAAAAAAAAAAAAAAATATTAGATAGGAGCAGCGTTGTTCAATCAAAATAGAATGTAGGCTTGGCCGGTGTTGCTCAGTGGTTGAACTCAGGATTTGATTACCGGTCAGGGCACATGTCCTGGTTGTGGGCTCGATTCCCAGTAGGGGGCGTGCAAGAGGCAGCTGATCAATGATTCTCTTTCATCATTTATATTTCTATCTCTCTCTCTCTCCCTTCCTCTCTCTGAAATAAAAACATATCTTTTTTTTTTAAGCAGTAACCTGGAAGGACAATGTATTAGAAAAAAATCATCCTACCATTTATAAAATCCTTGATATTCATAATATTCAAATTATAGCTGTTGTTTAAATACAGAAATCCTTATTCCAAAAATTACACTGACTTTTGCATAGCCTCAGCAAACCTAAGCAAAACTTGAATTCTAGAGATCTTTTAAGTAGCTAATGAAAAAGTTAACTATAACCACCCATAGACATATACAAGCACACACACATGCACACACACACACTGACCCTATAGACAGTTGATCTTTAGAAGAATTGCTAAATCATCTAATCAATTTTTAGGAAATTACTGTTCACATACTATGGCATGTGGTTTATATGTTGCCCAGATAGACTCCTGGGAGTTATTGACCCTCATTTCTACTTGTCTTTTTTTGTTTTTAGGATAGAGCAGGGAGTATTTTAAGAGAAGTAGCTGAGTTAGTAGGATCCAAAAAGCTTCCTGGGTCACCTCCACTTCTTGACACCAACATTCATGTTTTCAATGTTATAAGAAGGTATTCATGAGTTGGGGATAAGCAAGCAAGCAGTTAAAGAAACTAGAGCCATGCCAACACCCTTGAGTCATCACTGATCTCTTTTGAAACTTCAGCCAAGCCTAGATCCTAGGAAAGCCTGGGACTGAGATGCATAATGTGGTTGCCATGGGTCAGTTGGGATGTAGGGTGTCAGTGGAGCTCCAGATCAGCTTATTTCATAGAAATAATGCTCTTGATCCATGGACTGTAGCTGTAGAGGTCAGTGAAGACAATAGTGTGTCCTGTCAGAATACATCCAGTTGCCCAAGACATAACTCCTTTTAATTCATAGCCACATATGACTGGTGCAGCTGTGACCACCTGCCAGACAGAGTAGAGTGATCAGAACTTCCCTCCCATCTGAGAATTCCTCAGTACCTGAACAAAAGTGAAAGCCACTATATTTGCCATGCAAAGGATCCCAGGATATAAGAAACTATTTTGAAGGCTTCTTTCCACTGTATTAACTACCCCCAGTAATCCATAGAGACAGAAATTTCAAAGCAGTAGCTGGAAATAGGAAAATAGCTTTGAATTCACAGAATATCTGTTTCTCTCACCTCTAACACAGGGAAGAGGACAGAGAGTCATCCTTCTTCAGCTCCTTGCTCTCAGAGCTCTTAGGCTGAGTATAAATTCCATAGCCTCGACAAAGGATGAGTGGTAAGAGAGACACAAAGCCAGGAAGAAAAGCTACTGAGCATATGTAAAAATGAGATAAGGAAAGTTACCTGGCATGGCTGTTGGCTTCCTACTTTGTTTCGCATACAGAACATGTCTTCGAGGAATTTTTTACCCAGTAATTTTGTGCAGTCTAAATGAGGATTCAATTGTATACGAATGCTGTGCAGGTCATAGTCTTGATTTCCTAAGCACAAGAAGTAAGAGAGATTTTCATTCCTGTCTGCATTTTCATAAGGCATCCTGCCTCCTCCTCCTTTGGGATTTATTCTTGGTTAAAATAGACTGTAGCCCTGGCCGGTGTACCTGAGTGGTTAGAGCATCAGCCTGCACTCTGAAGAATAATGGGTTAAATTCCAGGTCAAGGGCACATACCTGGGTTGTAGGTTCAAACCCAAGCCCCAGTTGGGACACATGAGGGAGGCAATCAATCGAAGTGTCTCTCTCACATCGATGTTTCTTTCTCTCCCTCACTCCCTTCAATTCTCTCTAAAAATCAATGGGAAAAAAATATCCTTGGATGAGGATTAACAACAACAAAAAGAAATGCAGAGAAGAACTGATATACCTCATCATGGATTAAACATGTCCTCCTGCTCAGTTTATCATCAATGAGCAAGCAAGATCTGAATCCAAGCTATGGTGTGTTACCATAGACAATGAATTAATCTCCCTGAGTCTTGGTTTTCTCACTTAAAAGTTATAAATCCTAAGAAAACATGATATACGATGACAACCAAATAATATGTGGAGGGGACTTAGTGCCTAGTACATAATTAGTGCTCAATAAATGGTATCTATTGTTGATGTTGTAGTTATAACAATATCACTCCTGTTAGACAAAGGTAAAATATTATTTTCACACACTTTTAAGATTCAAATAAGTTAAATAATGTGTCCATAACCCTATAATAAATGGCAGAACCAACACTCAAGCATAGATACAGCATCCAGCCCCCTGCTGCATGTGCCAATATGATAAACACATGTGACCCCTTGATTTAGGATTTGATTCTCAAAGGAACTGCCCCTTCTACTTTAGGGAGCCATTATGGTTGCTCCATTTCTAGTTTCACACATGTGCTTAGAAATCTGGCACTGGGCCTTTAAGTTCCAATCCCTTCCCCTAATTCCTCAGAGGTCTGAAGGTGTGAATATATCTAAGAATACAACTAACTCTTCCTTTTGACAGTCACTCACCAAAATAATCTTCACCCTGTAACCAGGTGTGAACCAAGCAATCTTTAACTTCATTATTCACAAGAGTAGGCAACTGAAAAAACTCAGTGACAAAGATGAAAGGTAGAGACAACTTTATCAGCATGAGGTCATTTTTAGGAGAAGTGGCAGTGAAGTTTGGGTGAATGAAGATCTTCTCATAAGGTATAATCTCCCCTGTAAAGTCTTGAAAACTTTGAGAACCACCAAAAAAGATGACCTGGAGATCTCTAGAAAATTAAGGGGGGGAAAAGATACTATCATACATCATAAGGCTAATCTCTTTCTCACTCACACACACACACATACACACACATACATTTCCTTCTATAATCACCCATTTCACCTTCTCTTCTTATCTTTGTCCATTTGATCTTTTATGTGCAGCTACTACAGGTGGTCATGAAGGTTGTGCATTATGTAAATCCAATAATTTGCCATTTCCATAACCTATAATGTGATTGGGCTCTACTCTTAGCATAATTCCAGAGAATAGTTCCAATTCAAGATCAAGAAAATTGAAAGATGCATGCAAATGGGTTGTCAAGGCTTCTATGAAAGTAATAGGTTCTATTAGGGAAACTCCTTTGATGGGAGGGAACAAGAAATGTGAGATTGTACAAAGAAAGCTTGGAGGGTTGAAATATTTTTAAGCTAGGGAGGCTTGCCTTAATACACTATGCTTTACCTCTCTATCAAAACTTTGCTGGATCAACAAGGTTTTCTGATGATCCTTTAGGAGAACAATAGTCAAAAATCCCGGATGTTCCACTGAGATCCATGTGAGATCTACTTACTATCCTGGCTCAACACTCTAGTTTCAGAACCGGACACCTCCCTGAGTCTCACTCAGGGGTCTCTCCAACCATGAAGGTAAGGTAAGCAGCACATAGGTAACTGAGCACCACTTTTTTTGTTGAACTCCCAAATGTCAAGTTTATTTTGTCTCCTAACAACAATGCCATTTGCCTCTCAGTCTGTTCTTGTAACTTTGTTCGGAGTTCATAAGATAAAGTCTAAAGCAGTGGTTCTCAACCTTCCTAATGCCGTGACCCTTTAATACAGTTCCTCATGTTGTGGTGACCCCCCCATTTCATTGTTATAAATTGAACATAATTAAAGCATAGTGATTAATCACAAAAACAATATGTAATTATATATGTGCTTTCCGATGGTCTTAGGCGACCCCTATGAAAGGGTCGTTCGACCCCCAAAAGGGGTCGCGACCCACAGGTTGAGAACCACTGCTCTAAAGGGATAAGACAGGAATGGGCCTGATAAGTCCATCCTTAAGCCAACCCCATGGACTGACAAGTTTAGAAGATCTCATCAAAGCAGCATCCTTTTGATAAACTTTGCCTTGGGTGAATTTTACAAGACATTATACACTACAAGAGTTTTCCTTTGTCATGTTTTTGTGTCCCTGAGAACTACTGTCCTATTTTCACCTGCTTGGAGTGAAGGATTTTTCTGGGCCTCAGGTGGGGATGACAGGGCTTTGGTCAAGTTGTTTTACTGACTGTCGCAATTCTCCTTAGATCATATCAGTCTGTTTGGTCGTCTGTACCAAACATGTGCTCCCTTCATATGTAAATTCACATGATATCACTCTAAAGGGCATAATTTCCCATTCAAAAGGCTGTCAAGAAATTGCAGTGGCTACTTTGAAGAACTTTTGACAAGAGCAAGATTGTTCATTTGAGAGATACATTAGAACAAAAAGGGAAGAAACCCTTGTGATAAGAGTCTCTCTTATGGTCTAAATGAGAAATCACTTAATGGATCATCTCCTCTATTTTCATCCCTGGGAATTAATAAGAATTGGTGTTTTAATTATTCAACATGATGGAATTATTAGGTCCAACTTATTGTTTAAATCAGCTATAGCAGCTCTCTTGTGTGTCTGTGTCTATCAAATTGGCTTTTTCTGCTTCTAAGATTACTCTCTTTTCTTGTGGAAGAAAAATCACTCACATTTACAGTGTTAATAACTATATAAAATGGGTCCCTCTTATGTTTTCTCTTCCCCTTCAATTTCCCTTTTTACCTTCTCTTAAGAAACTACTTTGATCTACCATAAAAGATGTTTGCAAGTAAATACAGAAGTTTATCTTGGAGAGAATTCATGATAAATAGGTGATCAGGCAAATTATGTTGAGTGAATTGGGGCTTAAAATAACTCAGTGGCATGAAAAACTAAACTATGGTGGAAAAATAACAAAATAGTGGTTGCCTCTGAGGGCTATTGATGGAATATAAGTGAGAAGGGACATAAGGAGGGCATTAGGGTATTTTTTAACTTTAGACCTTGTTACATTAAACATTCATATTAAAACGTATAAAGTTCTTCCCAACTAACATAAAGAATCAAAGCAATTCTAAATAAATCCCAACAGAATTTTTTAATTGAACTTGACAAGTTGATTTTAAAATTTATTTTTAAAAAATATCCAGGTGTTTCTGATTTAGAATAAGATACCTGGTCTACCCTATCAGATGTCATTGATTTATGATAAAGACATAATTATTATCACATTGTGGTATTGGTCCATAATAACTAAAACAATGGAACAGCATAAAGAGCCCAGAAGCAGACACTTAGATACAGGAGCAGCATTGCAGATCACCAGGAAAAGAGGGAACCATTAGATAAATTATATTGGGATATTTGGTTAGTATGCTAAAAAAAAAATTGGATTCCTATTTCACACAATTCATAAAAATCAATTCCAAATGATGTATTTAAATATGAAATCAAAGCTTTAAAATCTGTAGAAGTAAATTTAAAGAACTATATTTCTGATCTTAAGGTCATAATGAATATTTTCAACTAAGCACAATACCCAGTAACCACAAATAAAGATTGATAATTCAAGTGTTAAATTGAATTGTATCAAGTTAAGACTCTTATTCAGCAAAATACACTATAACAAGAAGATCAAGCCACAAACTGGAAGAAATTTTCAACACATATACAACTGACAAAGGAGAAATAACTAGAGCATTTGTCAAAGTCCTACAAAGCGATTTTCAAAAAATTCAAAACACAAATATTCAAAAGAGTAGTCCCTGCTTATTGTTTGTTGATTTGTTTATGGTAGCCATTCTGGCAGGTGTAAGGTGATACCTCACTGTCATTTTAAACAGAACAAATGCCCATTAGTAGATAAATGAATAAAAGTGTTGTGGTACATTTATAGAATGGAATGCTATGCAGCTATAAAAAAGAAAGATCTCTTACCCTTTGAGACAGAATGGAGAGACCTGGAGAGTATTATGCTAAGCAAAATAAGCCAGTCACAGAAAAACAAGTATCACATGATCTCATTTCTATGTGGAATCTAATAAAAAAATAAACTGATGAACAAAATAGACCCAGAGATATGGAAGAGACTGATGAATCTCAGGGAAGGGGGTGGAGGAGAGGGAAGACATTAACCAAAGAACTTATATGCATAAATGCATAACCCATAGACACAGACAATAATGTTGTGAAGGCCTGAGGGGAGTGAACGGGATGGGGGAAGTAGGGAGTCAATGAAGAGAGAAGAGGGGGACAGCTGTATACTTTCAACAATAAAGATAAATTTTAAAGAAAGATATTTCCTAAAAGAAACATTACTGGCAGAAGTAGGAGGAGAAATAAAATGCTAATAAAATTAGGAACATAATAAGATATTTGATAGTCATCAACAACAACAAAAGTTGGACAATACCCAATGTTGGAAGAACGCTTATAAATTACTGGAGGATGTGTAAAAGCTAACATTTGCATCTTCTATTACCCCAAAATTCCACTCCTAATTATAGTAGTCTCTCCTTACCCATGGGCAATATGTTCCAAGACTCCCAATGGATGACAAGCTGCAGATAGTACCAAGCCATATATATATACTATGTTTTTTTCCTATATATACATACCTATGATAAACTTTAACTTGTAAATTTGACACAGTAAGAAAATAACAACTAATAATAAAATAGAACAATTATAACAATACGCTATAATAGGAGTTATGTGAATATGGGGTGTCTCTCTCTTTCCCCCCCTCTCAAAATAACCTATTGTATTCACCCTTCTTCTTGTGATGATGTAAGATGATAAAATACCTATGAGGTTGAGAACTTTCACCTTTTCACTTACAGGTAGCACTTTACAGCTTCTCTTTGGCATATACAGAGGGCTAGCATCACTATTCTTGTGGTTTTAGGCTATTATTATGCAAAATAGGATGACTTGAACACAAGCACTGTGATACCATAATCATTAATACCTTAACCCAAATGGCTAGGTGACTAACAGGTAGGTAGGGTATGTAGTGTGGATGTTTCATGTCCTGGGCAGGACAAAATGGAATGGCACCAGATTTCATCATGCTACTCAGAACACTACAATTTAAAACTTATGAATTGCTTATTTCTGAAACTTTCCATTTAATATTTTCGAACTGCAGTTGACCACAGTTCACTGAGATCATGAAAAGCAAAACCGTGGATAAGGGGGGACCACTGTGTTTACTCTAGAGGTATACTTGCAGATATATACTGTGTGGCCAGATTATTATGACCACCTGACATTTGTAGGCAAATTAGCCGTACACTGCATAGTATGGGATATAGAAGCCGAAGGCCTGTTCAAACACCTTTACCGTCTGAAGTTACCAAGATAAAATGTCTCCAATTCGCACAGGAACAAAGGATTGGACAGTCGAGCTTTGGAAAAAAGTCATGTGGTCCGATGAATCACATTTCCAGTTGCATCATGCAGATGGCAGAGTGATAATTTGGCGGAAACAGCATGAAACCTTTACGCACCCCCACATGCATGAGAGCCATCAGGCAGCTGGTTCCACAACCATCAAATCTCACAGAACTGGACAGTGCTAGTCATCAGGCATGGTGTCAGATTCCTCGCATCACCTTTCAACATCTCGTGGAGTCAATGCCAAGAAGAAACACCCCAGTATTGAAGGCAAAAGGTGGCCCAACGAAGTACTGATGGGGTGGTCATCATAATCTGGCCACTCAGTGTAAATCAATATGGATACACACTAACACAGATAAATATTGCAGATATATACACAAGAATATTACCTAAGGTGCATGGTACAAATATGCTTACAGTAACACTGTTCAAAAGAACAGAAACTAGAAATAACTCAAATGTCTGTTAAGAATGAACAAGTTGTGGGACATTTGAACTGAAATATTATATCACAATTAAAAAGGAAATACAATCACACGCCTACCAATTTGAATGAATCTTAAAAAATATTAAGAATGATTTGCAGGATTATTTTTACATACATGTAAGATATTGTACCACATTATTTTTCCTTCTGGACATGTTAAACATAAGAATGTGGGACATTCCTTAGTCAAGTGTTATCTGAGTAGCTAAGCTCCCCTGGACCTTCAGAGGCCTAGGATTTCTTGACCAGCACAAGAAGTATTGAGGCCCAGCTTTGGAGCTTTAGAACAGAGGGAACTGATCCTCAGTACTTACGGCAAGAAGCAGTGAGCTGCTGTCACCACCCACTGGGGGGCAATCAGAGTCCCCACACAGGGCTTGTAACTAGATTTCAGATATAATAAGTATAGCATATGACCTAAGTCTTCCATGTCTTCACTAACAAGTGGAACGACACCTGGGACAAAGAGAGAAGAGAATCACTAGATAACCCAGCTAATTAAAGGAAGTGGGCTGGTTATGGAGATTTTAGGATCCAGTGTCAGTCCATATCAGTATTTACCACTTATTAATCACATAGCCCCCATACTATGGTACTAGAAAATCGTATGATAAAAACACTGTACTAAGCACTTCACATACTTTAGACTTTTTTGTAGGGTAGATACATTTTATATTACTTTACATATTAAGAACTTAAACATTAGGAAAGTTCCTTGAGGCCACACAAATAGGGGATTATGGTTGGTTCAAGGTTTCAGACTTCAGTGTATCTGATTCCAAATCCAATGTATGCACTTATTCTCTACCTGACCTCCCTTCTTCTTTCCAGACATCCTTGCTCATTTCTAGTCTCTTAAAATCTTACTATTTCTTAGCTCTATCCAGTCACAACAATGCAGCCTTTCCCACAGCTCCCTGACTTTTCCTACTAGTCAACTGTAGGGATGCTTTGGGACCAGACATCATGATTCCAAGAGAATAATTTCTAAAACCAAGACTAGAAGACCCTCTACAATATATAACTCTTAATCTACTTCCTTCCTCTGCACTCTAGCAATAGGGGTGGTCTTTTAGTTAAGTATGTCCCACTTTATGACCTTCACACTTGCTGGTTCCTCTGTGTGAATGAAACAACCTACCCATCCTCTACTGCACTTAACTCGGTTAACTACAGTCAGTCTTTAGGAAGCATTACATGTCATTAAAAGACAGACATTATTTTTCTCATCTTTCATATAAGAAAACTGAGGTTCAGAGAGGTTAGGGCATTTGTCCAAAACCACTTAACTATTAAGTAGAAGAGCATTATTAATTACAGAGCCATACTAATTTCATTTTGGGCGAGATACTTAATTTCTCTGTGCCTCAGTTTCTTATCAACTAAATAAGAACAATAATACTTATCTCAAAAAGTTTTAATAAGAATTTAATGAGTTAATATGTAGAAAACAGGGCAGTGTTCATTATATAAGTACTAGAGGCCTGTTGCACGAAGAGATTCGTGCAAAAGGCCTTCCTTTCCCCTGGCTGCTGGCACTGGTTTTCCTCCGGCACCCGGCACCCAGGCCTTCACTCTGGCCGGGCTCCAGCTGGAACTGGCCCCGTGGCCGTGAGGCTTTCGCTGCTCCGCCGGCCCCGCATGGTACAAATATGCTTGCCACCAAATATGCTCCCCCGGCCCTGCGGCCTCGAGGCTTTCGCTGCTCTGCCAGCCCCGGGGCTGTCAGGCTTTGCTCCACGGCTTGGAGCCTACGTATGCAAATGAACCGCCATCTTTGTTAGGTTAATTTGCATACTCTCCTGATTGGCTGGTTAGCGTAGCGAAGGTACAGTCAATTTACATGTTTGTCTATTATTAGGTAAGATATGCTTTTATGGTGGTGGTGGTGGTTTGACTATTATTATTTATTACACATTTTAAAGCCCAAGAACAAAATCTACTTTTTCCTTTTGAACCACACAGCAAAATACCTACTGTCTTTGCTTTTTATTTTCTTTTATACATTTCTATGCCCTCTTCCAGGATCCTATCTCCATCCTCCCTTCTGACATCCTCCATGTTTCAACCAGAGAAGGTTATCAGACATTCACAGGAGGTTTTAAGCCCATAATAAAAGGTGTAGTTAGATATAATAAATCGCTGAACCTTTACAGAAAATAACTAGTATATCACCTACTTCCCAAACTTCCATGTTCCTTATGCACCAGCTCTCCCTCTCCAACAAGCTCCAAACCTCCCCCTCCCCCACCCCAATAGAGTTCTAATCAACTTGGTCATCACTCACCAGTCACCATCAGTAAGGTTAATAGTACACACTTCATGTTGATGCCTGAATCCTGTTCTGAAGATAAGGATGTAGTGGAAACTAATAGGCACAAAGCAGGGATAGAACTTATAACCTGCGTGGGAATTCAGTGGGAGGAGGTGCAGGAGACTGAACCAGGATGAGGACTCTATACAAGTTTGTAGTCTCAAGGGCTCTCTTTCTGGTCTTGAGCCTCAGTGTAAAACAGGACAGTAGATACAGAAATCTTCTCAGCCTAAGTAAAAATCCACCCTATGGGATGATGAGTTCCTAGGATTTTAGCTTTATCCACCTCATCTAGGGGAAAGAATTCCAAAGTAGGAGTCAATTAAACCTTCTGTGGAGTTAAAAATTCATCCCAAGTTCCTTCCCTTGCCTCTCAGTTTTTTCACCAGTTCCTTCCCCACAGTGTGTGACTGGCACCCCTCCCTCTACATGTCCCACTGACCCCTCTCCGTTCTGGACTACTCTGATGAAGCAAAGCTGTCTCCACCCCTCTGTGTGACACTGACTCCCCTCTCCTTTATGCATATGTCACACTTAGCCCACCCCTCCTCAGAACTGCTTCACTTGTACAGATCCATACCACACAACCACAGATATCAATTTGAATAAAAGTTCCCAACCAATACCCATACCAGTGGCCCCTGTCAATCTGTTCTTACCACAATGTCCACTTGGATATGGCCCGATTATGCTCACTTGCTCGCTCTCTCATGCACTCTCTCTTCATCTCTCTCAACTTTCTCTCTAGCTGCCTTTTTAAAATTTATTTTTGGTGGCAAAATATAACAAGAGTATTACTTAAGTGGTAAAGCAGATGGCAGAATAAAACAATAATAGATTTAGAGTCCTATAAACTTGAGATATTCTGTAGAATGAGGCTGGGGACAGATATGTCTCCATATGTACAGAGAAGCTATAATAACAGTAATAAAGAACTTAATAGCAACTAATTTACAAACATACGAAAAAATGTTGAACACCACACACACACACACACACACACACACACACACACACACAATCCACCCATCCATAAGATTCTAAAGTTAATTTTTTTCCTGAGTATCTGCTAAAACCATTTTAAAATTATTTTTTCAAAGAGAAGCTTTAAGAACCATCACTAACCTAAAACAAAAAGGGAAAAAAAATGAATGGGATTCATAAGCTTAAGGATGAGTTAAGGGCTAAAGTTATTAGTATTAAAACAAGAAAACCCACATTAAGTTTGGTAGGCCTCAAAAAGAAGTGTATAGGCTGGCCAGGGGGGAGAGGGGTGTCAAAGAGGGATTAAAAGAAAGGCTGACAAAGACAAAATGAAATGAAGATCAAGGGAGGTCCCTAAACCATGCTCAGATTTATTCTTTAGGCAGTAGGGAACTACTGAAGAGTTTTAAGAAGACTAATATGACCTCATTTGGATTTTAGAGAAAAAACAATTCTGAGTCAGAGAGAAAGAGTCAATTTGGGAAACAATGGATGGTCACATACATTAGGTCATGGGAGACAAGTGTATGACCTAGATTAGAATGATAGCAATGAGAATGGGAAGATATGGATGGATTTTAGGAATTCCTCAAAATAGGGAGGATTTGAGGACTAAGTGGTAAGAAAAAGAGAGAAATCAAATAAGTGGAAGGTATATTTATATCCCAAAATAAGGAAAACAAGTTAAAAAAAATAAATCTGAAAGGCTGGAGAAATGAGGGGTGTAATTTTAACATGCTAAATGTCAGGGGCCTAAGGAAGATGCCAACAATGGCCTCTAAAAGGCATTGGAAGATGTGGGATTGGAAGTCTGGGCTAGAGATACCAATTTGAAACTCATAGAGAGGTCATAGTCCCCAGTGCTACTTCCTCCAGAAAAATTTATTGTTTTTACAGATCTTTTCCTAGATAGTGACCCTGCTTTTCTGTTCTTAGACCTCCTACTCCCAGCCCAGGCCTCAAACTCCCATCCTAACCCATAGTATTTCCAAAATATCTGGGGGAAACAACCCCAGAGTAAGTATGTCTCTTTCTCAACTTTTCACCTGTTAACTAAGTCCATCCTACACCACAGGAAACTTTCCACAACTCCATGCTGTCTTGGAACCTCAGTATACAGGGTGGACAAAAGTAGCTTTACAATTGCTCTTATAGAAAATAATACAATAATTAATAGTAATACAAGAATAAACTGTGTTTCACGCATACACAACTATAAACCTACTTTTGCCCCACCTGCATTTCCTTAAGCAGCCTTCTCCACAATGTACCTCTGTGTTCATTGCAACATTCAGGAAAGTATGTGCCACATCCACTTTTCATTTCACACCTGAGGGACTTGGTGTGAGGGAACTTGGTGTAGTTTTCCAAGATTCATGAATGCTGGTTGTTTAGTTGCAGCCTAGAGTATGTACTTGAAAAGCTGTTTATCCAGTAAGACCCAGATTTGACTTCTAGTCTTTCCAGTCATGTGTGATTTTGAGAAAATTAATTAAATTCTCCCTGTTTCAGGTGTCACCTACAGCTCCAGGAAAAAAAAATGATATCAGCACTGCCTGTTCCCTGGCTGTGACATTGAAATGAGATTATGGGCTTAAGAAAATTTAAAGGGTTATAGTGATACAAAGTGTAACTTACATCATATTAGAGTAAGTTAATATAAAATCACTACTAACAATGTCTGTAAAGAACTTAGTTCAGTGCATAGGATTCAGTAAGCCTTCAATGGGTGTTAGCTATCAGCATTACTGCTCTTTTTCTTGTTAAAGTGTGTTCCCAATTATTCCAAGATGAAAGAGGCAGATAATCGACTGAGAAATCTTTTCATTAGGTTAAAAAACCACTTAGAGATCCTGCCTTCTTAACTGTCATCAACATACAGTAGATCCTATAGCTGATGTAATCTAGAATTCAAAGCATTCTCCAAATGTCAAAATAACTGCTCTATGAATGCTTTTTATTCCTATATTTTCTTAGCTCAAAAATGTTGATCAGGACGGCTAGACTAAGTTGGTGATGACCGAGTGATGAAACAGTGACCACAGGGAAAGATGAAGCTAGTGTAATAAAGAAGGGAGGGGCTGAGGGAAAGTATAAATAACTACTGGGGGGGTTCAGAGCAAACTTGGGGGCACTGTCTTCTTGAGTTAAGGTGCAGAATCCTGTCCCCTATAGTACTGGCCTCAGACACTCCATGGGGAATATAAGTCGAGTCTAGAGCTCCCTTTCCCACAGGCAGCTGAACTACTTTTAGTCAGGTGAGCTTTTAGGAACAGCAGATAGAGAAACCTGGATCCAGAAGTCTGAAGAGATAGGCTTCTTTTTCCTTCCTTCCCTGAAAGACCCCAATAGAGGTATAGTCCCCTCCTTCCCTGGTGCAGAAGGGCCTCCATTTGTTTATGTAGAACCCTCTTCCATCCCCTTTTAAGCCGAGAGCTGCTTTCCAATCTCATTGCCATTGCGTGTCCCCTATACTAACTATATCCACTGATTCTACCAGGTGTTCTCAAGGAGAAGACTGAGCTGAAAAAGTTCCATACTCTACTGATCATCTTCTACATGTCACAGGGAAAGATCTAGATTGCTATGAAATTTATCTTCTGTTTGAGTGTCCTTGTTGGTATGTATACATGACCTTCTAATCTATCCTGTAAGATATAGATTAATGTAGGATGGAGTAAGGCAGATGCGTGTGTAGAAGGTGCAAAAAAGAGTCAAGAGAAAGGGTCATGAGCAGAATTGGCGTTTTCCCTTCCTCTGCCCCATTCAAGGGCTCTCAGGACAGGTTGAGCCCACTCTTCCAGTGCTAAGAGTTGGTTTGAATTTACTACCAGACTTTATTTTATTTGTATATTTTTGCACTTACATGGTTTATTTGTTGCTTCTTATTTTAGACCATTGAATCACTGGATTTAATTATTTTTAACTTAAAGAAAAGTTACCAATATTTCCTTTGCTGTTTCATATTTATAAATATTATTTATACAATTTAATATGTATGATGTTCCATTTGGACATGTACTTTTTCATTTCAATGTCCAACATCACTGTATTGAACATTTATGTTTCCAATGTTTAGCTACTACAAAGAGTGATAAAATGAGCATACTTATTCATTATCTTTGTCTACATCTGATTATTTTAGTAGAATGGGTTATTGGGGCTGGAACTATTAGATCACAGGTGATGAACCATTTGTAATTCTTGATACCTATTTCTAAATTGTTTTTCAAAAAGTAACAATCAATTCACATTCCTACAAACAGTGAATGAGAGTCCTTCTCATTGTACTTTCCTTGATTGAATCTTATCAACATTAAACAAAAATGATTATTGTAAATATAAGATAAAATGGTATGTCATTTCAATTTACATTTTTATTAGGAAAAAATGTCAAATATGTCCTGGCCAATTACTTCTTTAAAATTGTACATATTCCTTTTCAACTAGGAAATTATTGATGGTATTATTTGTAATAAGAATGTCCTATATATGAAGATATTTTATTTTCTCAGGAGCATTTTTCTTCACTCACTCGTCTGTGCAGAAAGAAGACCATGCTCCCTATTTGGCATACCTCAAGTCTCACTTCAACCCCTGTGTGGGTGTCCTCATCAAAAAAAACTGGGTGCTGGCCCCAGCTCACTGCTACTTAACGTGAGTGTTGGGCATCCCCAACCCCCTCCAAAACAGCTACCACTCATTCTATATCAGTGGTTCTCAAATAGAGGCAACTTTCCCTCCAGGGCACATTTGGCAAAGTCCAAAGATATTTTTGGTTGTCGCAATGAAATTGAGATTAGGGGCAGCTGTGCTATTGGCATCTATCTAGTGAATAGAAGCCAGAGCAAGGATACTGCTAAACATCTACAATGCACAGGAGAACCCCCACAACACATAATTACCCAGCCCAAAATGTCAATAGTGTTGCCATTGAAGAACCCTGTTGTAGATATTATGCCTCAGCCTCTCATCAATTTTCTCAAGTTTTGTACTGGCAATATGAATGTGTTTGATAAGTTACGGACCAGCAAATAACTTGTGATGCACTCAAACTGGATAAATTGAGGAGAATTTTCAAAAAGAACTAACAACAAAGGTATGGACAAGGGAAATAGGAACAATACAAAGAACAGCAGTACTCCCGTGGTTAGTATTAGAAAAGTGCAACCCTAGCTGGTTTGGCTCAGTAGACAGAGCATTGGCCCATGGACTGAAGGGCTGCAGGTTCAATTATGGTCAAGGGCCATGTACCTCTGTTGCAGATTCGAGCCCTGGCCCTAGGGTTGGGGCAAGTGCAGGAGGCAACCCATCAATGTGTCTCTCTCACATCGATATTTCTCTCTCTGTCTGTCTCTCCGCCTTCCTTCCACTCTCTCTAAAAATCAGTGGAAAAATATCCTCCAGTAAGGATTAACAAACAACAAAGAAAGGTGTAGTTACTACCCCTAGACCTAAAGGGGTGAGGAGAGAATGGGTACAAATTGGGAGGAGAAAGAGAGGGGATAGGGGAAGCAGAGCTAAAGGAATCATTTTATAAAAAGACCACCTTATATGAGTTGTAACCTTTGGTCATAAGACACAGCCAACAGCCAATCTGTGGCAACCTGCAGGAAAGGAGCCAGGAGGATAAATACTCCGACCTCACACTTCTTCCTATGGTTACTTTCTAGTGCTTCCTACTAGCCAAAACCCACTGATTTAATCAACATATATCATGTTACAAAGGTACAGAGCAGGACAAAGTAAAACTGGGAGTGGATCTGATGAAGCAAACAGGAGCTACCCAACATTCAAGTCATCCCATTCTCTTACCTCTGCCAGAACAGAAATGCCCAACTGGATAGGTTGGCGCTGGAAAGAAGGGAAATAATGTATCTGTACTGTGCACAATTTTTTTTCATTCTTTATGGTTGAAAGTATTACATATGTCTCCCTTTTCCCCCATTGACCTCTCCCTGCCCGCTCCTGCCCCTCAGCATGGGCCCTCACTCCCCTACTGTCTGTGTCTGTTGGTTATCCATGCACAATATCCCTCTCCTCTACATTAAGGACACTGCATGAAAACATAGTAGTTAAAGGCTCCGCCACTGGCTACGGGACTAAGGGTGAATACTCTTATGTGCCTCCATGACTTTATCTGAAAAACGGGGATTAAAAGTAGAATTCACTTCATTAGTTTGTTGGAGTGTTAAATGAGGTAATCCAGAATCCAGATGGAGTCCTTGGCACAGTACCTGGCACATTGTGACATTCAATATCAGCTTTGGTGATGGTGATAGTGATGGTGATGGTGATGACAATGATGATGATGGTGATGGTGATGATGGTGATGACAGTGATTACTTCCAAACCCTCTCCCTCCAGAAATCTGAAAGTGTTGCTGGGAAATTTCAAGATCAGAGTCAAAGATGGGACAGAGCAGACCATTAGCCCCATCAATATTATCCGCTACTGGAACTTCAGTGATAGCTACCCCCAGGATGACCTCATGCTCATTAAGCTGGCCAAGTCAGCCAACTTCAGCCACAAAGTCCAGCCCCTCGCCCTCGCCACCAGCAACGTCCGGCCAGGCACCGTCTGTCTGCTTTCAGGTCTGGACTGGAGTCATGACAACAGTGGTGAGTGCACCTCTCACAGCAAGTCAGAGCCATCAATTTTCCCTCAAGAGGACCACTCATGTCTGTAGAGATGAGGGGAGGAGATTGGGAGGATTGAGGGCAGGGAGAGACTACAGGAGCAGTTTGGCAAAAAGAGACCCCCCCCACCCCAGAAGTCCAAAGCTCCTCCTTTGCAGGGATGGAGCTTTGCAGGGATGCAGCCCCCACTGCCTCTTTAGGGCTTCGGCAGCTAGATCACAGGCCACCTCACTTTACAGAGGACAAGGGTCCTGATTGTCAGAGGCAGGATTCATATTAAAGAGGCTGTGTTCCACCCTCTCATATAAGCTTGTTAATATGCAGAGGAGACCTCTGAGGACTTGAGTCAGGTCACCTCCTATTCCTGCAAGCCTGGACACAGAGTAGAAAGAAAACTCTGCTTCTTACAGAGACATAAATGCTATTTCAAAATCCTCAGGACTGACTCCATAAATGTCCAGGATCATTTCCTCCCCTTTTCTCATTCCTCCTTTTTCTCAGACACACAACCAGAACCCTGGTTGCAGTAGAGAATGGAAGGGCTAAGTACCAGATTGAACAGGAAGGGTTCTCTCTCCCTGTCTCCCCTCAGGCAGGCACCCTGACCTGAGGCAGACCCTGGAGGCCCCTGTGATGTCTGATAAAGAGTGTCAAACAACCGAGCAAGGAAAAAGCCACAGGAACGCCTTATGTGTGAAATTTGTCAAAGTGTTCAGCCGAATTTTTGGGGTAATCTTTCCTCTATTTTCAGCTTTCATGAATATGTATGTATCTAGTTAATCACTTAATCCTGATATTTAAAAAAAATAGAAAGTTTTCATCCTCTCAAATTTTTTGAGAATCTGATATGGCTGCAGCAAGCCCAGGTTGTTTCTTCAGTAATGGGCTCTCCTTACAAATGTCTTTATTCATTTAAGGGCTTCGTGTCGGGCCTGCAGTTCATAATACTTTTATTCTCATAGCTGCAAGTGAAAATGGACATTGCTGACAAAAATAATTTACACTTTTCACAAATTGAAGCTGGCTTCACCAGTTCAAATAAATGGGGTTTGACTCATTTTACATGCAAGTTCTGAAGAGGTTTTTCTCTAACTTTCGCAAGATCACATAAGGCTAATTACAACAAATCCAGATAAATGTCTCTAGAGCTTCCTGTCTTCCAGTTCAGTGCTCTGGTCATGACCCAGCATGCTACCTCTAGGCAGGGCTCACCCATGTTGGGGACTAGGGGGCACCCTTGAGGAAAAAAATCTGACCATCTCTCTCTCTCTGTGTCCCTCTCTCTGCACCATCTCTGATAGGAAGTGGCTGTCGCTACTGTCATCTGCAAAAACAAGCTCCAGGGGATCGAGGTCGGACACTTCATGGGTGGGGATGTCGGCATCTACACCAATGTTTACAAATATATACCCTGGATTGAGAACACCACTAAAGACAAATGAGACCCTGCTACTCGCTCTGCAGCCCACCAGCTCCACACCCGACTCTGCTACTTCCCCCAAACTCAAAATAAAAGTGTCCAGATAGAAATATCTGGAAGTATCATACAAGTAGCCTATGTTTTCTTATTTGATGGGGAGAACCAGGGGGAAAAAATGAAGTTAGCACTTGTTACACTGGATTGGGGGTCATCTACTATCTCATTTAATGCTCATAACAAACCTTTGAGGTTATCTTTTATCCCCACATTATAAATGAGAAAATTCTGACTGAAAGTGGTAACTTAACATTGTCCATAGCTGGTAGATATCAGATCCTGGAGTGGAACCCCAAGAAGTCAGATTCTCAATCCCATGCTCTTACCCTCAAAATTACAGGAGAGTCCATGTGGCATCACAGCACATATTGTCTTCTCTTTTCCTGCTACCTCTTTTTATCATTCAAAGGGCTTAAAGCTCTCATTTGGGGCTCACCCCTGGTTGCTGGCATAAGCTTTCCTATGAATAGCCATGCTTGATTCCACTAATGTACTGTCTGCAGCATGCAGCAGGGAGAGAGCTAGTGGATGGACAGAAAGTAAAAAATGGAACTCCAGAAAAGAGTCAATAGCCATGAATCAAGTAAAAAAGGAGGCCGGCAGTTCCAGAGCAAGGTGAATAAGTCACCCACATACAAGAAGAGCATACTCTCAGGGAAGCAGCAGAGCCCAAGAGGTAGAGGTGGCTGAGAGGAGGTGATGGATGGGTATAAATTGGACTTAGCCACAGATCATAAGATTAACAAGGTCAAGAAAGTGGGTACCAGTCTTCTTGTTGAGAAGTTGGTAAAACACCTATCCAGATATGGAATTCAATACATAAGAGGTTGGGGCATATAGAACAAGGATGGGTAAAATAATCTCCCAGAAGAAGATACAGGAAGCAATCACACCGTATACTTGGGCAATATTTTTTATTCTGAGGGTTTAAAGTACAACCTATACTTTATGACTTGTGTTAGACATAAAAATGCCCCCCATAAAGATGTCCACATCCTAACCCCCAGAACCCATGAATATGGTATCTTACATGGAAAAATGCAGCTCTGTGGATGTGCTCATGTTTATGGACATTAAAATGGGGAAATTATCCTGGATTATCTGGTTGAACCAATGTAATCACAGGGGCCCTTCAAAGTAGAAGAGGAAGGCAGGATATTTGGCCAGAGAGATGAGACAACAGAAAAAGAGGCAGTGGAGATTCAAAGGATGAGAAGGACCTGACCCATCATTGTAGCCTTTGAAGATGGAAGAAGGGAGCTGCAAGGCAAGAAATGTAAATAGTCTCTAGAAACTGAGAAGGACCCTCAGCCACTAATTAGCAAGGACACAGGGACTTCAACCCCCTCTAAAACTGCTCTTTCTAGCCCTAACCAGTTTGGCTCAGTGGATACAGTATCAACCTGGGGACTGAAGGGTCCCAGGTTCAATTCCGGGCAGGGCATGTACCTTGGTTATGGGCACATCCCCAGTACAGGGTGTGCAAAAGGCAGCTGATCAATGTTTCTCTCTCATCAATGTTTCTAACTCTCTATATACCTATCCCTTCCTCTCTGTAAAAAGTCAATAAAATATATTTTTTTAAATAAAACTGCTCTTTCTAAATCACCAATGAGTTGTATATTTTTAAACCTAAAGGTCAATTCTCAGCTCTCCTTTTGCATGATATTATCAGCATCATTTGACAAAGTTAGTCATTTCCTCTTCCTGTACTTGGCCTCCAGGACATCATGATCTTTTGTTCACCAGCTACTTCTTTCCAGTCTCCTCTACTAATAACACCATATTTCTATAATCTCTCAACGTCAGAGTTCCCCGAGTTTTAGTCTTGGACTTCTTCTTTTATCTATATACACTCACTTCCTTATTGACCTATACCAGTCTTATGATTTTAAACATCATATTTAATCTAACAACTCCCAAATGTACATCTCCAGTTTGATCATTTCCCTTGACTTCCATATGTTCAGCTCTCTACTCAACATCTCCAATAAACATCTCAGATATAACTTGTCCAAAACAAAACTCCAAATCTTACCCCCAGATCAATATACTTCACCCACTGTCTTCCCCAGATAAGCTGATGACCCTGAAAGTTACTCAGGCCAAAAATGTTAGAATCACTTTTTTCCCCTCATTTTAAAATTCTTTAAAAAGTGGTATGACTGTTGAAAGAAAAATTTATAACACTGTATGATGGGATTTTCAATGTATTTTTCAATATTATTAGCCTTTTTATTATTGTTCTAGACAGTATTACAGATGTCTTCAATCCCCCCTTTTTCTCTCTCCTCCCAGCCCCTGCCCCACCCTGGCCTTCACCACACTATTGTCTGTATTTATTGGTTATGCATATAAGTATATAAATTCTTTGGTTAATCTCTTCCCATCTCCCTCCACCCCCAAGATATATTGAGTAGCCAATAAGAAGAAGACAAATATTGCATGATCTTACTCAGGAGTAGAATCTAATGAACATAATAAACTGATAAACAAAATAGGTACAGAGGCATCGAACAGAATGATTTCTGATTCCTCTATTCTCTGATATCTCATATCCATTCTATAGCTAAATCCTGTCAGTTCTACCTTTAAAACATTGCAACAATCTTTATGTCTTTAATGTCTTTAATATGTCTTTGAGTGTAAATTCAGTGTTTGTACATATAGAGTTAAGCAATTATCACCACTATTTAATTTTAGAATATTTTTGTGATCGCTAAAGAATCTCTACACACATAAGCAATCACTACCCATTTTCTCTATATTTTGCCCCCTGGAAACCACTAATCTACTTACAATCACTATAGATTTTCCTCCTCTGGACCTTTCATATAGTAAGTGGAATCATATGATATATATAGTCTTTTATGACAGGCTTTTTTCACTCAGCATTGTTTTCAATTTGTACCGATGTTGTAGCATGTATGAGAACTTCTTCCCTTTTTATGACTGAATAATATTCTATTGATATATATATATATATATATATATATATATATACACAATGATATTTTATTTTAGGCAGAAAAAACATTTCTAAACTTTTCTCCTTGGTGTTGTTTGAAATTAAGAATAAAACATTTACTAGAATAAAATGTAATGCAGAATCTTGTTGACCTACACTCTGCTGATTCTGGATCTGCTCTTTCATAAAGCTCTATAAGCTTTCCTTTTACCTTCGATATTCTTAAGTTTTTCTATAATGTGCGTAAGAGTGAAGGGTTCTGTCCCAACTTATTCATCCTGTTTCACACCCTGTGAGCCTTTTCAATCTAGTTTTTTTCATTTATTTTGTTTATTTGTCTTATCTATTTACTCAGTGCAATTCTTGGTCATTAATTCTTTAAGTAATTCATTCCTTCTTTTCATTTTTAACAACTCCTTCTGGAAATCCATTTACACAGTCACTTACCCTGTTATTTCTTTTATCTTTTTTTATGATTTGATTTTATTTTACATTAGATGGTGGGCACAAAGCTATCCTCCTTAATAAAGTTGACAATTAGCTTCACTCAGAACATTTTTAATAAACCACATTAACAAAAAGTATTATTGCAAATTGTTCTGCAATCCAAACATACAATAGCTTGGAAAACAACGTTCAGAAAACAAAAGCCAATGTAAAAAGATAGATAAAAACAGCTAGAACAATGCAGATTTTGTATGGCCCTGATTTCACCATTTCTTACTGTATCGTCAAAGTCAAAAATCCTTTCCCTCCACTGGCTCCATTGCTCGGGACTTAAAAAAACAAACAAAACACCTTTCTTCCTGAATTCAGTTCACCTCAGGATCCACCCAGCATTCTCTAGTTATAGGCCTTTTCCTTTAAAGTCCCCAACGCTGACATACCTTGTTTTCCCAACCTGAGATGTGTTACCCTGTCTGCTGCTGCTGCTCTGCTTGGAGGATGGCAGAGCTCTTGACGTTTCATCTTTCTTTTGCTTCTTTACAGCTTTTTCTGGAGTAATGTGCTTCTTCCTCTTTCACTCTGTCACCTTCGCTGTCAGAATCACTGCCAGAAGAGCTCAAAGAAACAAGTTCTTTGATTTAGACACCGCTCTGCCCCCACCCTGTTATTTCTGTGTCAAACAGCCTTTCTTCTCTTTTACATGTTCCATCTCTTTATTACTTCCCAACACATTCTAAGAGAGTTATTTGAATTGGCCTTCCCATTCATCAGTTCATCATTAGCTGTGTCGATTCTGCTGCTTAATCTAATTGTTGAGTACTGAAGGGAAATCAGACTTGTCCTCTCCCCAGGACTGTCCACTAGGGCAGGAGTGTAACCTACAGTCCGCCAACCAGAGGCCATGGCCAGGATTTTGGACCTTGGAGCTGTGACACAACAGGACCCATTCACAGAGGCAGTAGCAGTGTCCAGACCCAACATTGACAGGTGCAATGGGGGGGGGGGGGGGGATGCCAGTATCAGTCCTGTACAGTGACTTGGTTGTGTTCTCAGATGTTTAAACCCTCTTAGTTCCCATATTGACACTGACTCTCTGGCCTTCTCATGGATTCTTTGAGACAGCCTATTCTCTTCCAACAGGTTTACTCTCTCATATGAAGTTGAACATATGAATTGGGTCCTGGGAGAAGTATAGGAGAGTTGAAGCGCCAATTACTTCCTTCTACATAATTCAGATTCTGTAGATACTGTCGTAAGTTGTGGTTCAAATAAATAAAGTTTAAAAACACAGTACTTAAAGTTTTAAAATGACTTACTGGTAGAATGACAAATAAATAAAACTAATCAAATTTAGGAGAGGGGAACAGATTTGTGGTTAAGTGAGATACTCCCCCAACTTTGATGAATGGGATTCAGAGTTAAAGTTCAAAGTTGATAAAACCAAGTAAGAGAAGCAAATCTTATTATTTAGAGTTGTGAAAATAATCACTGGAAGAACTAAGGTAAATGGTAAAATATGACTCTATTTGGTTAGTGAGACATACTAGAGAGTAGAATGGGCAAGTGTTGCATTTCATTTTCTACACCATTTAAATATTTTTCAGTCCTCCTGTGGCCACATCATCACAGATCATACCTCATGATAGAAAGGAATGCTAGTGTAGTAATATGTACATACAGGTGCGCATGGAGCCAACTGCAGTGCCGCAGCTCTGAGAATGCAAACTATGAAAGATTTAATTACATAGGAATCAAGTCAAGAACACAGATTTGCCTCCAGATTTGTTTTCTTGGATAAAACACAAAGCAGCCTCACACCCATCATGAGCTAAATCAGGTTCAGAAAAGCAAGGAAATCCAATCCCAAAAGGTGACTGGGAAAATGCAAGTGTTTTATCCCTAGGAAAAGCAAGTCTTAAAAATGTCCATCTGTCATGATTTGACCTTGACTCCCAGGCCAAAACCGAACTTGCAAGATTAGTTGCTTATTTAATCTGTTTAAAAATACTCATAAACTTGAGCATTCCACAGGCTAAGGCTAGCATAAATTCTTTCAAGTATGAACAAGAGGGACTTAAGATTTACTGGAATACACAACAAGACTTGGAGTCCAAAATTCTGGGACTATTTTACCTGCATTTTTATCAATTGATAGTTGATGATCATCACTCCAACCCAAGTATTTTTGTCTATAAAATGGGCTTAGCATCACTAACTGCATAGAGTTGCTATTAAAACGTAATTAAATTATGGACTATATACTGGATAAAATGTAAAGTCCTAAAAAAATATTAGGTGCTATTATTATCATTACAACAGTTGGTCACAAAGGACATCTGCATAAACATAGCCATGGCATAATGAAAAATTCATCCTGCTACTAAAAATAGAACCAAGGAGAAGCATCTCTCTACATGAAAAGATGGATTATCCCAGAAGGCAAAAGATGGTGCTTGACCTCACACAACTCACAGTGGTGTCAGTGGAGCCAGCTCTTCCCTTAAGGACTCGCATCCACATGGACCTATCATGAACCTCAGCCCACAACTTTCAGTAAGGAAAAGACATAGGTTGGAGAAAATAGATTAATAAAATAGATTAACATGATATATAAGAAGTGAAAAAAAATAGGTATATTAAGGATTGTCCATTAGATTCCAGCCCCCCTAGAACTAAACCTAAGTCATGTGTTTAAACAAGGCTAAAACTTAAGGCTGAGAAAGTACATAGAGAGAGGGATGGGATTCGGGGAAGGCAAAGCTAGCTCTTCAGGAAGGTAGCATGTCCAGGAAAGAGCCCTGACCCAGCAGTCAGGACACGAAGCTCTGGTCCCAGCACTGCCATAGGCTCTCTAGGAACCTCTGGGCCGGCCATGACCCTCTCTGGGCCTGAGTTTCTTTATAATATAAAGAGAGAGAGAAGTTGTAAGATTAATGAGCACAGCAAACCGATCATTTAGAACAGGGGTCCTCAACAACTACGGCCCGTGGGCCACATGCAAATACAAATATTGTATTTGTTCCCATTTTGTTTTTTTACTTCAAAATAAGATATGTACAGTGTGCATAGGAATTTGTTCATAGTTTTTTTTTTTTAAACTATAGTCCGGCCCTCCAACAGTCTGAGGGACAGTGAACTGGCCCCCTGTTTAAAAAGTTTGAACCAATGGATATAAGACACTGCAGGTAGGGGAGGCCAGGGTATTGTCAAGGGCGGGGGAAAAAAAGGAGACATATGTAATACTTTTTGTAATACTTTAAGCAATAAAACAAAACAAAAACAAGTTTGAGGACCCCTGATTTAGAAAATATTTACTAAGTGCCTATGATGGGCTAGATGGTATTCTAGGCACCAGGAACCTAGAAGAAAACAAAAGTAGATAGAGTTCCTGATGCTACGGAGCTGAGTCTACATCAACTCGAAGACATGCATGCTCAGACTCCGGCTTCAGGCTACAGAAATGCCAGCGTGGGCAGTGTGGATGGTACATGACCAGAGAGGATGCGGCCTGACCTCTTCAATGAGAATTGTTCTTTTTGAGAGCAGAGCAAGTGCCCCTCACACCCTTCTTGCCCCAGTCCAACTTTGGACTTTGAAGCTTAATACAGGTCATAGTGGCTAACTGACTTTTATGACTCAAAGAACCTTCCAGAAATATGAAGATGATTTGTTGTTGTTTTTTAATTAGATAACTAGACCTACTATCTTAAGTAAATGAGAAAATTATTAGATATATCTCTTTTTAAAAGCTTATCCAAAATGACTAACATTAATACATAGGTGAATTTTCATAAAAATTCATAATCACTGAATTAATTGTTCCTAATCTCTGTTTTCTATAATAGAAAAATGTAACTTATAGATGTAATTTTAAAAGAAATTAATTACTTAATATATATATATATAGAACAGAGCATCCTTTTACCAAACATAAAGCCCAAGTGTTGATTTCTTTTTTCTTTTTCTCTTTATTTAAATATTTTATTGTTGACACTGTTGCAGATGTCCCCTATTTTCTCCCCCTTTGCCCACCTCCACCCAAGCCTCTGCCCTCCGGGGTTGATTTCTATAATACATGAAAATAATGTACTTTGCATTGCCAAGAGAGAAATAATTTGATTTTTTAAAGTATATTTTTATTGATTTCAGAAAGAGGAAGAGAGAAAGAGAGCAAGATAAAAACATCAATGATGAGAGAGAATCATTGATCGGCTGTCGCCTGTATGCCCCTCACTGGGGATTGAGCCACAATCTGGTCATGTGCCCGACTGGGAATCAAACTGTGATCTCCTGGTTCATGGATCAACATTCAACCACTGAACCATACCAGCCTGGCAGTATTGACTTTTATTCTGTATTTTCTGTTGCCCATTTGTGTGAAAAAAGGAAAAATTTAAAAGATGTAAAAGTCTTATAGAGCTCTATCAAAGGAGTGCCTCAAGAGAGCATCCTGATCACTGCTTTCTCTGCAGCTCACAAGCCTCAGGACTTCCAAGCACGGCCCGCTGTCTTCCACAGGATTCTCTGACAAGCCTGCTTTATCCTGGGATTCCCCATGATCAATAAGACAGAATGAAGAGAAGGATAGGCAGCCATGACTGTCTCCGAGATGAAGATAGTGGTGAGATCAACAGGAGAAGTCTTGGATTTGATAGAGTAGGGGCTGGCCACGATGTAAACCAAGTAAAGTATAAGGAAGCAGACCAAGGACTTCAGGACAGTGATGTGAGCCTTGGCTCGAGCATCATTCCGGCCAGCTGTATGGACCTTCATCTTCTTATGATGTCTATACAGAGAGACCATTAACATCCCAGAGGAAATTAGAAACACCAAGAAAGGAAACCCACTTCCTGCATTGAGCTGTAATATATACAGATACTGCCAATCTGAAAGGGAGTACAGAATGCTGCTGTTTCCTTGGAAAGGACTATGGGGCTTTAAGCCAACATCGGCTATAATTAGCAGATTGATCAGGAGGCACCCCAGAAGACACCAGGCACTCAGGCTATATGCCCTCTGCTTCAGCCATAGGTAGACAGGGTGTTCAAAGGTCATGATCTTCTTGCAGTAGAAGACACTGAGGAAAGTGGCAAACCACAGGCTGGCCTGGCTGACCACAACCCAGAAGACACTGATATAGCGAAACCAGATGCAGCTCTTGAAAATTGAAAACAGTATTAGGTCCACCATAATCAGGCACTGCAGGAGAAGTCAGCAGCCAGCCAGGCCCAGGACAATGAGTTTGTAGGAGGACTCCTTGCATTTTCTTACCCATTCTACAAAACTCCAGACCACAAGGACTCCATTTCCAACCAGGCCAATGAGAAATTCGGTCACTGCCACCACCATCAGCAGTCCTAGGGTGGCAATATGCATGGCTGAGGAAGGGGTCCCTCACGACAGGCTCAGGAGGTGCCCTGCTTCCCTGCTGATGAACGTGTACGGCTCCTGGCTGAGCTTCAGATCCCCTGAGGGTGACACCACACTCACGGTAAATTTTCACACCACAAAATGTGGATTTAGCCTTGCCCTTCTGTAACCTGTCCTCAAGCAGAGTCTGAACAGCTGTGACCAGGAACAGACAGTTCAGAAGTTATGATCCCCTCTGTATTTGCATACACATGAATGAACTCTGACCCTAGACTCAGAGATATGAAACAGAACAGACACTAACTTTCCTCCTCCAGGGTCACGAGCTAACATCTAGACACCAGCATGTAATATGATAAGACCTCCCAACAAGAAAGGTGGGATCAAAACATTCTCAGATTCCATACCTTGCCAGATGTGAGCTCTTATGTATAAAAATAAATTTTATTTGCATATAAAGAACTTTGAACATATAGGCATAAAAGCTGAATAAATGCAGACATTTTAAAAATATTTCATTATCAAAGAGATAGAAGTAGGGGAAGTTTTGAGAAGAAACCAATCAAAGAACCAAACATTAAGTGCCAAATAATAAAAAATATAGGTTAGGTAGAGAAGCCATTCTTATTAATCAGGATCTTGAAGTCACTTGCCCTTTATGATAACGATCATCGCACACTTGACTTGGCATATACCTCACATTAAGGTCTTAGAGAAAGGAAATGAGGAAGAAGATGAGCTCAAAGAAGTGAAAAAAAAAAAAAAAGACTAGCACAGTTATCAAAAAATATAGGAAATGTGGGAGACTTCGCAAGAGCCTCTCTCTCTTGCAGCTCGGCCACCAACATGCCATCCAGACTAAGGAAAACCAGAAAACTTTCAGGCCACATGAGCCATGGCCACAGCTGCATTGGCAAACACAGGAAACACCTTGGGTGGGGGTGTGGGGGCACAGGAATTCTGGTGGCTTGCATCATCACAGGATCAACTTCGACAAATATCATCTAGGTTACTTTAGTATGAGGCATTACCACCTAAAGAGGAACCAGAGCTTCTGCCCAACTGTCAACCTTGATAAACTGTGGACCCTGGTCAGTGAGCAGACACAGGCAAATGCTGCCAAGAACAAGGCTGGAGCTGCTCCTATCATTGATGTAGTGTGATCGGGCTACAACACAGCTCTGGGGAAGAGAAAGCTCTCCAAGGCAGTCTGTCATCGTGCAGGCCAAATTCTTCAACAGAAGAGCTGAGGAGAAGATTAAGGGTGTTATCGGGTACTGTGTCCTGGTAGCTTGAAGCTACATGGAGGGGAAGTTCATTAAAATGTCCACAAGTAAAAAAAAGAAATATAGGGAATGTGCTTCATTTATTGTCCAGATTCAAACTTCCCTGGGACTGGCCCAACACAGATGTGTTTGTGGAAGACTAAATTCTAAGATGGCCCAAGACTCCCACTCAGAATAATCCTTGAGCTGCAAAAAATGTCTGTACTTATATTACATGGCAAAGATGAAGGGCTTCTGCAGATGTGATTAAGATCCCAAATCATTCAAGTTTGAGTTCATCAAAAAGGAGATTATCCTGGGTGGTCCCAACTTAATCACCTAAGGTCTTGGAAGAGCGACAGGGCTCTCCTGCCAGCCTTGAACAGTCCAGCTGCCACATGGTGAGAAACTGCAGGAAGCCTAGATTCTGAGACTGGCCCCCAGTTGACAGCTAGTAAGAAAACCTTAGTCCTACAACGGCAAAGAACTGAATTCTTTCCACAACCAGTGAGCTCAAAAGAGTGCTCTGAGCTCCAGGGAAAGTACAGCCTAGCCAACATCTTCACTGCATCCTGTGAGACCTTGCAGAGAGAGTCCACTAAGGCTGTGCCCAAACTTCCTGATCCCAGAAGCTGTGACACAACGAATGCATATCCCTTTAAGCTTCTAAGTTTGTGTTGCTACACAGGAAACAGAAAAGCAGCACAGTGTTCAAACCAGGCTAGAAGCAACTTTGTGGAAATGAGGAGAAAGAGGAATTGGATGAGAAAGAGGGAGGAAGGCTGGGCTATCTTTTTAGGAAGGCAGCATGAGTATGGTGGAAAGAGTTCTGTAGGAGGAGTCAGGAGCTCCAACCTTTGGACCTAGAGCTGTCTCAGGCATTCTACAAAGTTGCAGGAAAACCACTGCCCGCTCTGGACTTCAACTGGTCTACTAATAATACAATGGACTTTAGGATCAGATTTCCATTCATTCACAGAGGGTAAGAGTGCATACTATGTGCCAGGCAGTGTACCAGGCACAGGAGCACAGCAGTGAGCATGCACAGCCCCTGCTTCCAGGGAACACACCTTGTAAGACCTGGGGCCTACGGCTGTGGAGACGCAGAAGAGAAGGTCATAATCTGCCACAGGCCAGAAAACCTGGGTGAGAGATGAACCTCTCCACTTTTATGGAATTTATCAGGGTGACACTGATTCATTGTAGTGTTACTTACAATAGCCAAGATCTGGAAGCAACCCAAATGCCTATCAGTAAATGAGAGGATAAAAAAGCTGTGGTACATTTACACAATGGAATACTACTTGGCCATAAAAAAAGACGGAAATCTTACCTTTTGCGACAGCATGGATGGACCTGGAGAGCATTATGCTAAGTGAAATAGACCAGTCAGAGAAAGACAAGAGCAGGGTTTTTATGGTGACTTTTGACAGCAGACATAACTGCTCCTCTCTCAAACCCTGCCCTACCCCTCTCTCGGTTCTGGGCAGTGGAACATCATACAAAGCATAGTAGTTGACTAATGTGTATCCAGAAAGCCTAGACTGGCCTAAAATATAGATAGATATAGATAGATATAGATATAGATATAGATATAGATATAGATATAGATATAGAGATATAAAGATATAGAGATAGATAGAAATTGTCATAAATATAATGGTTTCTTGATAGACTATTTTATTACTTGTATTAAGCAAGGCTAACCCCAGTCAGAGAAAGACAAACATTATATGATCTTACTCATATGTGGAATCTAATGAACAAAATAAACTGATGAATGAAATAGATCCAGAGACATAGAAGCATGGAACAGACTGATTAATCTCAGAGGGAAGACCTGGGGAAAAGTCTCACTTATAGAGGGGAGATTAACCAAAGAACTTATGTGCATATATGCATAACCCATGGACATAGACAACAGTGTAGTAAAGGTCTGGGGAGCAGGTGGGTGAAGGATAGAGGAGGTTAATGGAGGGAAAAGGGGACATCTATAATACTCTCAACAGTAAAGATAAATTTTAAAAAATAAATTAACATTAATTTTTAAAAGGCTAAACCACATAGGAAATTGAGATAATGGGTTAAATCCAATAATAAAAATGATTGCCTAGCCCCATGGTTGAAGTAGACCTATGAGCCAAAAGATCACCATTTTGATTCATGTCAGGGCACAAGCCCAAGCTTCAGGCTCAATCCCCAGTGTGGGTATGCAGGAGGCAGACAATCAATGATTCTCTCTCGTCATTAATGTTTCTATCACTCTCTCCCTCTCCTTTTCTCTTTCTGAAATCAATAAAAACATATATTTTTTAAAAAAAATTTAAAAAGAAAAATGCCTAAAAAATATCTAGCAATTAATGTACAGAGTTGTATTTTTTGAAAAACACACATTATTTCAAAATAATAGCTATTTTCTACTTCCCTTCATCAGGGGAAACAGTGTGTTGGTGAAGAAAATGGAATTATCTGCAGCAATTTCGAAAAATGTGATACTTCCCATGCAAAACATAAAAACTCAGTTTTGTGTTCTGGGTTTTATTAAAATAATGTACTTTGCATTGCTTGTGGAGCAATAGCTCTGGTTTCTACTCTGTTTTTCATATTACCCTCGTATTTTATTTCAAAATCAAAGAAGAATTGAGAACAAAAATGTTAACTTTACTTAATTTTACAGTAAATTAATTGTATGCTGGCAATTGTCTGGAGTAGGGCTAACTAGATCTTTTTCCCATGCCATGGCCTCTAGTATCTTCAAGCCCAGACCACCTTCCGCAGAATTCTCCAACAAGTCTGATTCCTCGTGGCCATTACAATAGAATGGAGAGAAAGAAGTGTAGGCCACCATGTGTGTCTCAGAGATGGGGCAGTGGTGAACTAGGACGGGGAAGAATTGGAGATTATGGGAGAAGGATAGCCATCATACAAAAAGCCAAGTCGAGGAGAAAGAAGCAGCTACACGATTTCAGTTTCAAAGACTCGGGTCTGAAACCTTCACCCAAAAAAATGCCCTCCCCCATGAAGTTGCAAGGCTAAGGACAGCTCCATCCCTCGTCTACATCTGACATAGCTCACTGACCCTGTGTATTCCAGTACACAGGCAGCCTTTTCAGCGCCTCCTAGAATTGTGCCCGCATTGCCACTAGATGGCGTCAGGGCAGCTCTTCTATAGCAGCTGTTAACCTAAGGCAAAGCAGTTCTCTTAATGCGAGGAATGAGAGTCCAGAAATTCAGAAACTGAGCTGCCTAAGCACATCATTAACAAGCATGTGTAACAGGAACAAAAAGTGCAGCGTATATATATTCAGAATTTTTCCAGCCTCTTTCCCACCACCCTATCAAGAGGTGGTGGGGTTGGAGCTCTGGTTTGGTATAATTTAGGTCCTGGGAGGGGGAAAGGAAGCATTCCTGGCCTGCGTGCAGCAAGGATCACAGTCTTAGAGGAAGAACGTGATAAGCACGAGCAGGGATGGAGACCATGAATGAAGAAAAGCACAGAATGGGGCGACTCAGCAGATGAGAGAGCAGGAGCCCTTTTTGTCTGCTTCCGTAAGTATGAAGATTGGGGAAGAGAGCACAGTAGACAAGACTCAGGAGGCCCCTGTAGGAAGCTGGGCTTCATTCCCTTTCCCTTGGGAGTGAGCTGGACTGAGAGATTTCTAAGAAAGAGAGTCTGAAAAGGGAACTAGAGAATTGGGCAGTGGAGAAAGCCAGCAGACACCACCTTAATCAAGCTATGCAGGGTCACATGACCAGTGATAAGCCATAATGATATCACTACCCATGAGGAGATGTGATGAGAAGGGCACTTCCCCTCCCCAAAGGCCCATAATCCCAGTCTAACTATGAGAAAAAGATCAAACAAACCCAGATAGAGGAACACTTTACAAAATGCCTGCACAGTAATCTCCAAAACTGTTAAGGCCATGAAAACCAAAGCGAGGTTGAGAAACATTACAGAGCAGAGTACACTAAGAACTGAGGACTAAATGCAACATGATATCCTTGATTGGATCCTGGAAAAGAAAAAGAATATGTGTGGGGAAACTGGTAAAATTTGGAAGAGGTCTGTAGGTTAGTGAATGGGTAATGTATCAATGCTAATTTCTTAGTTTTAACAAATGCATTAGATTATATAAGATAATAACAGCAGGAAAACTGGGTGAGGAGAAGAGGGATCTCTCTGTACTTTCTGTAACTTTTCTGTAAAATAAAATTAAATTAAAATTTCAAGCTTTATTTTTGAAAAGTTACATAAAACTCGGTTACAGAAAAGTGTATGAAAATTATGTTTTTAACAAGTTGAGCATTGTGTTTTTCCAGAGAAGACTCAGGAGGCTGAGGGGTTTTCCCTAACACTGTAAGATCATTCTAAGAAGAGATGGCTGACAGGGCTTTCTGGATCTCTGCTCATCCAAAGCCAAGTGCTCCCAGGTTCAGATGAGCCCTGGACCTCAATGAGACACACACCTCATGACCAGCTCCCTGTAAGGCAGTGGTTCTCAACCTTGGCTGCACATTAGAATCACCTGGGAATCTTTTTAAAATCCTGATTTCTGGGCCTCATCCTCTGGAAATTCTGTTTCTCTGTTATGGGGTGGGGTCACAACATTAGTAACAAAGAAACAGAAGTTCTGGAGGATGAGGCCCAGAAATCAGGATTTTAAAAAGATTCCCAGGTGATTCTAATGTGCAGCCAAGGTTGAGAACCACTGCTGTAAGGGGATTTATAAACAGGGCACTTGTAGCCATTCATAGAAAGACATTGTACTTCAATGTCAGACAGATTCAGGTCTGCTTTCCAACTCAACCAGTGGGTAGCTATATCCTTAGAAGAGTCAATTAACCTCTCAGATCTTCATATTCCTCTTTTTAAAAATTATAATCATGTTCACCTCACAGGGCTATTGTGATGAGAAAAGGACATATGAAATTATCCAGCCTGGTGTCTAGAAAATATTATTATCTAATTAATGTAACTTTTCTTTCCTTCCTTGGTGGTTTCTCTCCATAATCACTCCTTTCAATAAAGTAGGAGAGTGCCTGAAGTCTGATATAATTCACAGGGTGCAAATACAGGAAGAACTGAGCTGCTACTTCTAAAGAAAGGTGGTCAGCTCTGTCTGGTTCCAAAATTTCTGGAAAGCAAAAAGAAAGAAAGAAGACTAGCCCAGGCCTTTAAAAACATCCACTAAAGTTAAAGATATAGAGACTTAGTGCATAATATCAGTGCAGCTATTTCTTTTCTTGAGATTCAGATCATCATTCTACAAATCTACACTCATTGTCCCAATTATGAGAGCAGCAAAACTGAGACAAATAATTTTCCTGTATTTAAAATAGGTCAGCCCTGACCGGTTTAGCTCAGTGGATAGAGGGTCGGCCTGCGGACTCAAGGGTCCCAGGTTCGATTCTGGTCAAGGGCATGTACCTTGGTTGTGGGCACATCCCCAGTCAGGGGTGTGCAGGAGGCAGCTGATCGATGTTTCTCTCTCATCGATGTTTCTAACTCTCTATCCCTCTCCCTTCCTCTCTGTAAAAAACCAATAAAATATATATTTTAAAAAAATAGCAAAAAAAATAAAATAAAATAGGTCAGAAATGCTATCAAACAAATCAAGTATGTAACTATGTGTAGACAGCTCATTTGCAAGCAGCTGTACCCAAATGGAGTCATTTACCAGGCCTCTTGCTCCTTCCTATTGAGGCAGTCTGTCCTGGCTTTTCCCTATGTACCCCACAGCCATCAGGCACAGTGTCCCAGCTGTTCTGACATAATGGTACTACAGGTCCCCCAGAAGACGGACCTCACAGCCGCCCCACCCAGCTTGGGGACAATGGTGTGCAGTCCGTGTCCCTCCCCCTGCTATTGTCTTTACCCTTCATGCTCCTTTTCCCTCTCTCCTGTTGGACCCCCATTAATCCTTTCACTTCCTTGTTAATTTCCACATCAGGCAAATTCTCACACATTCACAGTTGCCTGTAACCCTTTTTCTCTCAGGGAATAAAACTGGTCCTGGGCCAGTTATCCAAATCCCTGGGGAGTTTTGTTTGTTTTAAATGTTGTAATGTTGACATCATTGAAGGATTCCCCCTTTCCCCACTCCCCTTTGCCCAACTCCACCCTCCCCCGCCTCCTCCTTCTTGGCTTTTACCAAATTATTGTCCATGTCCATGAGGTATGCATATATGTTCTTTAGCTATTTCCTTCACCTTCTTTATCCAGTCATTCCCCACCTCCTCCCCTTGGGCACCAACCAGTCTATTCCATGTATTCATGCTTCTGGTTCCATTTTGTTCATCAGTTTATTTTCTTCATTATAAATTTGAATGAGATCATATGGTATTTATCTTTCTCTGACTGCCTTATTCAGTTAGCATAATACTCTCCAGGTCCATCCACAATGTCACAAACATAGTTTTATCAAAATGCTTTAAAAAATTACTGTTTGTACTTTGGGCATACATATTTTATTTTACAAATATTGGTATCATACTGCAGATTTTTTATTTCACTTATTAATATATCACAGGTATTTTCTCAGATCATATGAAATGTTTTTTGACTATAAGAATACATAACTATAAACTACTTCATCATGAAGATATATATTATTGTATGCATTTATAGTATAGCCTGAGTTATTTGAGTAAGGCAAGAGAAACTACAGTGTCTAAAAGAAGGGAGATGCTTATTTCTCATGAACAGGCCTGCAGTTGGGGTGTAAGCAGTCAGAGCTGGTGTTATAGCTCCTTGGTGTCAGGAACCATGGAGCCAACTCTAAGATGGATAATTGTTCCACCTTTCCTAAGTAGTCACCTCACCTGTGTGGTCCAACACGACCAAACATTACCTTCCAGCACAAGGACGAAGCCAAGGCAAAGGGGAAGGAAGGGCTTACCTGCCTAAGGGCGTCACCTAGAAATGACACATCACTTCTCAGACTCTATTGGCAGAACTTGATCACATGGCAACACCTACTTATAAGAGGAATCTATAAAATGTAATCAGTTGCCAAATTTTGATTAGCTAAAAATTCTTACTATGACAGAGAGGGGAAAGATAACAGGTACTGGGAACCAAGAGGGTTTCTGCTACTCATTTGGAGTTCTTATGTCATAACTTGCATTTAGTCACTCTCAGGAGTCTTTTTATCTCATAACCTTTATGATCTAAAATAATGAGTACCTCCAGGTCTTGTAGTATAAAAAAAACTGGTTTGGATTATCCTTACTAAATATTGCAGTCAAGATTCTAGTAGTCAAAATGAGAAAATTCAGATAATTTGTAAAATTTGGTGATTTCTCCTTTTTGTTGTTAATTAAGAGAAAGTTATTTTAATAAGACTATTTTGAGCTCTGTAAATATTATGTAAGTATTTTATAAACACCAAGATACTGTATAAATTATTATTCCCCAATTCTCATTCCAAAAGTGATCAATATTCCATCTTCACATTCTTGCTTCTCTATAGCCATAATTCTGATGCTCCAACAAAGAAAAAAATTTTTTTAAAAAAAGGCAGCATTCTCCACGAGAACTGTACAGTGCCCATACCGTTCAATACATAAATTCACAAAGAGATGGCATGAAGTCACCGAAAGTCAGGCACTCCCTCTATCAGTCCATGGCTCCTCTTGGCTTTCCACTGAATTCCACATCATATGCTCAGGTACACTCTTTTGTAAAGTTGCACACAGCTTGTGTTGATTTCACTATTTTAAACTTGCTTTTTTAAAAATTTGAAGATCTAATTGGCCTTAATTAAGAGATTCTCAAATGGAGCAGCTTCCCATCAAGCCACTAGGACAGCGGTTCTCAACCTGTGGGTCGAGACCCCTTTGGCAGTCGAACGACCCTTTCACAGGGATCGCCTAAGACCATCCTGCATATCAGATATTTACATTACGATTCATAACAGTAGCAACATCACAGTTATGAAGTAGCAACGAAAATAATTTTATGGTTGGGTCACAACATGAGGAACTGTATTTAAAGGGCCAGAAGGTTGAGAACCAATGCACTAGAAGGATACTCTCTGAAACTTGCTTTTGACTTTGGGCTAGTTCCCTGGATTTTAAGATTCTTGGAACTGTCCTGGATTGGACTTCTTTAATATTAGTCACTCCCCTCCACCTAGCAACTCTGACCCTTCCATTCTTTCTAGTACAAACCTAGAAATTCAGTCCTCTATACTGTTTTCCAAGATATGCAAATAACCAGAGTCCATCGACACAGATGAATGTCTAAAGAAGATGTGGTACATATATACAATGGAATATTACACAGCCATAAAAAGATAATATATTTCCATTTGTAACAATATGGATAGGCCTTGAGGGTATTATGCTAGGTGAAATATGTCAGATGGAAAAGTACAAACACTGTATGATTTCACTCATATGTACAATATAAAACAAGAAAGAAACAAATGGATAACAACAACAACAAAAAACTCATTGATACAAAAAAACAGATCAGTGGTTACCAGAGGGCAAGGGGAGTGGGGAAGGGTGAAATGGGTAAAGCAGGTCAATTAATATGGTAGCAGATAGTAACTAGACTTTTGGTGGTAAGCACGATACAGTGTATATAGATAGCAAATTATAATATTGCATACCTGAAATTTATATAATATTAATAACTAATATTACCTCAATAAAAAAAGAAAAAAGAGGAAGAAAATAAAAAATTCAGGCACTTATATTACAAAAAGGATAAACAACTGTCAGGGCTTAAACTACAGAGATGTGAACTATAATGTATTGATTAATTTGGGGGAACTTCCCATTCTACTTCAGTAGCCAATAAAACAATGTGGTGATTTCTATTATCCAGGAATGTAATGCCCATGCAAAAAACATAAGTAATACCGCAAACAAGTTCCTTTTAAAAAGTGCCTAATTTAAAAGTATTAGCAAAAAAATTTGCAAGCCGAACTGAAATGCAGGCACTCAAAGGCCTAAGAAGTCAGATCACAATTACAAAATGCATACATCAGACCACTGGGAAAACTGCTAACAGAGAAAAATCTTGCTCCCAAACCATGAATTGACTCCAGCCACTGTTTACTACTGATATTCCACTATTTGTTGAAGCAAATAATCTTCTTTGCTTTGCTTTTCAGTTTAGGATGTGTGAGAACAATGAGAACAGAATGTCCTGGAATGTAAAAGGTGGAAATTATTATACATATGGATCTGGTTCCCAAATCCAAATCTTTAGAAGGGAGGTATTGGAACAGGGTGGCAACTGTATGCGGAATGTAGAAGAGGAGGAAATAAGCCATCAGCTTAATAGCACCCACATGAGCTTCAGTCTGGGGATTCCAAAAGCCAGTGGCGTTTCTCTGCATCTTCTGTATATGTCTCCTCAAGGAGTTTATTAACAAGGAAGCAGCAGTCACATTAATGATGAACTGGAGAAATGAGTTCAAGAACAAAGAGATCATCACTGACAAGGTGCCCTCATCGGCGTTAAATTCTGTGCCATTTCTCTCCGTCGTCACAAATTCAGGAAAGAATAGCTTCTGTCTGAGCACAATATACAGAAGCATGGTGAAGGCAGAAAGCAACACACAGGCCAGCAATAGCCTGGGGGTCTTTGGGGAGAGATTTCGTTTCAGCAGAAGAAAAATTGAGTATTTCAAGTTAGCAATCGTCACACAGTACAAGACATTGAGCAAAGTTACAAACCAGAGGCTACTGGAGTCCAAAAACACCCAAAACAACAGGAAAATTTTGGATAAGTAAACTAACCTTTCAACATTTGGAGAGATGAAGAAGCAGAAGATGTACACCAGGGATATTCCCATCATGAGAAATCTGGTGATGCCTAAGCTGAACAGGATCCTATCCGAAGAGGACATTCCGTGGCTTTGGACCCAAGTCTTGTAATTGATCACTGCAATAAACAGATTCACAATGAGTCCTACAAAATCCAAAACTACTGAGATAATAACAGAGAGAGAAAATATTTGGAGCATCTTTAGTCATGGAGGACTCAACAGCTGTGGTGCTGATGTTGGGAACAGGGGAAATACTGAAATGTAGAAGGAGGCACCAGCATCCAGCCAGGAGGGCATTTCCTTTTTCATTTTTCCCCAGTGTGGCAAATGAGCCATTAGTGGTCTAAGAGCCAGCTGCTTTTACTGAGATGCAAATCTTCCAAGGATTGTATTACTATTTCTTCATTCATATCCTGTTTTCTTTAGAAATGCCTAATTCAAACAGCAAATGTGGACCTGGGAATCCACTCCTCCAAGGGAAGGAGAGCTGAAGGGAGGAGTTATGGCAGGTTCCAAGGACTGCAAAGCCAAACGATAGAGTTCCTTCCAGCACTGTTTCTGTCACTGCTCCACAGTGAGTGCAGCTTTCTTCACAGCAAGCCCAGATAATGGTGAGAATCCCCATGCCTCACTTGTATGCACCCCCATCCACACATCCATGAATTACTTGAATCCACCTTCTCTCACCCCTCTCATCTGTATGTCACAGCTGTCATTCTGGCCATGCTGATGTTACCCTTCCAGGCAACCAATCAATGTGTCTCTCTCACATCTCTCTCTCTCTCCCCTTCCACTCACTCTAACAATCAGTGGGGGGGAAATATCCTCAGGTGAGGATTTTTTTTAAAATGTGATCCAGTTGGTTAGTATGATCGGTAAGCTGGTTCTGTCAGGAGTTATTTCTGAAGGATTCAATGTGGGAAAAGTGTTAAAACCCTTCAAGAAAATTTGCCCTTCAGTCAAATATAAGTCTTATGAAGATCCCTGCTTTGGAGTTCCCTGAGTATGGTGACTCTTCCTGTGTGTTTGTCCTATGGCTTGACCCCAAAAGCCATGTCTATGAAATTATTACAAAACAAATTGGCTCCTTGGGGATATGAAGTTTTTATTTTAGGGCAGCTCCCACTCTTACCCAGCTGTGGATCTCATCTCCTTGCCCTTGAGCTATGATGGGCAGCAATGACTCTGCAAAGAGGAAGGCCTGATACGGCCCTGCTGGTGAGCTGGATCCTGATCTATATCCACCTGAGTAGACAAGTGCCACAGTGCCCTAAAACAGTCTTGTACATCTGACTATTCACTGGAGCACAAGACGACTCCCTGGTGGGTACACTGCAGTTATGAGTCCAAACTTTGCTACCTGGCAGATCTGTAGGGAGACCTTTAGGGCAAATAGTCACAGCAAAAGGATGGCTTAGCTTAGCTTGATGAAGGCTTTGAAGAATGAGATCAGTCACGAATAAATAAGAATTACAAACTTTGAATTGTTTTCAAAAGAGTACCAATATTGCTTAGGACGAAGAAAGAAGGAAGCTTACAGTTCTTTGGCTTTTCTGAGTACTTACTATGTCTCCAGCAATGCACAGGGACATTGCAAAAATTTGGTTAACCTAAAATAGTTCCAGGAGGGAGATATGGTTATCCCTATTTTGGGGTGAAGAAATGAAGATCAAAGAAAGTAAGTGACTGCCAAAAAGCATAGTAGCTAAGTTAGAAGGTCTTTCTGAGACTCAGTTCTTTCAACTATACCAGGCTTCCCCTCATTGGTTTGTTCATTCACTAAATTGTTATTATCATCTAGGGCACTAATATATAAGATGCTAGCAAACAGAGAAGAATAACTCATATCCCACCTTCAAAACACATACAGAATAGTGGGAGAGGCAGACAAATAGCAAAGAGACAGACAAATAGACATTTACATCAGTGTATTAGGAGCTATAAAAGGAAAAACAAAGGGTGCATTGGGATGTTCAGAGGGAGACATTTCACCCAGCCTAGGAGTTCAGAAAAGGCTCCCTTAAGGAGACATATAAATTAAGTCTTAAAGATGCAAAGTGGTTATCCAAGCAAAAGGCTAGGGTGGGAGGGAGGATACTGGAAACAGAGGGAGAACTCTACTGAAGGAGGTGACAAAGAGTGTGGTAGGTTCAGAAAACAGAAGGATGGAGGGATGCAAAGGGCAGTAAGTGGTCAGAGATGAAACTGGAAAGATAAATAAGAGTGAACTACTTGTGCCATAGTAATGACTTTCAACATAAATAATCATTCTAATAACACTATCAGAGGCATGTACAACATTTTCGAAAAACACAGAGTGCTGATCTTTTTCTGAGAGAGCCTGGAGGAGGCAGGTCTGGGAGGGTAAGAAACATTAATAAAGCTGATGAGTGAAGAGGGAAGTCTAGGCAAAGAAAGCAGCTTACACAGAAGTGTAGCAGCTAGAATAGTATGTCACATTTGAGAAAGCAGTTCAAGGTTCTTTGGGAAAAGTAAGGAGTGGGAAGATGAAGCTAGATAGGAAAATAAGGGCCAAATGACGAATGGCTTTATGTTCCAACATAAGAAGTTTAGACTTTATCCAAAGCAATGGACAGCATTGCAGGACTTCAGAGAGGAGTATTATGATTGTATTTTCACTCTATGAAGAACATAATCCACGTACTGTAAGTATGTTTTGCTGGGAAGGGGTGGAATTGGAAACAGAAAACTAGTTAGAATCCTATTGCAGTCACTCTGATGGACTGAAAAGTAGAAATCGAGACTGAGGGACATTTGAGAGAAATGTTTGCAAAGTATAACCAAATGGATCTAGTGGCCAAATGGCAGATGAATACTGAAGCTGAAGGAGAAGGAAGAATCTGGGACAATTTCCAGAATTCTAGTGCACTTAAAGAAAATAAAACAAAACAAACAAAAAAACCCCACACATCTTTTCATAACAAGAAGCATAGGCTGAAATGGCATTAGACTTGAAAAAGATTTTAGGTGGTAGGGAGGAAGAGACGGTGGACAGAATATTCAGACAGTAATGTAGTTCTGATACCATAAAAAGGGGAGGGGGAAAGAAAAAGAATGGGTAGGCAGGGCCCCAGACTGCAGCACAGTTCTTCAAGCTTACGGAGAGTCCTTGGGTCCAAAGTGCCTGTTGGAAGGGTCTCATGTCAACAGAACAAGCCTGCCTTAGTACCCCACAGTGCTCCATCACTAGGTGAGAGCAGCCTTCAGGAAGTGTGGCCTCAAAGGGATGGATCTCAGCAGCTGGAGCCATCTGTGAAGTATGTGGCTACTGCAGAGAATTTTGTATTTTCATGACTGTCACAACAGGGAGCTAACACAAAGAACACCAGAGCCAGAACCCTCTCTGCTAAGATGATCCCTTCCTCAGAGCTGAAGCATCCATTTCAATGATGCAGAGATGTCTTTATTGCCCACTAGCTAGGATGTTTTTGAGAATAGCAACTGATCTAGCATAGTGCTTGGTGCGAAGTATTAGATGAATATCTGGCACGAATGAGTAAACTGGAATCAAGATAAGCCAGAATCAAAATGGGGTGAGAAATGTATTTACTCCTGGACTATTACAGCAGCAAGCAGCAACTGGCCAGACCCACTCCTTTCTCAGAGAGACCTGCTAGCTGAGCAACAAGAATACAAACTTCAGCCTCCACAAATATTTCATAAATATTTCTCTCTGGCTGGAAGTACCGAGTTGGCAACAACCTGATATCAAGGCCAAGAAATTCCACTCGTGAACTTCTGAAAATATATTTTCCAGGGCTAACCTGGAAATATTGTTCTGGTCACCTGGCCAGTTCCACCAAGTCACAATGACAATTTAATCATAGTGGAGTCAAACAAAATATATTCACTCTGCAAACTCAGACGTACAGAGAAAACATAAGGTTCTTAATTTTGCCTACAAGTAATATGGTTTGTGTCCTGAGCCCCCACCTACTGGCTGGGGCAAGTGTTTAACCCAATGGGATAATATGAAGAATGTCTTCAGAAAAATGTTCAGTCTCTTCAGATTTATTTTTTTAATCTTTATTGTTGAAAATATTACATATGTCCCTCTTTTTCCCCCCATTGACCCCATCTAGTCTGTTCCCGCCCCCCGCCCCAGGTCTTCATACGCATAGAAGTTCTTAGGTTGATCTTTTTCCACCAACCACCACCTTCCCTCTGAGATTTGTCAGTCTGTTCCATGCTTCTGTTTCTGGATCTATTTTGTTCATCAGTTTATTTTGTTTATTAGATTCCACATATGAGTGAGATCATGTGATACTTATCTTTCTCAGACTGGCTTATTTCACTTAGCATTATACTCTACAGTTCCCTCCATGCTGTCTCAAACAGTAAGAGATCCTTTTTATTGCTGCATAGTAGACCATGGTGTAGATGTACCACAGCTTTTTTTCTTTTTTAATATATATTTTCTTGATTTCAGAGAGGAATAAATAGGGAGAGAGAGATAGAAACATCAATGATGAGAGAGAACCATTGATTGGCTGCATCCTGCACACCCCACACTGGAGATCAAGCCTGCAACCTGGGCATATGCCCTGATGGGGAATAGAACCATGACCTCCTGGTTCATAGGTCAATGCTCAACCACTGAGACACATCAGCCAGGCAACCACAGCTTTTTTATCCACTCATCTACTGATGGGCAGTTGGGCTGTTTCCAGATCTTAGTTATTGTAAATAGTGCTGCTATGAACATAGGCATGCATATGTTCTTTCTGATTGGTGTTTCAGGCTTCTTGGGATATACAGTGGGGCCTTGACTTACCAGTGTCCTGACTAACAAGTTTTCTGAGATACCAGCTGTCTCTCAGCCTATTTTTTTGCATTGAGTTGATAGAGTAATTTGAGTTAACAAGCTCCTTAACGAGCTCGGTTTCCGAACGAATTAAACTCGTAAGTCAAGGCCCCACTGTATTCCTAAAAGTGGGATCAGAAATCTCTGAGACATCCTCCCTGTGCCATACTGCTCTCCTTTAATTAGGATCCAGGTGTATGGGGAGAAGGGCGAGATGAATTCTGCCTCCTGGTAACAGAGAAGTGTCTCAACCTCTCCCTTAGTATCCTTGTCTCCTCAGGCTTCTTGAAAGAGGTCCTTATTCCTTGGTTGCTGCTTGTCCTGCCAATATTCAAGACTAATTTTGCCCGTGCTTTGCTCCTACCAACTGCCAACTGAGAGCTTTTATGCAGTTCTCACAGAGTGGGGAAATCAGGACTCTTACCTGTTCTACTGAAATCCCTTTTCTCTCTCCCTCTCACCTTCCCAACGTCTGCTGGGGACTGGGAGATCTGTTCCTTCCTTGTCCTCTTATACCACCAGCAACAAGGAAGTTCACAGATTCACTGTCATAAGAGTAGGACACTATGAGCTACATACTCCAGACTCAAACCTTGATAGATTAAAATAGTAATAATATTGTAGTGCAGCCGTGACCAGTTTGACTCAGTGGATAGTGTCGGCCTGCAGACTGAAGGATCCCAGGTTCAATTCCAGTCAAGGGCATGTACCTTGGTTGCGGGCGCATCCCCAGTGGAGGTTGTGCAGGAGGCAGCTGATGGATGTTTCTCTCTCATCGATGTTTATAACTCTCTATCCCTCTCCCTTCCTCTATGTAAAAAATCAATAAAAAATATGTTTAAAAAAATATTGTAGTTCATTTACTATGTTTTAGTTGCTAAGATACTTTCCATACATTATTTTATTTAATCCTCACACCAATCCTATGAAGTATGCCTATTTGATAGTGAAGGAAACTGAAGTCCAAGGACGTTTGGTAACTTGACAGAACCTGCATCTAATTAGGGGAGTCAGGATTTGAACCCAAATTTGTGTGATTCCAGAACTAACTCTCTTAGCCACTATGTTATATATACCTCTAGTCCAGCAAAATGTAGAAATACCAGAAAATAATATACAATTGTCAGCAGCAGTTGTTGGAGTTTATAAGCCACTTTTGCTCTCTTAAAAAAGAACTTCTTGCAGGATAGGAACAAATAACATTGACTTTGCACTTATCCAAAGTTAAATTACAAACACAACTTTAAGATGCTCTAGCTAGCCCTATTCATCAACAGTTGGAAAAAGAAGGGACATTGCATAAAGCAAAGAGCACTCATAAGCACTGAAACTGGGAAATTTTGGAATGTATTTTTGTTGTTGTCTTTTTCATTGATAATCCTCCTGGACCCAAACTCATTAATTGTCAAGACCTATGAACTTGGCCCAAGAGGTCGGAGAGTACTAAAAAAGAGAAGTAATCCGATGTGACTTAAAATAGAGGTTCTAATGGAAACTTGGAAGGTCTCATGAGCTACTGATATAAGTTGCTATTGAGTCACGTGTTAAAGTCCTCCCCAATACACCAGAGACAGATGTGTGTCAGAGGACACACATGGCCTTAGGAACAAGCTCTAACATATAATTGAACTCCCAATGCAGGGACAATTCTCATCCCCATGCTCTGGCCCAGGGAACCGGGTTGTAGTGGAGGAAAGCCATGCTCTGGTCCCTTGTGCAGCAAACAACTGGATTGAAGAGTTTTAAGGGGTTTAGCAACTCAAGCTAATTCATTGAAAGCAAAACAAAACAAACAAGATGGCCCTTCTAGTGTTTCTCAAAACTGGGCCTGAGGTATTAATTAGGTAAATCTTCCCCATGCCCTGGGACTCGCAGAGGAGCTGGCACTCAGTCAACTGGACTCCCACAGCAGACTCCCACCCAGGGAATTGCAGGTTTTCCAGCCACACTCTGGGCTCTAGTGGAGTGAACAGCAGTGGTAACTTTAGCATGTTCACTGCACCATATCTAAATCTGTTAGGTCGGGGTAGGGTTTAATGGAGCTACAAGGAAACAGAAGGGAGGGGGAGCCTTCAGAAGCTAGCCAAAGGCACCAAGAACCAAACAGCAGCCAAGCCAAAATCTCCAGGAAAATGTCATGTTCCATTAAAAGAGAGGAAAATCCCATGCGTGAGGCAGAAGGCAGAATCAGGAATTCAGGGAAGGGCAAAGAACCAGAAGGTCAGAACTAGGCAGAGAAGTTGTCAAAGTGACAGAAAATAGCAACAAGTGATCAAGAGTGGGTAAGGATGAAACCAAGAACAGGGGTGGGTTAGGGTGAAAAGCAGATGCCAATCCAGACAGCATGGATCTCCTCTGATAAACTGCCCTGTGCTGAAGAGAAGCACAGATTTTTACCAATTATAGAAAGACCTGTTTCAGAATCCATTTTGGTAAACTGGGAATGAATATGAAATCATTCTTTTAAGTTTCAACAGATGCCTTTTTCAAAGAGAATTTTATGTTGGAATTATAACGTTTCCCAATAGCTTCAAGGGGCAAGCATTAATTTGAAAGCAAACAGATCAAACGACATTTTATTTCAGTAATTTTAGAAATGAATATATAAATCCCAGAACCATCCTAAAATTGATTTCTGGTTACATATGACCAAATGCAACTAGTGTGATGATCCTTCATGCTATGTCAAAATACAACAAAATAAGAACAATAACAATAGCAATATTTATGAAGTATTTTTACTCCATGTAGGACTCGAAACATTTTTCATGTTGTTGACTCATCCATTCCTTCCACAACAATTCTACCAACAATACCATTCCCATTTTATAAACAAGAAAAGTGAAATAGAGATTAAGGAACTTCCCCGAAGTCACCTTGCTCCTAAGGGTCAGGATATGAACCCAGGCTCTCAGGGTCCACATTCCGATAGCTTCACCTGGGAGAGCCCCATTAGTGATAAAATCCTGATTCAGGATTGCCATGTGTCCTGAGTATGTTCACAAGTTGGATAATTCTTCGTGATCTTAGGCATAATATTCTCATTGACTTGTAGCCAATGTTCAATGATAGGAAGTAAATCAATTTCTATGTAATTGTATTAAAATAAATGTGATTAAACTTATAAAAACTACTTATATTATCTTTCAACAAAACTGAAAATTTAAAAGCAGATGTCCATCTGGGGTCATTTTAAAAATGCTTGGACTTTTGCTCAATCTAAAAAAAAAACAGAAAGTACTTGAAATTATACTTTAGCAAAATGGCAAAGGAATGCAAGGACAATTGCAATGGAAGGAAAATGACTTCACCACTGGAAAACTGGATTGTAAATAGGATCCAAGGGTCTTGACTGTCATTCCTCAGCATTGTTCATCACACAGTGAATTTGTGGAAACTGGTAACTTGTGGCAACTGCTGCACAGTTCACGGTTAGTTACAATGAGAGCTTCACCTGTTGAGCACTTTATACCATATATTGTGCTGAAATGCTGGCACACATGGTCTCAGGCATCTCTAAGACTCTGTGATGTGATCTCACAGTCCACATTTTAAATGAGGGATGAGAGGACCAGACAGGTGATTAAAGTAGCTCACTTAAGGACAAAAGTCTTGGAAAATGGACAGAACCAGAATTCAAACCAAAGTCTGTGGGACTGCAATGCTTTTGCTCTTTC
>NW_006300374.1:341515-346083 GCF_000327345.1 Myotis davidii
CAAGAGCTTATCACTGTCAGTATAAACTTTATCTTAAAGCTCGCTATCAGCTGACTACGTTGAGCGCATAGTTATTAAAATAGAACTCTACAACTACATAGTGACAGTGCTCTTAATATATTGACATTTTCCAAAGACTGTTTTACGGTCTCCAAAACAACCATGCAAAGAGAGGCAAGAGAAGTGTCCTTCTGTCATTTTATGGGGAAAAGTGTTCTTTGGATCCAGGCTTCAGATGACCAGACTTACACAAGAGCAGCTCCACAAATGTCTGCTTCAGCTTACTGTTTCCCAGAATGAGAATAAATGAGTGGCAGGCAGGATAAAACATTGCAGCTAGTTCTGTAATCATCTTAGTCAACACAGTTCCTGATAGGAAATAATGGAATGATGTGAGTAAATAGGCAAGAAAGTAAAGCAGGAGGAGAAAGAGGAAGGAGAGGACCATTTTGATGGCCCTCTTGTGGGCCTCGGTGCTGGGATCGCTGGGGCTGGTTCTGTTCTGCTGCATCTGCCGCGTGTGCCTCCCCAGGGAGAGAATGAGCAGGATGTAGGAGGCCAAACACACAATTAGGGGAAGGAGGTTCCACAGTGTCCCAAGAACATGGATCACCTCATATTCATTCTTTAGCTCTCTAAAGTGCTCAGTCACATTCCCTGAATCATCAGCTCCACGGAGAATATAGTACATCTTAAACTGAGGAATCAGAGACATGGCATTACTACACGATAAGAGCAGGCCACACAACAGCATCCATACGACCACCCTGGCAACTCTCCACTTGAGCCAGAGGAATGTGGGGTGGGAGAAATTGGCAATTTTCAGGCAGTAGAAGACACCGAGACAGGTGGCAAGCCAAATGCTCAGATGGTTTGTAAATGTCCAGAAAATATCAGTAACTTGTATGAGTACCACATTATTTAATAATTTGGAAAAGAATATCATTATTACAAAATCAGAAGAAAGAATCCACAGCTGAACAATCCGGGAGAGAGCCAGGTTAGTGAGGATGAAGTCACCCAAAGAGATTCTCTTGCTCTTGACCCAACTGCTGCCATTGACCAGCACAATGAAGCCATTCCCGAGCATTCCCAGAAGGAACTGAGTGACAGAAAGAAACAAAAACACCCACTTGGCGAGTCCTGACATTCCAGCTACTAGGCAGACCTGATCTTTGTTCTTTCTGCTGCTGTACAAGCTCCTTGCTGATTTGAAATTTCTCCCTGTGAACCTGTTGCCTCTACCTGCTGCTTCACTGAATCTGTCTCTTTTCTTTTCCCAGTTTGTGGCTGCTGTAGAGCATAGTTTATGGAACCCTCTCTGGCTCTTTCGGGTTAGTCTGTCCTCTTCACAGATGACATGGATCTGTGATCTAAACTCAGCTGCTTGTTGCCAACATGCAAATAGAGTCGTGTCCAGTGTCACACAGAGAAGGGAGAGATGTGAGTCACAAAGAAGATGGAGGACTTGGACTCAATTTCAAAGGAAGCAGGGCTCTGAGCCACCCAGGACAGAGGAGTGAGTGTCACTGGAAGAGTCACACAAATGATCAACAGGGAGGAGACACAGAAAGGGGAAATAACAGAATTCCACCATAAAGCACTATCAAGTGCTCCCCAGAATCGCCCTGAAGGCCAAGTCTATAAATAGAAAAAGTTCAGCCAGTACCACTATTGTGCCACTTGAAGTGTGGCTTAGTTAGGGGCCCCGAGTTCCTCCCCAGTGAACCATCTTATCAGAAATATAACATATATCAGCTATCCAAACACCTGCATGATAGCAATAATGGAACACAGCATATAAGCTATTCAAAATATGAATGTTCAGAATACATGACCACTGTGTAGGGGTGGGCAGAAGCAGATCCGAGTTCAACCACCTCAGGAGGCAGTGGGCTGACCCAGGCAGGTCACTGATATCCAGGTTCCTTTACTAATTTTCAAAGACTACAAGAACGTGTGAATAATGAATGCAGGCAATTCGAGCACTTACAGGATTGTACCTCCGAGCACTGTGCCATTGTGAAATCCTTTTCAGTTAATAAAACTACTGTAATTATCATAACCTGCATGTCTGTAAATCTACTTTTGCCCACCCCATATTGATAAGTAGTTAAGCTGACCGAGATTATACATAGTGTTTGTCAAGCAAAGGGGCTTATTTATCTACAGCAATGCCTTACAAATGTTGACCATGACAAACAATATTTTATATGACATATATATGTGACAATCTAAATATAAGTATATATATTACATACTTGTGTGTGTGTGTTTGTGTGTGTGTGTGTGAACACAAAAGTTTCACAAAACCATATTTTGTGAAATATAGTTCTATGTGTGGCTTTCTGATATTTTCTATCATATTCTACTTCCTTCAATTTTTTTTTTTTTTTTTTTTATATATTTTATTGATTTTTTACAGAGAGGAAGGGAGAGAGAGATAGAGAGTTAGAAACATCGATGAGAGAGAGACATCGATCAGCTGCCTCCTGCACATCTCCTATTGGGGATGTGCCCGCAACCCAGGTACATGACCTTGACCAGAATCGAACCTCGGACCCCCCAGTCCGCAGGCCAACGCTCTATCCACTGAGCCAAACCGGTTTCGGCTACTTCCTTCAATTTTGCTTGCTGATCGCAAACTTGATTTTGCAATCTACTAATGAGTTATAAAAATACTGTTTGAAAACACAGTATTTATCTGGAGGACGGAGAGAAATCAAGATACAGAGAGTTCAGCAACATTATCCAATGAAAGACAGAAAGTTATGCTTTTAGGTCCTCTCAAAAGGACCTCACAGAGTAGCAGATGATAAGTCTGAATGAATGAGACAGTCTCTTCTGAATGCATGCCAAGGAGCCACTCACCTGAGCCATGTGAGCATCCTCAATCCTGGCATCACGTGGTGTACAATATGATTTCAGAACACTGTAGTGTTCACTCGGGCATAAGCACAGTACTCCTTAATCCCCCTCAGCTTTCTCAGCTTTCTTAACAGCCTGGCCAGGTGCTCCCAGAGCTGCGTGCTGCAGAATCAGAAGGCTAGTTCCCAGTGACCTCAGGGAGTCCTGTAATAGGACCATGGATATAGGGCTTGTCCCACAACCTACCACCCACCCTGTTGTGCTTTTTTGATGGCCTCGGTTCTAGATCCAGATTTTTGTTATTGTACCACCTCTTATATCCCCTCATGAGAAGAAATACACTAAGATCCCCCATCTGTGTGTTAGAATTAACCAGTGAGAACAAGTTTTAGAATATCCAACGTATTAGATTATATGTCACATACTATTTCATGTTTGATCACACATTTTTAATAGCCCATTACTTTTACCCCTTCCATAGGTAGAACTTGTAACTTTTTATAAGCCAATTTTTAGCAACTCAGGGTTAACTACAATTTTCCTTCCTTGTCTTTTGATCCTTGCCCAGGACAATGGGCACCACATTAGCTGGTGACCAGAGTTCAAAGACTTTGTTGGATACCATCACTACCACTGCTATTATTTCATCAGGGTCTGCTGATATGAATTATAAGCCCACAGTTATACCATTCTGATTTTTAAGATAAATACTAAAACTATCATACTATGACTAAATGTCATAGCATTAGTAATGGCTGCTTCCAAATTGTATGCTGACCACGATCCACCAAAATAATTACACAGACATTCCAAATACAGTTCTATAAAGCCTGCAGCTTTAAACAGAGTTTGTTGGGGGGATCAATACCACAGCCATTGTATCAGATCCTTGGCTCTTGGACTTCAGGCTGCAAACATCTAGAAAGACTACTGAGAGATCATGCTGTACTCTAAACCATTCTTTTGAGTCAAAGATTAAAGCAAGTGTATCAGTCAGGGCCATGACAAGAAACAATTGGCACAAACTAGATGATTCTATGAGTTCTAAAAAGGGTTATTTAAAAAGGAGGGCTACAGGTACACCTCATTTTATTGGGGCTTTCCTTTATTGTGCCTTACATATACTCTTTTTTTCAAATTGAAAGTTGGTGGCAACCCTGTGTTGAGCAAGTGTATCAGCACCATTTTTCCAACAAGATCAGATGATGGTTAGCATTTTTTAGCAATAGAGTATTTTTAATTAAGGCGTGTACATTTTTAGACATAATCCTATTGCACACAACAGATTGCAGTATAGTGTAAACATAACTTTTATGCACTGGGAAACAAAACAAAAAACTGTGTGACTTGCTTTATTGTGTTATTTGCTTTATTAAGATGGCCTGGCCTGAACCTGCAGCATCTCCGAGCTATGCCCATGTTTACAAGAGTGTAGGCAGAGTGTAGAGGAACCCTAAACTGATAGGGCAGTACTCCAGGGCACAATACCACCACACCACTGAGAGAGAGAGTGGAGCCCTCCTGACAGCAGTTGAGATTTTTCAGTTGGGTGACCCTGAAGAGAGTGAGCCGAGAGAATAGACGTCAAACCCCAGGTAAGCAGACTAACAAGGCATGCAGTCCAGTATCATCTTCCGCCCCTCTATTATCCTGGCTCTTTCTCCACAGGGACTTAAGACATAATGGTCCAGGTCTTTGCA
>NW_006300374.1:346108-370293 GCF_000327345.1 Myotis davidii
GACAACTGTGCTGATAAACATCAGCAGTACACTCAGAATGACATCAAGACCAGTCCTGGATACCTGGTAACAATGCTGGTCTGATAAGCACAGTCACTCATACCTGGCAGGAGATCAGCAATATAAATAATGATAAATGGGGTGCAGGCTTCCAGGTCTCCAAAACCATTATTAGAGTACTAAATGGCAAGTAATAAGCCTGCATAGTGAGTCTCTCATCAGAGTCCTGAAGGCTCACCTTCAAACACATATGAATTCACATATTCTGTCTGTGGCTAAAGCGGACAAGGCACATTTTGTCAATCCTGGTCTCCTACTGTACACAATCCCCTTGCACAGCACTGTACAGTTTTCCCACTCAGAATGAACACGGGCCTCATTTATCCCTTTCAGTTCCAATCCCCAAACTGATAAAACTATGTTTTACAAAAGCAGAACAGGTGTCCGTTGCCCAGATGTTTTCACTATCATGATACAATAAACACCAGTTACAGGCCCCATTCTTTTATAGTGTTACCCCAAAATGTCCAACCAGTCATTTCCTACCAGACACTGGGAAGAGACACTCCTCCAGGGGTTTCTCATGCTCCTACACATCTTGCCAGGTGTGCTAAATATGCAAGGCTCTGCCCAGGCTTCCGCTGGGCCATTTTTTAGTGTTGTTTGCTGCAAGCAACCTTGAAGAAGGTAGAGGTCATGTCCCCCTCCAGGACAAACAGCAAGCAGTCTTGCTTACTGCTCTCTGTAGAGCAGTGATTTTCCCAAGCTCAGTGCACCTCTGCACAATGAAATCCACCTGGGCCCTCTGTGTGGCCTTTGTGGGACTTGCTGGACAGGTGGAACTGATACAAACATGCCGCTGTTCATGCTGATGTTCATGCTGCTTGCTCTGCTATGATTAATGTGATCACTTCTCTCAGAGAGAATAAAACAGTGATAGGCTAAGTTATTAGCTTGTAAATCAAGTAAAATCAAATCCCAGACCAATTTGATCACCACTGCTTTTGGCAACCTATTCTAGCTATTTACTCAAAGGCTCTTAAGCTCCTTCTACACTCCGCTCTACACTATGGGGTCCAGGATTCTACAAACCATTTCCCAGACTCCCTTTCCAGATGCCTTGCTGTTAGTGTCTGCCAATGTGAAAACTGGCAGATTAGGAGAAAGGAAAATCCAGCTTCTTGCTCCAACAGGGTGGCACTTGGTGGCAGTCCCTTTGATTAGGAAAATCATCACATGATGGGCGTACAGACTGCAGGAACTGGGGAAAAAAACATCTATTCAGTGCTGCTAGCCCTGCCCAAGGCTGTACCTCTTCACCACACCAGAAACAACTGATAAACACTTCTCCGGGAACGCAGCAACAGGCGCAGGCTCAGAGGCTCCAGCCCAGGGATGTTACTGTTTCTGAACTCTGGGTATGACACTGTCTCCCTTTTGGCTCCTGCAGAACCCCTTCCTTCTCCCCTCTCCCTCATTCTTGTAAATAATCCCTTACATTAAATGCCCTCCCTTGGAAATACTTATACTGGCTTCCATTTTCCTGACTGGACTCTGAATGATACCCGATCCTTCCACCAGTTCTGTGGTTTGGAGTTTTAGTTGACTCCTAGTTTCATCAAAGATTTAACATACTTTTCTGTTTCTCATTCTCCTTGGGTTTCTGGGTGACTTTCAAGAAAATACACACTGACCTATAATGCCATTTTCATACTGCAACTCCTGTCAATGGGCTTATAATGCATATTATTTTCATTATTTTAATGCCATCCACATGTTGATAACCCCAAAATGCACAACTTTATGAGACCACCCTTCTGAGCACTAGGCTCCCATATCCATCTACCTATTTGATTTCTTTACTTGGCTCTATTACAGACATCTCAAAATTAACATACCCAAAACAAAATTCTTAATTAGTCTCATTTTTTTGAAATCCCTCTCACCCCACCCAATCTTCCCTATTTTAGCAAATACCACCACCTAAGAATTAACTTGATTCTTCCCTTTCCTATCACCCCACACTAATTCATCAATGGCTGACCTATTTTAATTTTCTATTTCTACTGCTCCATCGTGGTCCAAGCTGCCAGGATCTCTCATCTGAGCTACTCTGTGGTCTCCTACCTCATTTCTCCGACTTCTGATCTCTTACTCCATAATGGCCACAAGAATGATCTTAAAATGTAAATTAAATCACTTCACTACTTAAAATACTTCAACGGCTTCCCAGTCCAACTACAACAAAATATAAAATCCTTACATTACATTGTGTACTGATAATCTCCTCTGCGCATCCTCCTGCGTGTACTAGGATTCAAGATAAATTTTACATCACATGATTTAAGGAATAGGTTTTACTGGAGTAAGAGAAAACTTACATTATCATAAGTGAAAGCATGGCTTCTTCCCATCCTCCAACAATTACACAGAGGACCAGGTCATTGCTGGGTTACTAGTGTACTGGTGTTTCTGTATGCCAATGGGGCCTCCCTCTTGCTCTCACTTCTTACACAGAAAGTGTGAAAGCAACTTTGTCAGTAGGAGAATAAAGTCTGCTTCATGCTGGAAAATCTGGATTTGGGAAGCAATTATAGGAGTTCTCTGGGAGGGCTAGCTGCCCAGCCCCTGGGGACCTTGGAGCCCATTGGATGTTATAGTTCCCACTGCTAGGAGAAAGCCACCAATTCTGTGGGAACTGAGCTTATGTGAAGCACTTTTTCTTGGGAGAAATGGAAGAAATTCTCTTTTCCCAGCTATTGTCCAGACAATCTAGCTTGAACTCCTAGGGTCATTTTTTGGACAACTTTCCTCATTGTGGGATAAATTTCCTACAATAATGATCTTATTTCCCTATTTGTCCAGGACAGTCCTGGTATGTGCCTGTCGCTCCAAATTATTAATAATGCCCCTTTTGGTGTTTTACCCACTGAATACTACAGCCATAGATTCAGTCCTTGGAACACAGAATCTCAATCCTATATGATAAAAGCCTGATATGCAAATCGACCGAATGGGGGAACGACCAGTCGCTATAACGTGCACTGACCACCAGGGGCAGACGCTCAATGCAGGAGCTGCTCCCAGCCCACAGGCCCCAACCAGCGGTGGTGGTGAGGGGGCTGGGCTGGCGAGCAGGTGGCACCAGACCAGCCAGGGCGGATGCCAGCGGGGGCCACCGATCGCCCCACCAGTCACCCTGCAGATAGGTCCTGGTCACTGGCCAGGCCTAGGGACCCTACCCATGTGTGAATTTTGTGCACCAGGCCTCTAGTAAATACATATTGAATAAGTGAATATTTTAGAAGTTCAATTTTTGTTTTTAGCTCAAGTTTTATTTCAATTATTTATTTATTTATTTATTTATTTTTAATATATTTTATTGATTTTCCACAGAGAGGAAAGGAGATAGTTAGAAACATCAATGAGAGAGAAACATTAATCAGCCGCCTCCTGCACATCTCCCACTGGGGATGTGCCCACAACCAAGGCACATGCCCTTGACCAGAATCAAACCCGGGACCCTTCAGTCCGCAGGCCGACGCTCTATCCACTGAGCCAAACCGGTCCCGGCTTATTTCAATTTTTTAATGTTGTTGGTTTTCAGGAAACATAATGGGAAAATAAGTGAACTAGAAGTTAGATCCCAGTCCTCTGTCTGCCATTTATTCATCTAACATTTCTTGAGCACTTACTATAGGACAGGCACTATGCTGGGTACAGGAAATGATGGGCTAGTGAGCAAAAGATTACGTAACAAGATTACATAATGATGTCACTAATACAAAATGCACAGGTTGCCCTAGCCAGTTTGATTCAGTGGCTAGAGCATTGGCCCTTAGAATGAAGGGTCCTGAGTTTGATTCTGTTCAAGGGCATGTAACTTGGTTGCAGGCTCGATCCCAAGTCCTGATTGGGGCGTGTGTGGGAGGCAACCATGTGTGTCTCTCTCACATGAATGTTTCTCTTTCGCTGTCTCTCCCCAACCCTTCCACTCTCTCTAAAAATCAATGGGAAAATATCCTAGGGTGAGGATTAACAGAAAAAACAACAACACATGTTGGCACAGAGAAGGGACCAAATTCTGCCTGAAATAGTCACAGGCTTGAAAGAAGAGATGATATTTGAGATATCTTTAAAAATGAAAGGGAGTTCATCTGGCAAGCAAAGGAAGGGAATTCCATGCACTACATAAATAGAAGAGATAATGGTGGTGATGATTTTTCCACTAATATCACACATTACGTGAGCTAGAAAATAACGAATATACATAGGGCTTAATTATATGCTATGCATAATTTTAAGGTATCTAGAGTAAGCCACTTAATTTTCAACCCATGAGGTGAGTTATATTATTGAGCCCATTTTTAAGGGGCAGAAACTAAGACTTGGAGATTTTCATAGTAAGGAGCAGAGCAGGGATTCTTACTCAGGCACCTGGCTTCAGAATCCATTGCCTTCACTAGAGACCTTAGAGATCACCTATTGATGACATCTTAATAAATAAAAGGGAAGAAATGGGGCCTTGAGCAGTAATATTAGATCAAGGATAAGATCTTAGATCCCCTTTCTCTTATATCTCAGGGCTTCATCTGCTCTGGCTCCCTATGATCCCCATGAACTCTCAAATCATGGGTGCAGCTCAAACCAACAGGTGTTTAATGAGACCCTATATAATCCTCCGGGTCCCCTACCATGCCGTCAACATTACTCATTTGTCTGTATAACATATTGTATCATGTAATGGTCTGCTGCCATGGTAAATTGGAAAAACTCTAGAAGATAGTATCCTAGGATACTAGCATCTTTGTCCTAGCAATGCTTTATGTTAACTATGTGACATTAGGCACATTTCTTGACCCTTCTGACCCTTAGGTTCAAAAATAAGTAAGGGACCAGTCAATATAGTTAGTTAAGGGTCTGGGTTCTGGAGTCAGATCTGGATTTGGATCTGAGTGCCTCTGCTCATTAGTTATGTAACTTGGGCAAGTTAATCTCTCTAAACCTCAATTTGCTCATCTGTAAAATAGGCATAATAATAGTACCTATTTTACAGTTGTTACAGTGATTAAACACAGTGCCTATTAAATATATAATGCAAAAGTGTTCTCTAAATGTTAGCTACTATTATCATAAGCATTAACAGGGTCATTGCACTATACATCACCTATACTTGGAACATTTTTATGGACTTGTTTAATGTATTTAATATATATAAAAACATATGCTACATATATGCAATTTATAATGCAGTCCATGTCATACTTAGGATCCAGTTATTTTGCAATGGGAGGCCTCTTCACTCCAGATTATCTAGTCTGCATTCTACCAGGGGAAACATTAGGGCAATATTTCTTTTCTTAACCTAAGTGTTCCTTTATTTAACAAGGAGCTATTAATTAAGAGCCCTCATTAGGAATACAAGCAAAACTAAACTGCTTATTTGATGAAATTATGTGTTTATATATTGTCCTAGCTGGTCTGGCTCGGTGGATAGAGCGTCAGCCTACGGACTGAAGAGTCCCAGGTTTGATTCCAGTCAAGGGCACATGCCTGGGTTGTGGGCTTGACCCCAGTGGGGGACTTGCAGGAGGCAACCAATCAATGGTTCTCTCTCATCATTTATGTTCCTATCTCTCTTTCTCTCTTTTCCTCTCTGAAATCAATAAAGATATATATTTTTTAAATGTGCTTATATTCACTCTTTTTAAGGCCATGGCTAAAGTCTTTGTGCATTTTATGTCAAAGCTCCCTCCCCAAACTTAAAGTGAGACATCGGGTAAAAGCCTGAAGGATTGTGCTCCACAGATAAGATTATACTTCTACTTTCAGTGGAACTCATCTAAGAGAAAGCATAAGAATAAAGACTTGATCATGTATTTGGAAATAAAGGTAAAAATGTGTAAATTCATAAGGACTGGGTTTAACTACAACACACAAAGAAGTGGCTTAAACAAGGTTTATTTGTGTCTTCCACAGAAGTCCAGAGGTAGATTGCCAGGACTGATGGTGGCTCCATGGTTGTCACGGACCCCAGCTTCTTCTGTCTTCCATCCTGAAGATCGTCTCATGGTCCTATCTGGCTTTCATTTCAGACATGAAACAGCCAGATATGAGGGTCTGGAGAAGCACAAAGTTTGAGACTCGAACCGAGTCACCTTATTTAAGGAACTTGCCAGAAAGCACCACCAAATCATTTCTGCTTATACCCCCCTTGTTAACCTTTAACTGCAAAGATTAGGAATGCAGTATTTCAGCTGTGCACACTGTTACCCCCAATAACACCTGGGTTCTGTAAATGCAGAAGGGATAATGGATATTGGGTAGTATATTAATCATGTTTCCTATTTTCTGTATTTTGTGATGCATTGACATCTTGGGGCCTTGCAGACCATGGGAGGGACCACTCTCCTCCCAAGTTTGGCTAATTCCTAGAAATAGTAAATGACATACCCATGAGCATGCCTTTGCTATGCAAACCAAGCAAACCTGAGTCCCTGAGTCCAAACGCTCCATTAGCCTCCCTTTATCAGGCTTCTACAGTACAGGACACTACTCCTCTACCCAAGATCACCCCAGGGCCTGTACCTGACAACCAGGGACTGCCTGCACAGCCCAGAGCCTGCTGGAAACTATTTCCACAGTCCAATCCTGAACTTACTCAGCTTGCCTATCCTGTCTTATCCATCCTTTCCCCATAAAAAAAAACAACACAATAAAAGCTCTGGCCCATACACCCCACTTGCTCCTTCTGCCTCCTAACCTACCCTGGAGCTTCCTGTGTGGTCCTGCATGGTGTGGTGTGGTTTCTCCTCTTGGGACCAGTATGTAAGAAGCTTCTCTCTCAAAGGCAGTTGTCTCCATGTCTGTCATCCCATCATATCCAATTAAAGCAAATCCCAGTAGCCGGGCCAGCATGGCTCAATGGTTGAGCGTCGACCTATGAACCAGGAGGTCATGGTTTGATTCCCGGTCAGGGCATATGCCCAGGCTGCAGGATCAATCCCCAGTAAGGGGCATGCAGGAGACAGCTGATTAATGATTCTCTCTTATCATTAATGCTTCTATCTCTCTCTCCTTCTCCCTTTGTCTCTAAAATCAATAAAAAATATTTTAAAAAATAAAACAAATCCCAGGTATATTATAAAACAAGTAGGCAACTGCAAATCTTTCCCACATTATGGTTTTCCACAACAGAAAGCTGGAATCCAGACATTTAAAAGTTACTTCACAAAATCTACTTACAATGTATTTGGCAGAAGAAGAAAAAAGTTGCTTGTCTCAACTTATCTTCTAAGCTCCAGGCTTATTAATCACCACCCTGACAAATATAAGCTTAAACTTACATGTTCAAAACTAAACTCATTGCTCTGGCTGTTGTGGCTCAGTTGGTTGGAGTGCTGTCCTATGCACTGAAAGGCTGCAGTTTTGATTCCCAGTCAGGGCACATGCCTATGCTGCAGGTTTGATCCCTGATGATAAATGTCTCCCCTCGCTCACCCCACTGCCTCCCTTCCTCACTCTCTATAATTACTAAAACATATCCTCAGGTGAGGATTAAAAACAGAACAAAACACTGCACTGTACACTCATTATCTCTTCTCGAATCTGCTCCCACATTCATATTCCTTAGTCTCAGAAACAAAGTGCCACTACCCACCCAGCTGTCCAGGCTGGAGCTTCAGAAGTATCTGTTGTCTTTTACCATCTCTTCTGTCACCACTAGACTCTGGGAGGGGGTATATGCTCTTAGTATCCCCAACCCTGAGCCTAATAGGAGCCTAACACGTAACCGGTACACAACAAATGGATGAATGTAAACCCCAAATGCCCCTCATGTCACCTCTCACCCACCCTACCAACCTTTCTAGGCTTGTTCAATCCCTTTCTAACTGCCTCCAGGCCTTGTCCCTCTAACCCTTCACCTGCCTTCAGTGTTCGTTCGTTGAGATGTCTGTCTTAAAACCTTCTAAAGCTCCCACTGCCAAAGTCTTCTGCAAGTTTTCAGGGCCCTTTCTAGTCTAGCCTGACCCACTCTTCATGGTTTTCTCTCACTGCTTCATACACTTTTAAGTTTCTGGGCCTCTGTCCATCCTGTTAAACACTAACCTAACTATGCTCTTCTGTGCCCCACACAGGACTTTATTTCAACCATATTACATTAGCTACACAGGCTCCTATTTGTCCTCCCCACACAACCCTCATCAACCTAAATCAGGAGCTCCTTCAATGCTGGACTCCTGTTATACTCATCCCTACACTCAGGCCTGCAGGATGCACGGCATACAGCAAGTACAGTGGGGCCTTGACTTATGAGTTTAATTCATTCCGAGACCGAACTCGTTAAGGAGCTCGTTTTCTCAAATTACTCTGTCAACTCAAAGCAGAAAATCGGCCGAGAGACAGCTGGTATCTCAAAAAACTCGTTAGTTGGGACACTCGTAAGTCAAGGCCCCACTGTATCTCATTGACTTTTGAGTTTAAACAGATGCCTAAATTAATTATAAAAAGCCATGGAAGAGTAAAAAAATAAAAAAAATTCCAAGAGGGATATGTGCTCAGTAATCATGGACGTTATTAACAACAACAAAAAAGATCAAGTACAATACACTGAAGTTAATATGTTCTCATAACTATCTATGGGATTTAATGCAATGGGCATGGTGATACAGATATACCTTGTTTAAAATAACTACAGCAATAACAACAGCCCTTATGTGTTAAGCACCTGATCCAGTCACTCTGTGCTAATAAGTAAGCTACATATATTATTTATTATGCTCTTCACAGTAGACCTATAAAGTAGATACTACTATTGTCCCTGTTTATTCACAGAAAACAAAACAACAAAAATCCAAGGCAAGAAAAGTTAAGAAACTCACCAGAGACCACTCAGCTGGTAAGAGAAGCAGGGATTCAAATCCAGGCTTTCTAACGGCATAGCCTTAAGGGAACTAATATAATAGACCACTTTTTCTCAAATGACAGGTGCAACAGAAAAACTAAAATGTCAAGCTGTACTACTTTATGGACTAACAAGACACTGTCAAAAGCACGGGAGAGCCCTGACCAGTTTGGCTCAGTGGATAGAGCGTCGGCCTAGGGACTGAAGGGTCCCAGGTTCGATTATGGTCAAAAGCATGTACCTTGGTTGCGGGCATATCCCCGGTGGGGGGCGTGCAGGAGGCAGCTGATTGATGTTTCTCTCTCATCGATGTTTCAAATTCTCTATCCCTCTCCCTTCCTCTCTGTAAGAAAATCAATAAAATATATATTTTTTTAAAAAGCAGCACAGGAGAAAACAAAAGGATGAAGAGGAAAAAGACAAAAAGAGAAATTTCATTACTGTGGCTGCATGATTTTGGCGGCAGAAAAAAACATGCACAGTCCTATCACAGACGGTGGGACTGGCACACAGGCAAATACAGCAGCAAGTGGGGGCTCAAATATTGTCGATACCTGCCAAGTCTTTCTCCAGTGAGCCTGACAAATTCTAGAACCATCTTCCTAACAACTTATCTCTCCATAGGAAGGAGACAATGAGGAGCACACACAGTGAACTGACTTTAACCAGAAGAGGCACTGCTTGGTTAAAAGAGGAAAGTGTAAAGATAACCTGGTAGAGACATTAGCTGTGACTTATTTTCCTGTAGCTATCAGACTGAAAATCAGAAAGAGTAAAAAGATAGAGGTATTTCTCCCTCACATGTGATTCTCCCCCCAATTATGTGTTAAACTCCCTGAGATTCATATGCTCCCTGCATGGGTGCTGGTTGAAGGTTAGCAGCGAGGAGTTGTGGATTCTAGGGGCAATGGGAGTGGGAGGGTGGCAGGAAACAGGCGGTGGGCAGAAAACAAAATGAAAACTTCACATACCTAAGTTCACACTCAAGGTTGCCTCTTTTAAGCTACATGACTTCAATATGCTACTCAATCTCTGCTTAGGGTTCCCCTCTTCCCAGGTAAAATGAGGCTAATATTACCTTCTTCCTAGGGTCAAAGTTAAAGGAGACAGTGATAAAAGCACTTAGCCTGGCAGGCAGTAGGCACACAAACGTCAGCCATTCATACAATTACTGTAAGAGATTTCTCTACAACTCATTACCTGCGATTATCTCGCATTTTAAATTTGTTTGCTGTTGCTCCCAACCATCTGCATGGCACACAATGCAAACCCTGACAGATAGCTCAGTAAAATGATCCTGCCCTCATTTTCATGTCAGTGTCTGAGTGAACTCCAACTGAACAACAAACATTCACAACGCACTAAAATGTTGCTGTGCTAGGCTGAGCTGGACGGAGGCAAAGAGTAGTCTGAATCAACAGCAAATTTGCCTTCAAGGATTGCATGGCCTAGCCAGGGTGGCTCAGCGGCTGAGCATCGACCTATGAATCAGAAGGTCATGGTTCGATTTCCAGTCAAGGCACATGCCTGAGTAGTGGGCTCAGTCCCCAACAGCGGTCATGCAGGAGGCAGCCAATCAATGATTCTCTCTCATCATTAATGTTTCTCTCTCCCCTATCCCTTCCTCTCTGAAATCAATAAAAATATATTTAAGGAAAAAAGAATTGCATTTTCTTTAGGGAACACAGAGAAACTATTACTAATTTCTCCTGAGCTACAAAGGTTAAGCTGTAATCCGGTTGGCAATGAAAGGAATTCTCAAAACAGCCACAGAAGCATGTCCTTGGTATTCTTGGACATCTCTAGATTAATCATCCGGTGGTATTTAAGAAATGGATGTTGGCTGAAAACTATATTGGCAGTGAACAGTGCATCTCATGTGGGTTGGTCTTTAAAGTTGGTTGCTCTGGGTTGTGTACACATATTAATAGGATAATGAAAGAAAAAGAGGGAAGGGGAAAAAAAAAAGAGATGAGTGTCTAAGCATGAGATGCCAAGATGCAGATGATGGGGAAAAAACACGAACGTTTGATTACCTGTTCACCTCCAGTACATGAAGCGGTGCTAGCTAAAGGTGAGTGTAGCAAGCCTGCCTTGGAAATAATGGGAAGGTGTTTCTTTTCCCCAAAATGAAAACAGCTTTATTTTTTCTTATTATAAAAGTAATACACTTTCAATGCTAAAAAGTAAAATTAGGATATATAAAAGTTTAAGGAAATAAGGAAAAATCACACAAAATCCCCCATCCAGAGATCATAACATTTAATGTTTCTTCCTCTAGATCAGTGGTTCTCAACCTTCCTAATGCCACGACCCTTTAATACAATTCCTCATGTTGTGGTGACCCCCAATTTCATTGTTACAAATTGAACATAATTAAAGCATAGTGATTAATCACAAAGATAATATGTAATTATATCTGTGTTTTTCGATGGTCTTAGGCGACCCCTGTGAAAGGGTCGTTAGACCTTCAAAGGAGTCGTGACCCACAGGTTGAGAATCACTGCTCTAGACTTTTCTAAGTATATAATTATATTAATTGCAACTTTTGTGGGGGGAACTGGGATAACACCACACATGCTGTTTGACACTTTTTCTCCCACTGTTCTATGTATCATATTCCTCTCTCCACTTAACATGGAATCTCAAAATCAGTCACAGGGCAGATTTCGGCAGGTATATCCGACACCATACCTGAAAAAGGGAAATGTGGGACACACTTGGACCAGATGATCCCCACATTCTATTACTGCTATTGGGTTCCCAATATCTCCTCTATGCCTAGACGTGTTGGGAGCAGCAGACAGGGCTGCCTCGGTGGGAGGGCAGAGTTGGTACTCCCACAACCTGTCTGATTTGAATCGCCAGGTCTGCAGTACAAAGCACATCTTGAGGCCTCTGCGTTGAACACTTGACTCTGCAGGCTCTGCCACTCCAGCCTCAGAGCCTTTCAGGAAGTCTGCAGGGGGAGACTGGAGAAGAGGCCCTTGGCTTACGAGGATCCTGTAGGATACAATTTCTATCCCTGTGCCCCAGGCTCAGAATTCCTTTCAGATGGTCATTAAGAGTCCATACACAGTTTGTGAATTCTGAACCTATTCAAGTCCAGCACCTCCTAAGCTTCAGCGAGCAGCATGCTCTCAGGCAGAGGGGAGAGTATGTGTACCCCAGGGCACATATACATAGGCTGGGCCTGACCCAGATGGAATGAATAACTTCTATAGCAGTCAACCTCTAAAACCCTGCAGCAAACTAGAGGCGAACCTGTGGAGGACTGACCCAAACTTTAAGTAGTAAAAGATGCACTGAAAAGCTATGTTTATTTCATCTGATCCTTGTTAGTAAATTATTAGTACTCTGTAATTTCCAGAACCTTATAATAAAAGCACACAATTTTCTGCACGTACACAAGTTTCTCTTATGTATATGTGCATCCAGACCATGTGGAAAAAGGAAAGGAAAATGTCATACTCAGGCTCCAACCTAGGGAGGCAAGGTCAAAGGTTGGTCAGGGGACTTCCCTGAGAGTTCTGAATGAGAATAAAAGGAAAGAGAATCAGAACCAGAGCCCTGTACCATCCCCTGGAGATGAACTACTTCACCCCTAGCTATATTTCAGGTCTTTATTGCTAGTCAACTTCATTTCATAAATGCTACTATTGAAACTGTCCACAAACAAAAGATTTGAAGAAGGCAGGTTGGATACCAACCTGCTCAGCAACTCCCTTCACTTTGGGCTAAAGCTGAATATCCCATTGGGATCATGCATCTGTCAAGACTTATCCACTGTCTGTTCTATGCCAAGCTCTGGTTCAAGTACAGGCACACAGAGTAAACAGCTAAGAAAATCAATATTTACAACAGGGAGATAGATGCCTAACATATAATGATGCTCAGTTAATACTGAATCAATACTATAACAGAAATGCGCACAAAAAACAAGAGGTCTTCCCAAAGGACATTATTCCTCTGCTATAGTGCAGATGAACCTGACAATTCACTATTCTGTATACTTGTACATAGAAACCACCCCTAAAAGAATAAACAATTAGTGAATGTCGCATTAGACAGCAACTACCAAGGTTGATGGCACAAAAAGAGGAGTGGAGAGCAACAGTCAGGAGAAAGGAGAAATATTATCATTTTATATAAAATAATATTTTAATTTTTGTCCTTAGAAACTATAAAGACTATACATGATTTGGAAATGAGACTATACCAAACACTGGCCAAAGAAGAATGGTCCGCTCTATGCCTTCTCTTTTGTCTGGTCACTCAGAAATATAATGTTATCTGTAAAGAAGCCAGAGTATAAATATTATTTTCAGAACACTTTTCCCATCCCATTTAATCATTCCCCTCTAATACATATATACTTCAGTGCTGTTACATAAAAGGATTTTATGCCAATTCTCAAAATACTGAACAACTCTTGCTGTTCCCTAGAGGTATATACAACTGGCAGGATGGAGCTCAAAGCTGGGCTTCGGCTATCTGTCAACAATTCAGACCTTGTTAAAAGAGGGGCATATTTCTTTTCTTCCCTGGACAATTTAGGTCTTCTCAGCAATGACTCTCTACCAAGCAACAAGTCACAAACTTCAAAGCTTTCAATGCTCAGGCAGGTGCCATTAAACAGGCAGCACATCCTCACGTAGAAAAGGACCAGGCATAACACTCCTCATGCTGGAGGTGGAGGGAAGGACAGGGTTCAACATGTGGCCTTGTCGGCAAGGATTTATTTATGTTTTAAAGGAAGTTTGAACACTCACATAGAAGACATTTTATTTTTAAATGTTAAAACAGAATGACTTTTTATATACTCATTCTTTGGAAAAGATTGACTAATCAATATTACAAAGACAACATTTTTATCTAAGAACATCAGACATTATTCTTAAAATGCTGTTCCAGACGGAGTTAGTTTAGGACATGCAAAGGAAAAGAATTAAGTAATACTTCCTATATAACTCCAAAAGATCTAGATTCTTTTAACTTTGGAATTATTTAAAAATGGTTATTATATAATGACTGAATATTTATTAACTATCCAGTCTTCAAAAAATGGAATATTTTGGTGTAGAATGTTTATTTCAGAAGAGACTGTTAGAACTGCATCACTGTGTAAAGACAAGAGTGCCATCTGCTGGTGGTTATTTTTAAGTTATAGACATGATCCCTAAGAGGAAAAAATATAGCCTATGAAACAGATCAACCAAATTAAACTCACTTCAATTCAAATGTCACTAAAGACCTATTCATTTATGATCTAGAAATCTATATAAACACTGGTGACAAGAAAAACACAAAAAGGCAGATAATCTGAAATGCATCCATTTGGCTAAGTTCATAACAATTTACACAATCAAAATTAGCCCACACATTTGGTTTATGGTAAAATATGAAAGTGTTAAATGCTTCATAAATAAATAGTTAATAGAGATTTAGAAATTGTCAATTATTATGTTATTAGAAGCTTGTTTTCCCACTGCTGAAATCATAGGTGTAGATCTATATACCATATGGAGATCTGGAAAAAAATTTGAACAGTTGGATATGGCCAAAGGAAGAACAGGACATGGAGGAAATGATTTATTGTCAAGACACTCAAGAATTATGAAAACAAAATGGTCAGGAAGAACCGTGTCTAAGGTCTGATAATGAAGGCAGAAAATTATCCATGCTGGTTTTTAAGGTCAATATACTTTCAAAAAAACCAGTAAGAAAATACATGTTGTAATTATTATTTACAACAAATTGTAATTTACCAATATGGTTTGGTGGGTAAAACATGAACTCTGGAGCAAGGAAGAGAAACATTTTTTAAAAAAGTGTTAAATAAAACAGACTTAAGTTGCCCTGGTCGGTTTGGCTCAATGGATAGAGCATTGGCCTGTGGACTGAGGATCCTGGGTTTGATTCTGGTCAAGGGCATGTACCTCAGCTGCAGGCTCGATCCCCGGCCCTGGTGAGAGCGTGTGTGGGAGGTAACCAATCGATGTGTTTTTCTCACATTGATTTTCTTTTTCTCTCTCCCTATCCTTTCCACTCTCTATAAAAAAAATCAATGGAAAAATATCCTCTGATGAAGATTAATAAAAGAGACTTAAGTTCTCGATGACCAGCCTTCAGAATTGTAAGAAAATAAATTTCTGTTGTTTAAAAAAAATGAGAGAGACTGAAGACACATGTTAATAATGTAAGATAATGTTTGGATTTATTGAGCAATCAAGGAACTCTGAACACTGTAATAACTGGCAAAAAAAATTTTAACAGTAATTTCTTAACAGCACTGTATCTGTGTTTAAAATGGAGCCCATATCTTTCAGAAATACCTATTGAAATATTTATGGATGAAATAATATAACATCTGAAATTCATAATAACCCAGGTGGAGGAAAAGTGGCTGGAAGTTTAGATGAAGTAGTATCAGCTCTCAGTTGATAATTGTTGAAGCTAAATGATAAATGTTTTTTAAAAAAATTTCTCTCCACTTTTGTGTGTGACATTTTCCATAACGAAAAATTTAATTTTTAAATAATTTTGGCATGACTCAGAAAATCCTAAACATTGAGACATTATTACTACAATAAAATGTCTTTGATTCTCATCTACTTATCTATAAAAACAAAGTTTCTCGGTGTTTATATCCATAAAAATGAACAAAAGAACAGAATTAGTTCTTAACTACTGTCTTATTTTAGCACTTTCTCCAAGAATGGGGGGAAAAAAAGAACCATAACACAATGAAGAAGAAATGTAACATTGAGCATCTTACTGTCAGAATTTTAAAAAATATTTTAAAATTTCTATTTATAAATGTATTTTTCTTACAAATATAACTGGATGAGTAATAGAAGATGCTTAACTACACAATCTATTAAGATATGCTTCGGAGGAGAAAATGGGATGGGAAAACAAGTTCAGAGAAAAGGGAATGCAGTCATGTGCCATTTAACGATGAGTATAGGTTCTGAGGTACCGTTTGTTAGGCAGTTCCATTGTTGTGCAAACATTGTAGAGTTCCCTTACATAAACCTAGACAGTATAGCCTACTACACATCTAGGTTGTATGATATAGCCTAGTGCTCCTAAGCTACAAGTCTGTACAGCCTATTACTGTACAAAAATACACAAGATTAATCCTACCAGACCTGAGGCCCTGAACCTAACTGGCCCCTATACCTGGGCTCCTGAGCATTAAAGAGAAAAAAACCAACATGATATAGAAAAATGTTAGTTACATGCAAACAAGTGGTTAGAATAAGATGGAACTTGGAGACATTGTAGAAAATAGGTCTACCTTCCATCTACCTTTCATCTAGTGCCAATATTCCACCTTTGTGTGGAAATTACCGAAAAATCGGTACAGCAGTCTGGTAGGGTTAAGTCAAGCACAAGAAAAAATGATGCAATCAAGAGCTGCTGGGTGTAACACCCATTCTGTTTATGGCAAAGTTTTTTTTAAGAAGTAGAAAGAGTACAATCTAAAATAATGATAAAAAGTAAATACACAAACCAGTAACAGTCATTTATTATCAAGTATTATGTACTATACATAACTGTATATCCTGTATTTTTATACAACTGGCAGCATAGGTTTGTTGATACCAGCGTCCCACAAACACATGAGTAATGAACTGTGCTTGAGATTACAATGGCTATGATGGAAATTTTCAGCTCCATTATATTATTACTAGAGGCCTGGTGCATGACATTCGTGCACTGGGGGGTCAGGGGGTGGGGTCCCCTCAGCCTGGCCTGTGCCCTCTTGCAGTCCAGGGCCCCTCGGGGGATGTCCACCTTCCAAGGGATCCTTAGCACTGCTGTGGAGGTGGAAGAGGCTCCTGCCATCACTGCTGCGCCCGCCAGCCATGAACCTGGCTTCTGGCTGAGTGGCGCTCCCCCTGAGGGAGCGCACTGACCACCAGGGGACAGCTTCTGCGTTGAGCATCTCCCTCTGGTGGTCAGTGTGCGTTAGGGACCAATCATTCCACCATTTGGTTAATTTGCATATTAGGGTTTTATTATACAGGACTAGAGGCCTAGTGCACAGATTCGTGCACCGATGGGGTCCCTTGGTCTGGCCTGAGGGTATCAGGCTGCAATCGGCTCTCCAACATCCTCTGAGGGGTCCCAGATTGCGAGAGGGCGGTTCTCAGGTGACACACCCTGGAATAGGTCACCCTCCTCTCTGGTTCTAGGTGTGTCACCCGAGAACTAGAGCTGCCAAGTCACCACAGCTCGGCAGCTCCTGCGTTGAGCATCTGCCCTTTGGTGGTTAGTGCACATCATAGCTACTGGTCGGAGCGTCTACCCCCAGGTAGTCATTGCGTGTCATAGTTACCAGTTGGATGGTTGAACAGTCGCTTAGGCTTTTATATAGATAGATAGATAATACCACTGCTGTGTATGTGGTCCTTTGTTGACTCAAACGACATTATGCGGTGCATGACTACTATAAAATTTCCAAGTGTTGAAGAGCTTGTTCATAGATTTTTAAAACTGATGATTGGTATCAAATTGCTATATGTAGATCCATTAATACATTGAAGAATAACAATATTATATTGAAAAAATGTTAATGTCAATTTAAAGATGTCCAAATGGGTATAGTTTTCAAAATTTTTGTAGAATTTTCAAAAAAGTTTGAAAACTGCTCTAGGGGATAGCTTCTTCACCTTCTTTAAACTCTGTGTGTCCATCTTTTCTAAGTTATATTAATGAGAATAGGAATTTAAAACAAAAGCATCATGGTAAGTACCAAAGAGGTTCTGAATACTAGTAAACCTGCACAAATGTCTAATGCCACTCAATTAATCTAACTCTATCTTCCCACATGCTTCTCCCTATTTAGGCCATATCCTTCAAAGACTCTAACTCCAACAATAAGAACTGGCATAGGTAGTTCAATTTATACTCTACTCAACATTACTTGTGAACTAAGACTGTTTGAGTGTAGAGATAATTTTCTAAAGGAATAGGTAAGTGTAGAAACTCATAGCAAGCCCACAAAGCACATTCAGCATTCTTCTAGTGAGCTACCTTACAATCTCATTAGCATCAGTATCTCAGGCCCAGTGAAAGCTTTTAAAGAAGGGGGAAAAGAACAGCTGTTATCACAAGCTCACCAGCTATGATTGTTGTTGCTTGTCGCCTCACATTATTTTTATCCATATATTCACCATAGTCTACTTTCCCTTCCACATAAATTCGAGACCTGAAATAAATAAAATGTAGTTTTTAGTCTGGAGATTCTAATAGGCTTTACAAGAGTCAGATCAGGGGAAGTAATGAGAATACACTAAGGATGAAATATATAATCATACATAACCTCACTTCTGCTACTACTATTTCATAAAGTTCAAAATTAAGTGTACTGAAACAGAATGTACACACATTCTCATCTCTAAAATGACTCATCTCAGTAACAAGGACAATGTTTTCATCCTTGAGCTGACTGTGGTCCATAAGGAAGTTTAAAAAAAATTATTCAAAATCTTAAGCTAAAATTTAAAAAAAAAAGTTTTAAAGGCAAAGATAGTAAAAATGAAAGAGCAATCTAGTGACAGCCTTTAAATATCTAGGATTGATTTCAAATGTGTCATTTTCCTTGACCTTTGATTTTGGACTCCCTAACAGATTTGATTTTCACTTATTTTTCAATTCCTAAAGTTTTCCTCAAGAGACTTAGATAATTAAAATTCTAAATAGAGGTTTTCAGCTTAGTATTTTACTCAGAGTTAATTACTAAGACTATTTCTGCACTATCTCGAAGGATGAGCTAGAAGACACACCAGGTGAAATTGCATAGACATTTTCCTAGAAATTTTCTACATGTTTATATGTGTATATGCACATTATTCATACATATATACATACATACACAAATGGCGAAGGAGGTACATATGAAGAAAAGGCATGCAGTTATGGGAAAGAAATTGAAATTGCAGTGGCTGCGGAAATTACTTTTCATGAAATATGTTAACTGTGAATACAACTGCTGTTAAACACACCCTTTTGTCCTGTGGATTTAGAAAAAGCACTTTTTATTCATAATCAATACAAGCATTTCTAAAGGGACCTACGAAGCCTATATAAAATAGTCAAACATAAAAAACTGATGTGAATAGGACAATACCTCACTGTGCCAGGCCTCACACATTCCAGGTCCTCTGCTGAGGCCAGCATGTGGAGGACAAGACGCACGACCCAGCCATCAGTGTTGTTGCCTTGTTCACGGGGCACTTGGTACATTTTGCCTTCCCTCTGGCCTCATCTGCTCCTATTGATATTCACGTCCTATTTTCCCTAAACTTTAAGTTCTTAGAATGCTAAACCAGGTTTTATACACCTTTCACACAGAGCAACACCTGCATATACTATTAAGCACTGAATGAATATTTCCTGAGGTAATATAAATTATTAGCACTCAGGAACAAAGGAGTTACAGAATTCATGAGAACACTGTTGTCAGTTTTTAAACCATGCAAACTGTAAGATTCTTCCTGCCCCCACTTACCCCTTTTTCACATACTGATATGCCACATCTCTGAGGCCTGGTCGGAATACTGAAATTCTGTGCCATGTTGTCTTTTGACTGACATCACCTAAATCACAAGAATAGGAAACATGGTGACAAATGCCAGCAGACAAAATAAATGCCAAAGAACAACATGCCTGGCAAAACCAACATCACCATGTCAAAGAGAACAAAACAAAGTCAGAGAAGAACAATCTTTTCTAAAAGTAACTTATCTCCAGTTAATTAAAACTAAATAATGTCTCTTTATTTCTGATAAAATTATCACCCCAGTCTTGTATACTCACCCATTTGGTATGCTTCACTTTCTCCTGATTTCCACATTTCATTTGTTGCTAGAGAAAATATTGTGACTGGGTTTTTCCCTTCCACCTGTCTCATGACAGGATCCTGACCAACTCGCCCCAGTAACTGCACACGATTCAGAGCTGAAATGCAATATACAGATAAAATGAGGTTCAGAGAAGTGTCCTGAAGAGGGAAATCAGTTGAAGTAACACATAATGAGAAGCTGGGAGGAAAAAAGGGTTGGTAAGAAAGGAGAAACTATTCTTAGAGTAGCCCACAAAACAAATACCAGTATTAAGCTCATCTTAAATTCTTCTTTAAAATACCTTTAAAAAAACCGTGTCACTAAAATAACATCCGTGTCACGAAAATAACATCTAAGATCTGAAAATCTTTATAAATACAAGAAACTATTTCTGTGAAACAACGGGTTTCATAAACTTTCAGTCCCTCAGACAAATAGCACATAACGCTAGGTAACTTAGATAACCAACTATGACTCAAGGAAATTATATGGCAGGAAAGTGACAAGAGGGAGTGAGATCTGATTGATAAAGAAAAAAAGGCCCAATTTACACTAGGCCCTGCAGCCTGATGGGGCAAGGCCAAGATCCAAGAGGCAAATGTGAGCCAAAGGCATGGTGACTTACAGATTATAAAACACCAGTGCACCCCTGCAACACATTTGAGAGAACATTAGCACATTGCTACAAATATACTTTAAACTTGGAAATTAGCTACTACTTACATCTTTCCAGAACCAAGCTGCTTACTGCTTCAGACTCATGTCTTACAAATTTATGAAACACCTAAAGTGGAACAAATGAATAAAATGGATGTAAGTTTTTGGAATTTTCAGGGAAAAGCCAATGCAAACAGAAGATCTACTCACATCTGGTCATTATCTAGTCAGCTGCTCCTACAGCATACACATCCACGGAAAACAAGAGACGTGCTTCCCATGTTCTCCATCACAGGGTGCCAGAAGGACCATGCAACACTTAAGGGCAGCCCACCACAGAGCCCAAAGGTACACAGGAGGCACTAGAGAGCATGCCCAAGAAAGTTACTTTATGGCCCTCTCCTGTTTCTTTGGTGATAACTCCCCCGTTTAAGATGCTTCTGTGGCTGCACGCAAAAGGTAATATCCAACATATGCTGGAAAAACTCATGCTTTCAATAGGCCAATAAAAAGGTCTACGATAAACAAATCTGGTTCCCTGATAAAGTACAAAGATATGTCCAAATCAGTTTGTCAGAGAAAGGTAGTTGCTGGCACATAACAGCAGCACTCAATGATAATAACAGCTATCGTCACTCAATTCCAGCTAAGTACTTCAGCTCTTATCAATTCATCCTCAGAATATACCGATAAACTATGCAAAATTTTCCCTACTTTAGAGATGAAAAAAAAAATGAAGTTCAGAGAGATGAAGTAACTTGCCCAAAACCCTACAGAAAGCAAGTGGCAAGTCATGCCTAGAACCCAGAACCTTTGGCTGCTCTCCTCAGTATGCAGAGATGGGTTGGGAGGCAGTCGACAACAAAGAAGTTAGGTAAGGGTGTGCAGGAGGCAGCCTATCAATGATTTTCAATGTGTGTGTGTATATATATATATATATATATATATATGTATGTATAAATATGTGTGTGTGTGTGTGTGTGTGTGTATATTGTTTTTGTTAAGAAAAGAGTTTCAATTTATTCTGCGTTATCAAGATCATCCTGCAGACTACGTGGACTCTTCTGTGAAGAGTCACCTCACAGTGTGATCTGACCCTAAATTCCTAACTGGGCAGGTCATGGTGGGTAGTCATTCCCCAAGCATATAACTTTTATGTAGTGAAAGGTTTATCTCTGCCTGAAGCAAGGCTTGTTTCTGTGCATCTAGGTTAACACATGTTGGAAATAAGCCACAATTACCACCCTCAAGAGAGTAGATAATCTTAACTACCTTATAATGCAGTGGTTCTCAACGTTCTGGCCCTTTAAATACAGTTCCTCATGTTGTGACCCAACCATAAAATTATTTTCGTTGCTACTTCATAACTGTAATGTTGCTACTGTTATGAATCGTAATGTAAATATCTGATATGCAGGATGGTCTTAGGCGACCCCTGTGAAAGTGTTATAAAGGACCGCCAAAGGGGTTGCGATCCACAGGTTGAGAACCACTGTATGCAATCCCCACCTTGCTCTCTCCCACTTCCATGTAATCTTCCCTAAATTTCCTTCTTAATCTCAATAGCATCATGAAAGAAGCTGCAAAACTGTTATTCTCCAGAGCACTTGAGTACTTGTTCACAGGCATGTGTCCGCATTTTGGCTCAAACAAACTCTCATAAAATTTCACACAAAAAAAGAAGGTAAGTGGTCAGAAGAGGAACCACATGGCCTTATAGAAAAATGCTGGGACAATGATTCTCAGTCTTTGGATCAATAAAGATTTTAAATGTACTAGAGCTGATCTACATGTAAGTAACATATTTTAATAAGGAATGACTCCCCATTATAAATATATATGAAAAACTAGAAAATATTTGTTTTAGTGAACATTATTTACACAGGTAAAATCTGTCTCCAAACCTCCATATCAAATAAGTACACATAAAGTGGGTGGGCTCAAAGCTCTTTTGCCTCTGCAGTCAAAAGCCTGAAGACATCTAATCAGCACAATTATGGAAAAGTGATTGATTACCTGCAATACAGGTCTTCGAAACATTGCTTCTACTTTTCCTATAATCTAATCTTTAGTCCTTTCCTGAAGGAAAAAAAAGGGGGGAAGTAAATTAATACTACATCATATAGCAAGAGCACAAATTCACTAATCCTAAATTCCTAACTTGCATTCCTGATATTTATGCAATCCATCTTATGACCATACATATCAACATCCCTGCACCTTTGACGAGTTTTCCCCCCAAAGGAAACCTTACACCTGTATCTTTTTTATCCCCTTTAACTTCCTCCTCCTCCGACCCATACAGAAAGTTCTCATTCTGAGTTATTCTCGTTTCCATTCTATTGTCTTCTAAATTTTTATTAAAAGGCAAGCTCCCGGAGGGTAAGGATTTTTGTCGGATTTACTCACTGCCAAGTCCAATCCACCTAAAACAGTTCCTAACACATAGGGAGGGCTCCATAAATATTACAATGTCATCAAGGAACTTAAATCTGAAACTTGTTGCTGCAAAAATTGCCTCCATCCCGGTTAGTAAAGACTAAGGCAGATTCCTGGGCCCCGGCCTCACCGCCAGGATGGGCAGGTGCCCTTTCTAAAGTGGCGCTCCCAACCAGCCAAGCAGAGGGACGGGAGGGGAGAGGAAATGCGGAGTCCTCCCCGCGCGGAAAGAGAAGGGACAGACAGCGACAGCACAGCACCACCTCCCGACCGACGCGGGGCTGCACGGACACCTGGCACAGAGCTCACGCCTTCCCCCCGCGCACACCGGACGCTCCAGCCGGGAAGCTCCGAGCCCGGAGGACACTTCCCAACGCGGCCGTGACGCAAGACTCGCGAGAGGAAGGAGAAACCGGAAAGGGCGTGGCGTGCGTGATGGAAATGCTGCCGGCCCGCCGCGGGAAACACGTCCCCAGAATGCGTTAGTTCCGGGAGCTTTTTTTCTGGGTCAACACCGCCAAGTGGTGAGTGGCGCTGATTTCAAGTTTATCATGAAACGAAATTATTTCATGAGGTTCCCACCCCGGCCCGGGAGGGGGCGAGGTAGGCGGCACAAAAGATAGCTCCGCCTCTGGAAAACACTGGAAAGGTCCCGACCTCCTAAAGCAGAAAACAAGAAAAAGGTATGGGGATAGGGCTTAGAGCGCAAAGTAAGGAGACGCCAGAAAATTGGCAATCAAGGTAAATATTTTAATTCAATGTTTAAAAAAGTCCAGATCAATGGAAAAAATCCGTGCTGAGCAAAAAAATTAAATCTTAGTTAAATACAAGGGAAAATATGTGCTCCTATAGTTTTATGTATTTAAAAATTTTTTTTCAGAACACTGTTACTTGAAGAAATATTGAATATTTGAAAAGTAGGTGTATTAAAACTCAGAATATTGTTTTAGGTTTAAATACTTCATTTATACCAAAAACTATTATAATTTTACTTTCCTGGCTTTAATGGACATAAAATGGTCAATATTTTCAATATCTACTTCTTATTTCCAGTTGCAAGAATTGTCATGTCTGACAACATTTTTTACAAGTGTCTTAAATAATAATTTTAATGAACTTCAGCTTACAGGTCTTACCTTTATTTAAAATTCTGGTATTTTGTTAATTGTGGATATTTTTATTTTAATATTTTAAAAATATTGCATTAAAATATTATTAATCTTAAAGGTGGGTTTTTTTGACACCCCTTATATTTTGCCTCACACCCTAATCTTGGCCCTGATAATGAAGAGGGGTATGGAACCCCACAGATTGCAGAATACAGGCCA
>NW_006300374.1:370590-374995 GCF_000327345.1 Myotis davidii
GAAAGGGTCTCCCCCTTATTGTGCCTTGGTACCTGCCTCTAGAAAGGAAGGTACCCTCCACATCGTTCCAACACGCAACTTTCCTCAGGACTCAGCCTAAAACCTTTCAATGCCTACTCTTGCCCTTGAAGGAAAAATTATGAATGGCTTAACATGGTTTCCAACACACACGTTAACCCACTCTAAAAGTAGACTTACTAATTGTCATTGTCAGTGTAGGCAGTCCAAACCTGTGGAGAATTTTTACAAGCTCATTGAGCCAAACTGACGACATATACCAGGGAGCAAGATCGCAAATGCTCCATAGAATGGAAGTTTTGCAGCTTATTTTATATATTAGAATCAAAGGAGAAGCCTTAAGAAAGGTGCATGAAATCCATTGATGGTAGGTTCAGGAGCTGGTAGAAAGCACTTGGTGGCAGGAAACCTCTAGGATTGGATAAAAGGCAAAATGGAGAAACATATAGAGTGTCTCCCCAAAATGTATGCACACACAATGAATGAAAAAAATAATCGTGCTGAGCAAATTTTGGATGATTATAAAGGCAGTGTTTATTAAAATACATTTTATTTTCAAAATTGAGCTATCAGTTGTTAAAGTGTGTATACACTGTTTTGGGACACCCTGTGCTTCTTTTACATTGGTGGGTAAAGGATAGTTAATAACATTTACAGCACATCGAGATGGTATTCAGAGACAAGATAACAACAAGGGGTTCTGTGACCTCACACTCTGGTGGTCTTGTGCTCTGGTGCTGAGGGTTGTGTCTTCCAGGCATAGCAAAAGGAAATTACTCTGACATTTCAAAGGTACTGTAACTGGACAACCAAGGGGTCCGGCTGCCTGTGACCACTTGTGCCAATTAAGTGGAGACAGGGTTGAATCATATGTGAGCATTCATTCCAATAATGCCGGCAGTGTGGGAGAGCAGTCTGTCACCCACACAAATCTGCTCTGACCACCCCCACCCCCCTTGCCAGTTGGCTGGTTATATACACACGAGGGAGAAGATAGCTACATGCAGCTGCGAGCTACAAGTGTAACAGGGAAAGGAGTCGGGGGAGGAGAGGGTCTGCAGTCTGGCCTTCAGAAGCTCAGTCACAACAAGGTGGCTAGTCTTCTATGATGTTACAAACAGCTCAGCCCCTTCCTGGGACGGGAGAATGGTCAGTGTTCCTGAGAAAAACTCCCAGAGGGGGTCAGGGTCCAGGTGCAGCACCCAAATCAAAGTGTGTCTTGTGCTTGGTCTGTTCTCAAAATGTGTTTCTTGTTTGAGTAATGGACCCATTTGGGCTCCGAGGTATCTTATCTTTTACAGGCCTGTTTCATCCTCCAGTTTCCAGGGTAAGAAAACTTCTCATCTATCATTAATAAAGTGGACAATTATTAGACAGCTGTGGTTCTATTCTTATTATATGTCCTTCCCCGATAACAGTAGTAGTAGGTTATACTAGATGCATAAGAACAATGGGCAGAGCTCACTTAAAGATTGGCCTCTGCCAAAGACCTGGGATGCCCAGTTAGGCATTTGTGATCAGACTATCCTGTGGGGTTACTTTTGGTAACTGGGCTTGCCAGGCCTGCCGTGTGCCACCCTTACCATCACCACCACAAACAACCACTCCCCACCACACCCCGGCTTGTCAGGGTTATTGCATAGCCCCCCTTTTCATTCAGAGTATATTTCTAGATGCTTAACTCAAGTTTTACTTCCACCTTCACAGTTTAGTTTTTGAAATGCCATTGTTAATAAAGATTTGAGGCTGTAAAACAAAGGTTTATTTGGGGTCTTAAAGGATTCAAATCCAAACAAGGCAGATTTAGGTAGCAACCCAACTGCACTCTGGAGAGAACAAAGGCAGGCAGGGTTTATGAAGGCAAAACCCACAAAATGTAATTCTTCCATGCAAATGAATTGTTGGCTAGTTTAACAGGATTGGTTGGTTCCAGTATGCAAATGAGGCGGTGAAAACTACAAGGAAGGATAGGAAGGTCCTTATATGTCCAGGTATCAGCTTTATTCCAAGATGTTTATGGCTGGGCCTTGAGCTGAGTTTAGCAACAGGTTTAACAACTTAATAGCTGCTCTGAGAACTGGGGCACAAGGTGGGCCTCACTTCTTTAATTGCCTCCTGACTGTTTTAAGTGACTCCCTTAGCAATGTTTATTTCATTTTATTATACTGCCTTCAGTCCTTGCACAGGTATTAATCATTCTACATTCTACCCACTAAGTTACTACTGTCAGTGCCCTTCAATGATATCCTATTTAAAAATCCTTCCATTTGAGCAGTTCAGTCAAATGAAACATTAAATGTACCCTTTCCTTCAAAGACAGTGTGCCCCCTTTAATCTCTTTGTTAGTGGGACCAAGATTCTCCCAGACCTGAACTTTGGAATTATGTTTAAAACTTCTCCCTGATCGCCTACATCTATCCAACCATATCCAATCATTTGGCCTTAAAAGGTCTTTCTTCATTATGCCACTAATCTCTCCCTCTTTCTTTGTATTCACAAATAATTTCGTGTGAGAAGCATAGGAAAGGTTCAAAAATGAGTGAATGAATGAATGAATTAAAAAGCAGAAAGCACAATGCAAATTGAAAACAGACCCAGTCCCTTCCATTCTCAGCAGTGTCTATGCAGCTACCTGCTCTTTTGGTGACTTCCTGCTCCCATGGAGCCCAGCAAAAGAAGAAGGAGAGAAACCAAGAGTCTGACACCAGGTGCATTCAGGTGTCACTATAGGAATGGAGTAGAGTCCGGTGGTTCTCAACCTTCCTAATGCCGTGACCCTTTAATACAGTTCCTCATGTTGTGGTGACCCCCAACCATAAAATTATTTTCGTTGCTACTTCGTAACTGTAATTTGCTACTGTTATGAATCGTAATGTAAATATCTGACATGCAGGATGTATTTTCATTGTTACAAATTGAACATAATTAAAGCATAGTGATTAATCACAAAAACAGTATGTAATTATATGTGTTTTCCGATGGTCTTAGGCGACCCCTGTGAAAGGGTCGTTCGACCCCCAAAGGGGTCGCGACCCACAGGTTGAGAACTGCTGCACTATAGGCCTGGAGTAGACCCTCACACTAGTAGGTGTCGATGCCTGAGAAGACAAGTATAACCAAAAAATTCTGGTCTACACATTACATACTCTTAATATACCGGTTTATAAATCACAATTTGTGGTTGACCTTGTACTGTACTGCAAAGGGCATGGCTGGATTGGGAGAAGCAAGAGATAAATTAACTCGATTTTAAAAACTTGAACAAAGACTGGTTTTAAAAAATGGCATAGAGCAATATGGAGCACTATACCCCATTTAATTGCATGGAAAGAATTGCTATTCCAAGACAGAAGAAAAAATGGTCTGATGGTTTATTCAGTTAAAAAAATAACTTTAAAATTAAGGCAAAAGAAAATAAGGCAGGAAAAAAAGGCCTTACAAACTATTTACAGGCTACATTTATTAATATGACATAATTAGCAAATGCCTTTATGACCAATATTATTTTATATCATAGCTTGGCCATTATAAGCTTCTGGGCCTGTGAAGTTGAGGCTCAAAGCAGACCTATTAGTACAAGCCTACCAAATTGTCTCACCTATCTACTCATGAAATCCTTTCCAACATAAATTTCTCACTCTTTGTTAGTTCCATATTACAAAGAAGAGTGCTTTCCCAGTATTTGGCTTTGGACACGATAAAAACCTTTATTTACAAATATTCTATTACTTTAAAATATATATATACAGGAAAAAGGATTTAGATAAAATATGATAAAAATCACAGGAAACAAAGCCAAATTCTGATCAAATCAAGGAGAAATTGGTGACACCCAGAAAATCAAATCCAGTCATAATTCTTGTAAGCTGTTACAACTCAACAAAATTGTATTTTTTTTCAATGTGCAGGAAGAGTCACTGGGATCCTTCATAGGTAATTACTAGAGCAACGTCTTAGTCCGTGGGCTGCACTGAGGGGCTGGTTCCTTCTCTTCCATCCGTTCAGAAGCACATGCTTTCCCATTGTGTCCAATGAATGTGAGAAATGAACTATGGATAGGTGGTGTTAGGAATATAACAACAGAGGAGATTTTGGTACTGGAGACCCTTGCTAATAAAGGCCTCAATAGCTTTAGTATCTTGGCTATAAATGCTAAATATTAGGAACAGAGGAGATTATGGTACTGGAGACCCTTGCTAATAGCTTTAGTATCTTGGCTATAAATGCTAAATTAGGAGTAGCTTTCAACATCTTTGGGTATTGAAGTGGGTTAAGCTTTCCTTTTACAAGAGGTAGTTTGGCACGGTTAACATATATTGTGGGTTGATGTGAACTGAGTTCTATGGGGCAGAATCCCCACAGGTGAAGCTTGAAGACTTTGCACTCT
>NW_006300374.1:375037-382737 GCF_000327345.1 Myotis davidii
GTTTTTTAAAATGTATCTTGGATTTAACTTCTCAAGCTTTGAGAAGTAGGAAATAATGATAATGATAATAGTTAGCATTTATCGAGCCCTTTCTACATTCTAAGTGGTGTTCCAAGAGTTTTCCACGTGTGTGATCCCATTTAATCTCACAATAACCCTGTCCAGTAGGTACTGTCCCTACCTATATTTACCATATGAGGAAACCGAGGCACAGAGAAGTAACTTGTGCAAGATCACATGGCTATTAAGTCCAGACCTGGGATATCAGTGCAGCTACTGCAGAGAACTTAATGGAAATCTCGGAGAAAATGAGCATTATGAAATCTAAATCAGAGATAAACCTCTCACTAAGATCAACAGAGAGAATGCATTCTTGTGAAAGTATATTAAAATAAGAAGGAGGGCCCTAACCGGTTTGGCTCAGTGGATAGAGTGTCGGCCTGCGGACTGAAAGGTCCCAGGGTCAATTCCAGTCAAGGCATATACCTTAGTTGTGGGCACATCCCCAGTAGGAGGTGTGCAGGAGGCAGCTGATCGATGTTTCTCTCTCATCGATGTTTCTAACTCTATCCTTCTCCCTTTCTCTCTGTAAAAAATCAATAAAATATATTTTTAAAAAAATAAGGAGGGAACTACAGATTATCCTGTAGTGCAGGCTATGGCCATGGGTCATATCTGGCCAGCCACCTGTTTTTATAGATGAAGTCTTATTGGAAAACTTAACCACACCCATTCACTTGTATGCTGCCTATGGCTGCTTTTACATTATGTTGAGTCGTTGCAGCAAAGATCACATGGCCCAAAAGTGTAAAATATTTACTATCTGGCTCTTTATGGAAAAGTTTGCCAACCCCTGTTCTAGACAATTTCATGCAGGCCTCTGCCCCATCTCTATAATGGATGTCCATTGCTGGTAGTGACTGATGACAGTCACCTGTGCCTGCATAGCTGGTTTTGCAGAATGTACACACCACACCCGAAGAAAAACTTATACTCCTGTAACATCATATCTATAAATATTTGTATTTTGGATTCCATTTTCCTGGCTAATAAACAAAACTAGAGCAAAAAGATAGTAAGTTGCTTATTATAAACAAAACTAGAGCAAAATGATAGTAAGTTGCTTATTAGGAACAATTGCCTGATTAAAGTCTCCACAACTCATTGCCAATACATCATGTTGTGGCCTTTTCAAGGTAATTATTCTTCGATGGATTGTGTATCCATAAGAAGTTGGACTTCTAAGCTTATTTTACACATGGACCATCTTCTTTTATATTTTTAATAGTGCACAGTGTATGTAAAAATCACTTTAAAATGCCTTCAGAACTCTGCTCAGACATCACTGTCTGACCTTTTTACCAGCCCATCCCATTTGTTTAATGGAGGAATATCTCGAATTGGGAGATCACCAGTTTCTTGAACACCTGTTGTCACTCAGAATCCCACTAAGTTTTCTTTACTGGTTGTATTTCTTTGCATTCTTCACTCTGCTTCCTTTGCATTAATTGAATTTTCTCTCTCAATCACAGAGCCTCCAGCCCTGTGCTACAAAGGGCTGCATGCTGCTAGTCTCTGTGTGGGCAGAGACCTATGTATTATAATGTTGAGTTCCACTTGTGAAACCACAAAGCAGATACACCAGTCATATCACTATGAGCAGTTCATAAAGAGGTTCTTTCTCAACTGCAGCATCCAAAATCTACCTTTCCAGTGTGGCTGTCTTCATCCTTTCCAAGTTGAGCTGCTGCTGGAGCTCTTCTGTTTTCCCCAGGGTGGGACGGAGAACCCGACTTCTGGCCAGAGCTGCTGCAGAGGGTCTCTCCCTGGGATCAGGGTGGATCATGTTCTGATAATGTAAGGAAACAGAAGCTTCACTGTTTGGTAAACCAGCCCACCCAAGCCCACACCAAGCCAACTTCTGCTGTGGGTTATGTGAAACTCTGCCTCTCCTTTGTGTGGAGGGAAGAAATAGATGAAAATTTACCTCCACCCTCTCTGGTAGGTCAGTCATCCATACCTCTGACTTTAAGTATCATAGTTTAGAGCTAGTGGGATGATTAACTACTCTAATGCCTTAATTTTAAAGAGGAAGAAACGGAGGTCCTAAAATAAAGTGACTTGTCTGCGTCACTGACAAGACCTAGACAAATCCAGGTTATCCAACTCCTAGTTGTTTACTTTCTACCACAACATGTTCCTTTTTCACTTTAATTAAGGATACCACACCATAACAATATTCCTACAGCACTTATCTTCTGGTGGGGGGTGTCTGTAACCTAAAATGATTTTAATATGGTAGAAAATCCCTAATTATCTGCAGCAATTAGCAGTGTTGTATAATGAAGATAACACTGCACCTCCATCTGGGGAGCAACAGTCAGAGCCAGCTCCCGTTTACTATGTAGTTCTGGACAAGTCTCTTTTTTAAAAAACAAAATTTTTTTTTTATTGATTTCAGAGAGGAAATGAGAGGGAGGGAGAAATATAAACATCAATTGTGAAAATCATTGATTGGCTGCTTCCTGCACGCCCCCTACTGGAAATTGAGACTGTAACTTAGGCATGTGCCTTTGACCGGAACCGAACCAGGGACCCTTCAGTTCACAGGCCGATGCTCTATTCACTGAGAAAAACTAGCTAGAGCCTGGGCAAGTCTCTTTGCTGAAACTCAGCTTCCCTTTTCCTGACATGTGGGACAGCGATGTTCACCTTCCAGCTGTTGTGAGAATTAAATGAATTAACATATATGTATTACCAGCATTGAGGTACTCAATACTTATCTACTAAGTTGAAGGGCAATTTACACATAAAAATAGGTGATTACACTGTGAACAAAAACCACTCTCAAAACTGGCTAGAGCCTGGGAAAGTCTCTTTGCTGAAACTCAGCTTCCCTTTCCTGATATGTGGGACAGCGATGTTCACCTTCCAGCTGTTGTGAGAATTAAATGAATTAACATATATGTATTACCAGCATTGAGGTACTCAATACTTATCTACCAAGTTGAAGGGCAATTTACACATAATAGGTGATTACACTGTGAACAAAAACCACTCTGAGGAAGGGTTTGTCTCCTTTCAGGAAAGCAGAAGTGAGGAAGGACAAGTTTATAACTAAATTTGAAGTTTTCAGGGTAATTGTGGAACTCAAATTTAATCCCCAAGAGTAGGTATTTCTAAGGCTTTTAGGTAACACTTCTAGTGAAGCAAACTCAAAGCCTTTTGGGGGCCAGACAGAGAAGATCAGGAGCAAAGCGGCCTGGGAGGACCTGAGGGAGGAGTGGGGGCTGCGTTGAGGCTGAGCACTTGGTGTCACCTGGGACCTAACGTGGGGCCTGCAAATGAAGCGCCACTCTCCATGTGGCGGAGCTTCTGACAGCTTTTCCCGAAGGATCCAGAAGCCCCGGCTCTGAAGCACAATCTCTTAATTTCTAAATGTGGGAAGTCAGTTCACATTTATAAAACACAGAAAGGACCAGAGAGACACCTCTTAAACCTTGGGCTGCCAGAGGACACCCCTGCTCCAGGGAGAGGGAGCCTGGCCTTTCTGAAGAAGAGGGCATGGCATGCTTTCCTGTTGTCTGTCTAGGACAGTGATGGCGAACCTATGACAACTCATTTTTTTGGTTGATTTTTCTTTGTTAAATGGCATTCAAATATATGAAATGAATATCAACAATATAAGTCTTTGTTTTACTATGGTTGTAAATATAAAAAAAATTTCTATATGTGACACAGCACCAGAATTAAGTTAGGGTTTTTCAAAATGCTGACACGCCGAGCTCAAAAGGTTCACCATCCCTGACCTAGACTCTAGTGCCCTCACCAGGCATGGTTCCTTGTGCTGGGCTCAGTTCAGCTCATATATTCTGGCAAAGCAGAGCAAAAAGAAAAAAATCAAGTCCAGCCTCTAGATCAGTGGTTCTCAACCTGTGGGTGGCGACCCCTTTGGCGGTTGAACAACCCTTTCACAGGGGTCGCCTAAGACCATCCTGCATATCAGATATTTACATTACAATTCATAAAAGTAGCAACATTATAGTTATGAAGTAGCAACGAAAATAATTTTATGGTTGGGTCACAACATGAGGAACTGTATTTAAAGGGCCAGAAGGTTGAGAACCACTGTCCTAGAAGGTAGGTAATAACTAAAGGTCATTTCAATGACCAAAGCTGATATGCTGCCAACAGGAGAGTAGTAGGATAAAGATGGACTGGACCAATCAATTCTTTCTTCCTACTAAGCAATCCAGGAGTTTGGGAATTCTAAGAAATACTAGAAACAGTAAGGGACCTTTACAAAGAACAGTACAAATATAGCCAGCTTTCTCATGCCTTTTTACGGAAAAATTCCTAGTTTTGGTCTCCATACTGAATAGGAAAAGGGATAATATCAATTTAAATTATAAATATATACTTTCTATTTCTTTCATTTGAGAGTCAAAAGGTTAAATGAATTATAAAATAGCCTCCGTTTCCCTAATCTATACCTCTTGCAAAATCTCTTTAGCCAGGAAGTGAATATCTCCCTCTTCCACTTTGGGTTCACTTATTGATGTTGCAAGACCCAAGTCTCCTAAAACAAAAAACAAAAAGAAATAGAGCTCTTTACAAGCATGTCTTTCTTAAAACAGGAGTAAATGGAGTCATCAGTATACATTTTATAGGGTAATAGAATACAGGTCAGAGTATAAGGCAGACTCACCAATTTTGTATATCACATTGGTAGAGAGAAACCAATCAGCATCATTTTCAATGTCTTCTAGGACTATAGGAGAGTCCCTTTGTATCTGATGACAAATGAAGATGTTACCTGCAAAAATATAGAATTGACATAAATAATGATTCCTATGTTTTTTCACCCCAAAGACTCTTTTTTGCATCTGCCACTACAGCACCTTCCTCTCTTCCTCTTCTGCGCCTGTAACAACAGTACAAGGGGCCTCTTCTTCCCTGGAATCTCTCACACTACTTATGAACAGCTCAGTAATTGATAAGTGAAACTGATTTCAAATATCCTCTGAAGAGGCTAGTATCCTCAAAACAAAGAAATAAGAAAAACATGTAATACAGTAACGACAGTTCCTTGAGTTTCATATTGATGAGGGCCCAAAGCATCCATTTCTGCTCACTTCAATCAGTGTGAATTAGAAAGGGTGTAGCACCAGTAAACACAGTCAGGATGTAGCCAATATGTTGTCACTTATCTATGTGGCAAATTAAATAATTATTTCCATACTTTGGTTTCACTATCTGAGAAAGTCTTTTCTCTCTCTGTCCCATGTGCCCTGGGAGAAAATGGTGAAAGCTGTTTAACTGAATTTGTTTAGGAAACAAATGAAAGAAAAGCACTCTGCCAGCAAACAGCATCTTTGACACTGATAGACCGATAGGCACCGATTCTGACAAGACGGAGGAAAGAACTAAATACGGTTGGAGGGGCAGAGGGGAGCATACTGACTTGGTTTGATGTCCAGGTGCACCATGCCAGCGTTGTGGATGTACTTGAGCCCAAGAGAAATCTGCAGAAGGATGTCTTTGAGTTTTGGCTCTTCAAAGTGATTGCCAGACTTCGTGTTTTCAGATATAGCAGCCTGTAAGCTCCCACCTAGGAAAGAATGACCAAGGGTAGCTCCCAGAATGAGAGAAAGGGTGTGAATCTTGCAGAGGAAAGCAGAGTAAATAATAAATTTCTTGTGAATAAATCCAGTCCAGCAAATCTAGATTACTCCACTGTCAATGCCAAACATATCTTCCCCCTGCCCATACTATAGACATGTTAGAAAAGAAGAATTACAGGGCTTTTAAAGAGGAAAATGCCATATCCCAGATATCCAGTATGTGGCCCTATTGTCTCGAGTATGCCTCAACTAATTAAAGTTTTACCTAATTATTAACCAGGAGGCCAGTCAGCCTTAGTCATATAGCTACTATTCGTGTGATGATTAATTTCATGTCAGTGTCAATCTAGTAATTTAATGTAATTGATTCTAAGTTTAATTCCATTAAAAATATACAACCAAATAAGAACATTTGATGATTATTAACCAAGGAAAAATATAAAACATCAATATACACCCATCTCCAAGTTGAACCACAAGATTTGTGCCTCAGCTTTAATCTCCTGATTTATCATTCATTGTTATCAATAATAAGTAAGGCCTGGGTTCATCTGACGCCCTGGTCTTAGAAGCCCCTGTACTAAGGCATTAGAATGCTTCCAAGCCCTTTATTTCATTAATGAGCACTTACTGATAGCCTGGTCAGTCAAAATTATAGAGCTCAGTGTCTCCCTGGCAGTTATAAAGGCCATTGTTCCACCCTTTGAGTGTATATCAGAACAATAGGATTTCAGACAGTAACAGTATTTTTTAGGAAATCCATATTTAAGAGTATCCTATATAAAAGATGGATCTATTGTGTTAAAGTACTTAAGTTCAGAAAGGAAAGGAATCCAGCCCCTTTCAGAAACACAAGGAGGGCTAAAGGTTTTTGTTGTTGTTGTTGTTTTTTTATGGGAACCTTCTTAGGAAAGATTATAATGTACTACAGGTGACATTAATTAGGAAGGAAGAATAACTAAAGAATGCGTTGGAGCTTGTTAAAAACTAAGTCACCTGGAAGCTAACTTTACAAATGAGGTAATGAGATGTGACAGCAAGGGAAGGACTACGTCCAGGCCCATGTCCATCAGAACACTTGTTTCTCTACCAGCCAGGGTGTCCCTTAGGGCAGGGCCTGCATCTTATCTTCACTTTCCCAGGCCGGGCACATAATAAATATTTCCTGAACTGAATGTCTATCCTGGCAACAGACGGAAGAGCAAGACTGAGTCAAGGATCCCATAAAAGGACAGAAAGAAAGGAGTCTGGGGGTACTTAGAAACCCTTTAACATGTTCTTTTAGAGGATTAACAGAAATATTTCTAATCCCCCCAAGAGCTACAGGTACTTAGTAAGGGTAACTAGACCAGTGCTAGCAGCACTTGTAATTACTTGGAAGCTCTGTAGGTCATATTACAGTTAGCCAAGTAATAATAATCAATAGTAGAAGTTACTGAAAAGTACTCATGTATGCTGTACGCAAAGGTATTTGAATATCCTTATTTTGCTACAGCTAAAGCTGACTATCCACCTCTTAGAGAAGAACATAATTAGCTGTTCTTTACTGAACAGCATTAACAAGGAAGTATGTGTGAATAGACATAGCAATACTGAGAAACTGGTGTTTCACAAAGGACACTGACTTCCGATGTCATATCACGCAGACAAACATGAGAATCGCCATTCTAGCCAGTCTAAAAAACTTCAGTAACAGAAGACGACACAAGAAAATACTGCCTGTTGGGAGAGATTCACCATCCAGCCCTGAACCTGATAGAATCCTGGTGCTTGCAGAACCTACCTGCTCCTGAACACCTTCAGGTTGCTGAGGCTGACCCAGAGGTAACTTGTAGGGGATCTTGGCAAGGGTGGGGGAGGAGGAGGGAACATTTAATTGGTTCAGGGCTCCAAAGGGACAATAAGGGAAATCAGAGTTATAATCTAAGCTGTCTAAATCATATCTAATTTATCATCTGAGTTAAAGCCATACTGATTGTTCAAACCTGACTGCTCTGACATGCTGGGGGCACAGGGTAAGGGTAGGTATGGGCAGACAGGGCAGGAGGCGAAAAAGATGAAGGTAGGGAATGCGGG
>NW_006300374.1:382766-402701 GCF_000327345.1 Myotis davidii
ACGGTGAGGCGGGGAGGGGGAACAAGCCACTGGCTACTCTGCTACCTTACAGATACTTTGAACTTATCTTTTGTTTAGAGCCACAGGGCAAAGTCTCAACATGAAGTATCCATAACTACAAACAAGACAAGGTAGAAGGCCATTCTTTATTTTCCATGATCAGTTCACATTTGAAAGGTTCAAAGTGTGTGAATTACATTTGACAAATCATAGTTACATTTTAATTGGTAGGTACTCAGTGAAGTTTGAGGACCACCGTTATGGATAGACTGATTCCCCATAATCCATCACATCCAGTCCATCTGGCTTTCGGGGCTTTCTAGATTTCCCACACTTTACTTTGTTAATCTTTCCTTCTGTAGGGGTCCCCTTGGTCCCATTGTCTCCTTACTGTCTGCTAGGCTAGACCCACTGCCAATACCATCCTGCCCTGTGCGTGTGGCTGTTTTCCTAACTGGATTCTTCCTTTCCCTTCCCTATAAACTCTCCTAATCCTTCAGCATGGTCTCATCAAGTCTTACCTCCTGTAGATTTTCTCAGGCTATTCTAATAACACTGACTTCTCCCTATGTATGGGGCATTGTCACTGTGCTAGCATTTGACATAGATGGTTGCTAATTCTCAAACTACTCCCTGAAGTCATTACTGCAGTCTCTCTACTCAGTGAGATTAAGTGACATCCCAGCGATCTTACAACTAGTGTGCAGCAAAGCTGGGTATCAACCTCCAGGCCTGCCGACTTCAAAGCCCTGGCCCCTTGTACCACTCCACGCTGCCTCTTGCTCACATTCCTCTTCTCTCGACCCTTTTTATCCATGGTTGTACATCTGGCTCTGCACCTAATTGTTTCTTGTGTATTCACTGTCACAGAGCAAGTGGAATAAAGCTCCTTGAAGATAAGGACTTATCTCACTCTACTTTCTTACCCTGGAGCAGTGGTTCTCAACCTTCCTAATGCCACGAACCTTTAATACAGTTCCTCATGTTGTGGTGACCCCCAATTTCATTGTTACAAATTGAATATCATTAAAGCATAGTGATTAATCACAAAAACAATATGTAATTATATATGTGTCTTCCGATGGTCTTAGGCGACCCCCGTGAAAGGGTCGTTCGACCCCCAAAGGGGTCGCAACCCACAGGTTGAGAACCGCTGCCCTAGAGCTTAATAAGTATCAATCCTGTAAAAAGTATTAAATGTTAGAAAGAATGAAAATGTGATTTGTAATAGGAACAATCACTCCGTTTCTTTTTTTTTGAAAATCTGAAATCTTTATATTGCCTCAAATATGTTTTGTTTTGCTTTATTGAGTAATTTTTATTTGATATTATCCTTGTTAGTAGCTAGAAGTCATAGAAATAAAAACCAGTATTCTTATAGAGAGTGGAGTAATGGAATAGGGAATCTCAGGTCACGATAAGAGGAAATTAGGAAGAGAAGATGACTAAAAAGTTTCTACCTTTCAATCCTAAGTATAAAGATGGGGTCCATTTTTTTTATCCCCAAAAGACATAGAAAAAGGGATTTGGGGTGAGCCCGTTGGAGGAAATCCCCCACAAAGTTCACAGGTAAGGCTACAAACAAACCAAGCTATAAGAAAACAACAAGGAAATGCCAAATAATTGCTGCTACCCAAATGATGACAAGTTTCTATTCAATATGGTAGTACTTTTTCTACTTTACCACTGAACTTTCTGATGAAAAATATTTCTGAGCACAACAACACAAAACTGCTGTCATGTCAACCCCTTAGTCATAGATTAGAAATACATTAAACCATAAGACCACTCTGTAACTTAAATAGCCCAGAACAACAGTTTTACTGGTTACTGTGTATGTACAGTTCTGTATGTACCTGGAGTCACTGGAGTTTCAACCCCAGCCCCCTCCCCATGCCCTTACTCTGGTGAGAACACTGAGGCTCATCAGCTTAAGAAGGAGCAAGAAGCAGGAACAATCCCCATGTTCAGGAGTTGGCTGTATACATTTACCACCTCCTACCCTCTTCCCTCCCTAAAATTGTAGGGACTATGCTTGCATCTTTTAGAATACCTAGTAAATGTAAAAGGGCGATTTACCACTCAAATCACTAGGGTAAAGTTCTTTCTCTAGTGTTAAGTAAAGTGTGAAGGGAGTGAGAGCTTCTATGTATCAGCTACACATCAGCTTCAAAAGAAATATGTAATAGCATAAACCTGAAATTCCTTTTCAACTCGGTTCATTTCCTCCAGCTCTTTGCATCCAAGCAAAACTGCAGGGCAGACATTTTAGGTATGACTCTGCTACACCCAGCATAAACTACAAGGAATAGGCAAAGGTTTTTTTCTCTGAAGACTTAATAGTTCATCTCCCATCCTGGCCAGGTAACTCAGTTGGTTAGAGCATCGTCCCCATAGTCCAAGGTTGCAGGTTTGATCCCCAGTCAGGGCATATACAAGAACCAACTCATGAATGCATAATTAAGTGGAACAACAAATTGATGTCTCTCTCTCTCTCAAATCAACTTAAAAAAAAATTCATCTCCCTCTCCATAGACATTAGTCCACATACTTACCATTGCAGTATTCATTCTGAATGATCATGTGGTCATCTTCTACCCAGGCAGAGTAGTAACGTACCACATGGGGGTGATGACCAAGTACCGCATGAGCATACACTTCATGCAAAACCGAATTCCTGAGAGATAGAAAAGCATTGAGGAAAATGAATCAGGATAATATGCATGCAAATGTTTTTTGAAAAGACAAGATATGGCTCATTATTAACAATGGCAGAACGCTTATTGAATGCTCACTACTTGCTTATTATTTCCCCCCTAATTTTCATAATGATGCAGTGAGATCCAGTGGCAAGGATAAAGGATTTAGAAAGGTCAGTGAATGGTCCAAACTCAAGCAAGTGATAGTAGACCTCGGACTAGACCCTTAGTCATCTTGACACCCAAGTACACGTTTTTTTTTTTTATTAAGCATGGCACAAATAAAGAGGAGGCTTAAGTGGTGCTACCTCAACAGCAGACGTGCTTTGGATCTTTATTTTACTGTATCATATTAAAATATCGTGATGGGCTTCACAAGAAGGCCACCATGGACTTGATTGTGGTAATTGTCATGAGCCGTCTGTCTTCTCTATGAAGGCTAGAGAGTCAGAGTCAATATTAAACTCGCCAATATGTAGTGAGGGGACACTCTTGGAAAGAGATATTTATAGTGGAACACGAAATCCAACCCCAAAAAAGCAAAATACAGTATTTGGTGAGTTTCAGTATAAAAATGATGAATTCTAGCCTGGCTATTGTGGCCTAGTGATTTAGTATTAACCTATGAACCAGGTCACAGTTTGATCCCTGGTCAAGGCACATGGCCAGGTTGTGGGCTCAATTCCCAGTAGGGGACATGCAGGAGGCAGCCAATCAATGGTTCTCTCTCATCGTTGATGTTTCTATCTCACTTTCCCTCTCCCATCCTCTCTGAAATCAATAAAATATATTTTAAAAATGAAAGTGAAAATGAAGGATTCTAAAATTGATAATTTCAGATTTGGCATAAGTATTACATCCCCACAATTAATAAAAAACAAACAAACATTTTTTGAAAATGTTTGTTATCCGTGTGAAAAGGAAGAACAATTATTTCTGGGAATGAAATTTAATTCTGTTAATTTTTCCTTCCTTATAGTCCTTGAAACTTGACTATAAAATTCATTATTAATGCAAAGTAGAGATAAACCATGGAGTTAACTACTTGGCAATATTTCTGATGAACTAAACAAAAACCATAAGATCATTCCATAAATTTACTAATTATTAAAAAGAAGTAAGACCAGTAGTAAAAGCCACAAAAACCACACACACACACATACCACAAAATGACCTGAAATGATCATGGTATATTTTAAGAAATAATTTACATCTGATATGGAAAACTCAGAAAGGTTATAAAAGTGAGACAACATACAATGGAGGGGGTGGGGTGATTTTTAAAAAGTAGTAAATGTTTTTTTTAATGACATCAGTGCTATTATTTAAAATATTTTGACAAGAAAAAGCTTTCCAAATCCAAGTTTGTGCTTCTAGCACATTTCAAAGGTACTCACTCATTTGATAATTCTGCAAAAGAGTTCGTGGAGCGTTTTATTGCATAGACACATCCATCCAGCCTCTTAATGCACTTGTAGACTGTACCAAATTCCCCAACTCCAATCTTTTCTACCTCCATGAATTCTTTTTCATAACGGGAAGTCATGTTGGTTTCTCGTAGAACATATCTCTGAAATATTTTAATAAAAAGGTTAAAATAATCCTTCCTAACATGTTATGAGCAATAAAATTGAGGCATATTATATTTCTATATTTCTCTAAGTTTTCAAGAAGACTTCTGGGGCAAATCCATTGGATTTTATCTGTGTTGATAGTCATGGTACCAAGAACCTCCCCAGTTGCCGACTACCTTCTCTGCACTATATTTTCCTATCTGATCATAATATTCTTATCCGTGTGTTCCTAGAGGGGATACTTCTACTCACAGCCAGAGCTACCTTACCGTCCTCAGGTGAAGCAGTGACTGGGAGCTGGGTAGGGCATGTTAGGGAAAAACACAAAACAACCTCCCTTGACAGTAGTCTACAGGTCTCACACTCTGGCTGTTAATTATCTCAAGTTGAATAAACATACTTGGGTTCAATTTGCTTCCTCAAAAATCTTAGTCTGGAAAACAAAATTATCAAATTTATTATTTCAGATTATATGCTCAGATATAACAACCACTCCTCCTATTGGCCAAGTCGCAACATCACTGATTGCCCAGCTAGTAAATAACCTCAGGCAAATCATTGAATTTTTAATCATTTTTCTCATCTCTATGAACTTCATCAGGTTCATAGCAACTACTCCTCAGGGTTCTTTTAAATACTACTCAAGAAAAGTTGTGTGTGTGTGTGTGTGTGTGTGTGTGTAACAGTACAATGCCAAGTACATAGTAATTTCTCAGTAAACGGTGGCTCTGATTTCCATAAATTTATATGAACCTCAATCTACACTGATTTAGCTCCACAAACCCAACATTTTTCTAGTGTCTCCATAAGCATGAACTTTTAAATCTAACATTAAGTTTTAAAAATCTTGACTCTTACTTGCACTTCATTTTCAACATCCAATATCAGTCAGTCTTCATCAGTAAGATCTATACTTTCCATTGCCCTTAGCCAGTCTCAAGCTCTGTTTCCTCCATGTCTGGATTTGCTGTAGCAACCAGCCCTCTCTCCATCTCCTCTAATAGTAAGAATTATTTTTGAAAAATGACCCTGCAGAATAGGAAACACCTCATTGTTTCCCACGAGGATTCCAAACTTCTGATCAGAGGCCTCAAGGCTGTCTACCAGTCGCTCACCCACTCCCTTCCCATCCTCATCTCAGACACCTTATAGGCCAGCTTACCATCCACATCATTCCCCAACCTCAACCCTTCTCCTTCTCCTTCACCTTTTGCTTGCTGAACATTAAACATAGCCATGTTTTCATGATAAAGATCTTAATGGCAATGGAATATTCCCCTCACTTTAAACTGTAATTTGCTTGGCCATTCTATTATTGGACATTTAGTACTCTCTCCTCTTTCATTTTATTTACTTTTTTTTTGCTCTTATAAGTCTGCAATAAACACTTCTGTGATAATATTTTCAGCATTATTTTCTTAGGTTAGATTATCAAATGATAGATATTGGATCATAGATTGTGAACATTATAAAATCAATAGATACTGACATATTGAAGAACTAAGATTTTTATATATAAAAGTGGTTTCATGCCATTTTTCTCTGTTCTATTTTTCTATTTTGGGACCTTAAATATCTTGATTTTTCCTTCACTTCTCTACCCTATGAATACAGAACTTCCCCCCAGATCAAAGACAGAAGCATTAACCTTTCATATACAAATACTCCAAAGTAATGATTCAGCAATAATGATTCAGCATATATCATACAATGTCTGGCAAAGTTAATAACTAGCTAGCCTTGGCCAGGTAGCTCAGTTGGTTAGTGCATCATCCCAATATGCTAAGATTGCAGGTTCAATTTCCAGTCAAGGCACATAAAAGAATGCATAAATAAGTGGAAGAACAAATTAATGTTTCCCTCTCCCCCTTCCTCTATAAAAAATAAATAAAATAAAGTAACAACTAGCTAATAATATAGACCCTGATGAGAGTCCAAATAAATTCATCTGCAAAGCAATTTGCTACAAAGTGCTGGGGGTAGGGGGTGGAGTGAAGAAAGGAAGGAAAAAAAAGAGGGAGGGCGGGAGGAAGAGAGAGAGGACAGAGAAGAAAAGGAGGAGACAGAGGCAGGAGAATGAAATGACCGTTATGATAGCTGGGCCACAGAACTGTGCTCACCTTGGCAGGCAGCCCTTCTACTTTGCCTTCCCCCGGATCAGCTTCCTCGCTTAAAAATAAAAAAAAAGTGATATCAACACATGATCAGGATTAGCACTTAGTGATCCTGGTACCATGCTGGTTTCTGGGGCCATGAGACTAAATAAGACAATTCCTTCCCTTTTTCAATTTATATTTGGGGACAGGGAAAAACAGAAATTTTAATATGAGAACCCAGGTGAGGATAAGAGCAAGATATTAAGGGATACACAGACAGCATCCAATTAATTATTTCAAACATAAAAGTATTTCCCCAAAGAGAGGATATGTAAGCTAGGCTTCCAAGAATGAGTCAGAACGAGATAAAGGAAAGGAGCGGGGTTTTAGGCAAATAGGACAACGTCTGCTGAGAATCAGAGGCAGGAACGCACACAGACAAAACGTGAAACTGTCAGTGCTCTTCACTGCCACCTACACATTCTCCTTCCACCTCCCCCAGAACCTGGCTGTGCACCTATGAGGGTCCTGATAAACCAGAAATATAGCAGAAGGAGCTCTGACCCTGGCTAAGATATTGTTGATGACCTTCTTTAAAAAAATAAAATATTTTTAAAGAAACATTTTTTAACTACATAGAATTTAGAAACCTTAAATAACAAAGAATGTCAGAAACAATACACAAAGATTAAATAGAAATTATAAAACAAAAAAAAACAAAAGTTGTTGTAAAAATCTCAACTCTCCTAATCTATGAGTGTAATGCCAAGCTAATAAAAATACTAGTAGGTTAGCTGAAGTCTCCGACAAACCTCTTTGGCATGAGCAGTTGCATCCTGAATCTTTAAGCAAGATTTTAGGTTCTATCTTGCTTTCAGCCAAGCTATAGATTTTTCTTCTGGAGAAGTACAGAGTATTAATGGCAAATGGAGGGCATCACACTTGTGGAAATAAATTGATACTTGCCATGTGTGACCTAAATTGGATATGACATTTGAAACTTTATTAAATACAATAAGAAAAATGCCCTCTCAGCACTAAGCAACATTACTAAAGTGTCGCCAATTTTGTTGCCAGGAATTCAGATGAACTGTCTAGTCCGGCTGGCTTCAGTGCAAGTGAAACCACAAATTCTGATGACTTACAAATACTCCTAAGCAGCTAAAACCAACAGAATTCTTGGTAACAAAAGTGGGTGGTTTACTTATGCTGAAGTCCTGTTTACTTAAGATCCAGGAGGCAGTGTTGAGAAAACCTATTCTAGGCCTAAGGCTGGTTAATATATAGTCATTGATCCCCAAAGAAACAACTTAAGGTAACACATTAAATGCTCTGCAAACTTCAGATTGCTAGCTGTGCATTTATTTTGCCAAGTACATTATCAGGCACAGAGACTGGCTCATTTTAGAGGTGGTTTCTTTCTATGAAAAAGGAGCCTTGGGGGGACATGGTAAAGAAATGTCCCTGCATGAGGCACACAGTGGTGCCGTTTGGCTTTTACCACTTCTGAAAGCAACACTCTTCTCTTCAGCCAGTCTTCCAACACCTGCAGAGAAGTTCAAATCCTTGCCCCACAGCTCTCATCACCAGTCAGACAAGCTGGACTAGACACAGTAACAGACTCTTTGAAGTGTGAACTGTACTTTCCCCAACTGCGAACCTTCTGTTGACCACAGGAGACCCCTTGAAGGCAATTCCACAGCCCATTTAACTTCCTAATGGAAGTCAGAGGTCTGCTGTCCTTTTATAGAAGGCACCTCACAGTACACTTCAGGATGGAAAGATGCTAGAATCTCTGTGACAACCCACGCAAGGGGAAACCAACATTGACATTCAGAAAGGAGGGGATATGTAACCAATGCCAGGTTCCTTCTAAAAGAGTTCTTGCTCCTAATCTCACTTCAACATTCTCTCTTCCTCTTGACCATAGTAAGATCAGTTCTCAAAAATCACTGGCCACGGTATACTTACAGATCTCCTCGGATTTTCCTCTTGCCACTGGATTGACGGAACTCTTTTCTATAGGACTCTGGGGTGAAGGGATTAATATTAACCAGAGCTAATGAGGTCATTTCATCTGTTACGGAGACAGGTGTGAGCCTAAAATGCTTAGAGCCTCGGGAGGGCAGCTTCCCTGTTGAAGAAATCATGGACTGGCTTGGCTGGCCCTGAGGATGACATAAGGCAAATCAGGATGATGCTAGTTAAAAAAAAAGTTCCATACCAGTGAGCTAGTTAATATTTGAACCAAAGACTGTTATTGATGAAAGGGGACTTGAACGTTACCTGGTTCAGTGCAAACTAGTTGCTTCATAACTGGTCCTCTGGTGAGAAATACAGATTCCCAGTCTACCACTAGATATTCTGATTCATGGGACCCACACAGAAATCTACTGTCATTACACTCCCCCTCTTTCCCCTAGGCCAGTGGTTCTCAACCTTCCTAATCCCGAGACCTTTAATACAGTTCCTCATGTTGTGGTGACGCCCAACCATAAAATTATTTTCGTTGCTACTTCATAACTGTAATTTTGCTACTGTTATGAACCGTAATGTAAATATCTGATATGCAGGATGTATTTAGGCGACCCCTATGAAAGGGTCGTTCGACCCCCGAAGGGATCACGACCCACAGGTTGGGAACCGCTGCCCGAGGCACTTCTGATCACCAGCTTGGAAAACCACCAAATTGAGTCCCACCTCCAACTTGTTAAGGATGACATTTAAGCTCAGACAAATGAAAATGACTTTAGGAGACCTGGTCCTTACATTTCAGACTGTGCATGTTAACGCCCCCACATTCATTTATCGAAATATGTGTTTGCTGCTTACTAAGTAGCTGACTCTGAGCTGGGTGCTGTGAGGGGTGCAGAGATGAATTCCAGCTCATAAATGGTCCATTAAGTAGCTGTTCATTGATGTTTCTCTTTGTAAGGGAAAGATTTCATAGACTCAACAGGGAGGAAAATATTTCCAATTCCTCTTAAAACGTACGCACCAAATGAGAAGAGCTCCATTAAGTGGGGTTAAAAAAAATAAAAAAATGGAGAAGTAATGCTCTAAGCCAGCCGTGGGCAAACTACGGCCCGCGGGCCAGACCCGGCCTGTTTGAAATGAATAAAACTAAAAATAAAAAAAAATAAAAAAAGACCGTACCCTTTTATGTAATGATGTTTACTTGGAATTTATATTAGTTCACACAAACACTCCATCCATGCTTTTGTTCCGGCCCTCCGGTCCAGTTTAAGAACCCATTGTGGCCCTCGAGTCAAAAAGTTTGCCCACCCCTGCCTAAGCACTTGGGCGCGAAGGCTTTGCAGTGGCTTTAATTAGTACGTCAATGAGAAGAAAATGTGCAGGACTTACCACTCCACGTAGGTTACAGTAAGAGAACACAGGCCTAAAACCTACCCAGAACTAAACCAAAAGACAGAGGGGAGAGGTCAAAGACAGAGAATTCTGATGAGACAGCAGAATGCCATTATGACCTAGATAGCAGGGGCCAGAGGAATACCTGTGTCATAGGTCTTCAGGAGTACATGGTAGACACAGGGGCCATGATAAACCTCATAGTATAAGCATTATACTGTGAGGCTCTTTCTTAAAGAATCCTACTCTCTCATACTCTCTGCCCATGACTTTTCAATGTAGAAGCAGAAGGTAGATTACAACATGATTCACTGCATGCAAATGTAATTTAAAGAATGTGAGGCTACAAAAAGTGAATATTGAACTTATACATATTCACTAGGTGATTGATACAAGCAGAAATGAAGGAAGCACACATAGTAACCTAACATTTTTTAATTGATTTTAGAAAGAGGGAGAAATATCGATGTGAGAGAGAAATATCAATGACAAACTCACAGTCTTCCTGTAAGTTTATTATAGGGCTGAGTATTGGTTCAAAAGAAGTACAGCTGGATAATATTTCTGTTGTCAATGTGATTCAGGAAATGGACCTAGAATGATAGTGAATCATTATCTGAGAAACAGTTTTTTGTGATGCTGATCATCATATGGAAAGTAAAGCACATCTATCTACTATAAAAAAGATAGTGGGGCATCCACACCGGGAATGCTGCACAGCTCTGGGTGCCTCACCCCTAGGACAGCAAAAAAGGCCTGGACATTTTTCAGATAAAAGGAAGGAAAAGTGTTCACATTAGGGTAGATAATGTCTGAATTCCTTCACATTGGGAATGTGAAGGCTGGTAGATTCTGCGAGCTCCACTTAGACTAGAGGGAAGGATATTAGTTATATTAATAAAGATTGTATTGCCAGAATGACAGAATTATGAGTAATCCTTTTGAAACCTATAAGAACATAGTTTTGGACCAAATTCCTGAAAGAAATTTCATAAAAGTAAAGCAGATTGAAAGTTTCTGGAAAGATGACCAGGTTGAGGGTATAAATATGGTCCAGAGAGTGGAGCTAATTCCATAAGTTTAACACCTCTATTATAGATGATTAGCGAAAGAAAGGAAGTTTGGGCGACAGCTCCCTGACTTCTGAACATGGTGTGAGAAGGTGGCAACCTCCCACGAAGGCACAACATCATCAGTGTCTTGGGACTGGGAAAAACTTCAAAGGCCCAGTCACTATAATTAGTGCCCTGGTGCTCAAATCCCTTCTATGTCTCTATCAAGTGGTCATTCAGTGACAAGGGCCTTACTACTTCCTAAGGAAGCTCTACTGTCTCTATCTCCATCCAGCTAGGAAGTCCTTATGGTGAGCTGAAGACATTTTGGGTGATTTCTGGCCCTATCCTTTGGCAAAGCTAAACTAAACCAACATTCCTTCCCTATGCATCCTTGACTTGGGATAACATCTCCAATATTTATTGCAGTAGCCTCCCTCCTCTGACCCTGAGCCAAACTCTGTTCTTCATAAAGTATGTACTTTCCTAGTTGAATTTCTAGTTTCCCTCCCAAACTCTGTCCTCTGTCTGTCTCTCAAATCTTGGCATTATTCAAGACTCCTAACTCAAACCACTTCCCTCCTTACTCAGGCTACATGAACTTATCCACCTAAAGCTTCAACAGCTCCCTAAATGCTGATGGTGCCCATATATTGATCTCCAACTTAGATTGTCTCCCTGTACTCCAGACCCATTTATCCAATTGCATGACATCTCTGCTTTTCCCAAACCTGTACATCCTCAAGTGTCACCTGTCTTGATTCAAGGTATCATGTACTCAAACAAGAAGCCTGGTTGCACCCCAGCTCTCTCTTCTTCCTTCAACTCCTCCATCAAGTCAGTTACCCATTCCTAAACATCTCTCAATTTATTGCTGTTGTAATTCAAGTCCTTCTCCTTTCTCAACAATTCCACTGTGAATACTGCCTTGCCTCCAGGATCTCTCCTGCTCCATTCCATCCTTCATATGAAGGTCATGATTTTTCAAAGGTGCCTCTGCTCAAAACCATTTACTGGCCTTCTCAGCACTTTTAGGATAAAGTCTTGATCTAGCTCCTGCCTACCAACTCTGGCGTCACTGCCTGCACTTTCACATGTATAGACCCTGTCACTACTGAGTAACATGCAGTTTTCCAGGGGCAGCATGGTCTTCCCCCTTGACAATTTGGTAGAAGCTTTTCCTTTGGCCTCAAGTGCTCATTCCCTTCTTCTTTGCCTGGTAACCTCCAACTCATTCTTTAAGATTTCTCCCAAACGCTGGTCTCTTGGGAAAGGCTTCTCTGATATCTTGAGACTTAATTTCTAATTCTTTCTCATCATGTAGTACCACTCCTCTAACATATCTGATCTGAACTGTAATTATTGTTTCAGTATTGTATGTATCTTTATTTTGTGGGCACTCTTTGAAAGCAGTAAATGGGTGTGACAGCTGAGGGTCAGCTAGCATATCAAGGTGTTCAGTTAGTTTTTAAATGAATGACTAATATACACACCATGTCATGTTTTCTCACCTGTGTACTTTTGCTCAGCATCATAGTCTCTCAGGCCACTCTACTTTCTATATGTTAAAACCATACCAACTTCATTGACCTTCATATGCTTCCTTCACCTTTATTTCTTTCCTGATCACCACTGAGAAGCAATCCACCCAGTGAACTCTGACCACTCTGGAAGCACCTATTACATAGTGTCTATAGGCACATCTCCTCTTTCTCAGAGACTATCTTATGCTCCTTGCCCACAGTAGGTTCTCAAAAAAAAAAAAAAGGTCAGTGGATGATTGATTGGTAGGTGTTAGGACCTTTGAAAAACCCACCGATGGACACTAGAGTAGTTTGTCTACAATTCAGACAAGAAGCTGAGTATTTCCTGTAGACACAGTGCCCACACTCAGCAGGTACTAAAGAGACCTGCCGACAGTGCCTGTGCTGCAATCAGAAGCACAGATGTTACGATGATGAACTTAAGTACCTCAAGCTGAGCCAGCAGAAAGTAGAGCTAATACCATTCCTGAGGCTCACACACCACAGCACCAGCCTGTTAGAGGTAGCCCTGTCCCAGCCCTGGCTTAAATAACACAAAAAATGTAGCAGGAGACCAGTTACAACAGGACTAGAGGAGTATGCCAACTATTCAGGACCTTTGCTTATCAGCAATCCTCAGCTTATACTGAAGTGTCACAGGTTACCTCTTTGCTCACATATAACAGAAGAGCCTGAACGTTACAAGGCCAGGGAAGGGAGAGGACTTCCCTCTGGGAAGAGCAGCCATAAGGAGATATGAATATGTTCAAACAGAGAATGTGAACATTCTTATATTAGAAAATATGAGTAAATAATCATAAAAGAATAGTTGGCATAATGGAAAGAATAGACTGAGACCAAAAGATCAGGTTTCTAGTCCTGTCTCTGGCATTGACCTTGATTTTCTCGTGTACTGTGCACTTGGGGTGGGCTCTAGATCTCAATATTCCTTCCAGTGCCGATATTCTTTAACTAGGAACTTTCCACCCACCCAACATTTATTTGTGGCCTCCACCAAATAGTTGCTGGCAGCAGTGGTTTTGGGAAGACAGCTGGTGAGACATTTAATTCTGTTTTCTGATAACCTGAAGCTCTTATTTATTTTTACCAATAAATACGGAATTGGGGAGAAGACAGCCTGGGAGGCAAATCTGCCCTATACACATAATGGACCGGTCCTCTTTCTCTAATAGCTGAACTGAAGGAACCTGGGCCCCTCTCCCCAAAACTTACTCACTTTGGGAGTGACAGGACTCTCGCAGTACAGCAGCTTGCTTCCGTCATCTGGCTGGGCTGGTGTTGTAGGACACTTGGGTGGTTCTGACACCAGGGTCCCAAAACCAGGCTCTGGACTCACTTTGGCTTTTTCCTGAAATGTGTGGAGTCCGTGTGCGTCCCTCAGGGGTATCCTGGGTGGTGTAAACGGGGCCTCTGAATCCTTGGATTCAGACTGCTCTGGGGTGAGGGTCTGGGCCTCCCAGCCCTCCGGTGCTTCCTTCTGCTCTTTGTTCTCACTCTCTTCCTCAAAACAGGAGAAGTTTAATTTCTGCTTCAGTTCTTTGTTAATACTGTTGTCATCCATCTCAGCCAAAGAACTTTACCCAGTAGGCGAGAAGGCCTGTCAGAGGGGCACAGTATCAAGATGCAGAAGTCGGGAGAGAACTGAGGCCAGCCAGTTCCGCAGTCCTAGCCTGCCTTTCCCGCTGCTCACTCACCGCTGCATGAGGCACACCCTTCATTTTCTCCCTTAAGGACCACGTGTCCTAAGATCTCAGCTTGTCCGTATTTCCATTCTGATTAAAGAAAGTGCCAGCAATGCTTTGAGTAATTAAATTCAATTTATGTTAAAACTCTTGTGGACATCACACATAGTCTCCCTGTACCCATGTGCTACAAGTTCATTATTGGAAATAAATCATTTTCACTCTTTCATACCTGCCATTTAGAAATCTCCCCTTCCCCTATCTCCCACTCCCTACTGATGGCTAAAAGGAGTTCATTAGAATTCAGCATCACCTGGGTGTAATAATGATCTTTAAGCAGCCTCTAACACAGTGGTTCTCAACCTTGGCTGCACATTAGAATCACCTGGGAATCTTTTTAAAATCCTGATTTCTGGGCCTCATCCTCCGGAAATTCTGTTCCTTTGTTACCAATGTTGTGGCCTCACCCCATAACAAAGAAATAGAATTTCCGGAGGATGAGGCTCAGAAATCGGGATTTTAAAAAGATTCCCAGGTGATTCTAATGTGCAACCAAGGTTGAGAACCACTGCTCTAACATTTCAAGGCTGGAGTTCATCTCCCTAATGTACACACCTTAGGTCTTTGCCAGATACACCTTCCTTAATTTCAGCCCCCCACAAAGCCCCAGCCACCCTCCCACCTCCAGGTATTGACAGTTAAAACTTTCAAGGAAACATACAAATTTTCAAACTGACAAAAGAAAAGCTAGAAAGATCAGTAACACATAGAAGCAGATATGTATCCCTTGAAAATGGCAATTACTTCGGCCTCCAAAGCTTTATTTTGTACAAACATGTTTTTTTGCAGTTTGGATATGTTTAGCATACATTATTCAATTTCTGTCTCAGAGAGGCACCCCCCCCCCCCAACCAGGAAGTGTAAAAACTCTTTGAAGAAAAAAAAAAGTCACCCATACCACTTTATAAGAGAAAGTATGTGAAAGGCAGTCCATGAAAAAAGAAAATGATGTACTGGAGCCCCTCCATAGGCTCAGGTAACACACAGGAGAGTTATTTACATCATAAACATGGGCCCAAAGAGAGAGAAGTCCTGAGGGTGAGTCTGATCTTGTCCAAAGCAAACTTAATTTCCCTTCTCTTGATGATCTTTGGTTCCCCTTTGCCTGTCACCCATTTCCACTTTCTCTCTTCACCAACCCCTTCACCACTTCTCTCTGTCACTCCTTTCCCGTTTCCCACCTGCTTGCCCCAAACCTCACAGCAGTCGGTTCTCCACCCAATAGCCAAAGGGATGCTTTTTAAAGGATCCTGTCCTCAGATCCTCTGGGGCCTCCCATTCCACTCAAAATTCACAGCCAGCCCTGGTACCAAGGCCCCCAGGGCCTTAGGATCCACCACACAGCCTGTCTGATTCCTTACACATCCGGCTCTAGACTCCTTCCTGTTCCTCCAGATGCCAGTCTCCCCCACACGTCTCACTCATTGGGCTTCCTCCAGGTGTCCTCTCAAAGGTTATTATCAGAGAGGTCTTCCCAACAACCCCACATAGTCCCCATCACGCATCCTCTGACCCCTTACCCTGGGTCACGTTTCTTCACAGCACTTAGGGCTATCATATATTACATATCTAAAGGTTCATTTAAAAAAATCCCGTCTCCCCTATCCCATCCTCAATAGAATTTAAATACCATCAGGACAGGAACTTAACTCTTATTCAATGTTCTAGCTCCATTACCTGGAACAGGGCCTGACACATAGTAGGTGCTATGAATCAAGTTGCATGCTGTACATTGTATGTATCCTCATGATGGACACTATCATCAAAGGAATATCTTTTATGAGCTTTCAGATTTTTAAATTTCAACTCCAATACAAATTTCAGAGGCCTGAAAGGCAGGGATATGTTGATTTTAAGTAACTCAGTAAATTTGAATATATATTCTATTTTATCAATCCCTACACCAACCTAAGCTCAGCCTCTGAGGTATATAAGTTACTGTCCTTTCAACACCAACAAGTGCCTGCAGCCCAGAAGATCTGGGAGAAGTGAAGAGAAATATCAGTGCAGATGGGGCTGTTGTTGCAGCTACTGTGGTCTAATGCATGAAATAGATGTTAGGAAGTCGGGAATCCGAGACAGATCAGGAGCCCCAGGATGTCTCTGGATGGCTTTGGGTCCGCAGTATCATGGGACAGGTAAGGGTGTTAGTCCCTAAACCATTAGGAAGATTATTTTCTTCATCGCCTCCACTCACATTCTTAATTTCACCCTGTTACACCTCAGCTTGTCCCGGAGTCTGACCTCCTATCTGGACCACTAGTGTTTGCCCTGGTCAACTAATTATGCAGGCTGATCATGGAGGTGCAGAAACCTCACCTGGTAGGAAGACTGTTCCTGGCAGAGAGAATAAAATGGCCTAGTTATATAAATTGGTTGATTCTTCTCCAGTGAATATGTAATTCTTGTGCCATTTTAAGGGAAAAAATATCTCACTTTTTTGGAGGGAAACTGGATAAAATGATTTTAAATTTCAAAAGGAAAAATAATCTTCAAAGAAATAGAAGATTTAAAAAAGAGTAGACTACCTTTCTCAGAAATAAAACTAAGTTGTACCTGCATATTGATTTTTAAAGTATATTTTTATTAATTTCAGAGAGGAAGGGAGAGAGAGAGAGAGAGAGAAACATCAGTGATAAGAGAGAATCATTGATCAGCTGCCTCCTGTACACCCCACAGTGGGGATTGAGCCCACAACCCTGGAATCAAACCGTGACCTGCTGGTTCATAGGTCAACACTCAACCAATGAGCCACACCAGCTGGCTACATGTATATTATTTTATGCACATATACTTAGTGTGGTGGTAGTGTAAGAATAGACAGGTCAATGGTGAAGAATACATAGGTTAGTAAATATCAGTAATTTAATGTTGTTTTTTAAAAGGGAATTATAATCATAGGACCCAGAAGGTTTTTTTATAAGTGGTGTAGCAGTTATTGGGTAACTATTCAATTAAAAAAAATTTAGAGTCTTATTTCATATCACATATAAATATTGAATAGATTAAGATATCAAATGTGGAAAATCAATAAGTAACTAAAGAAAGAAAATAAAAGTGAATGTTGGTCAAATTTCTGGGTGGAGACCAACTTCCAAATGTTAAAGCAACACAAGAAATCACCAAAAGAATTGCTGACTTTGACTACATAAAATTTAGAGCTTTAACATTTCATCAAGCAGTTAAGCAGCATTAAGCTACACAGTAAATTGGAAATATTAACAAAAATTATGCCAGCCAAAAGATGAATATTCTTAGTGCATACAGAAGTTATGCAAATGCAAATTGATAAGAAGAGCATCAAGACCCCACAGGATAGGTGAGCAAAAGGCATCATGATCAGACAATGCACTGAAGAGGAACCACAGTCAATAGCATATACTTGGAAACTAAGATTAGATGCAGTCACAAAACATTATCTTAAAGCAAAATGTCATTTACATCTGAAAAATTTGCAAAAAATATTCTAAGTGGCAATATCTAACTTGGACGGGAATGAAATTAAATTGATGCCCTTACACACTTGTGAGTCAACAATTTGGCAGTACAACCGAGAACCTTAAGTACATGAATACAGTTTAACCCGGTGTTCCTACCTCTGGCAGCCTGTCATAGTCAGCAACCTCAATGGTTGGTTGCATTTGCCCTGCCTGTCACCCCTCATTCTTGATTTCATTTACTGCTTGCTAGCTGTCTTCCCTGCCAGGCTGTAAGCCTGATGAGAAGGGACGTCTGTCTTCTCCACAGCAGGGCTTGGCGTGTAATAGGTATCTAGTGTTAGTTCAGAGTGGAATTTGGCCAATGCTTTAGGCACAACAAAAAAAGAAAGGGCTTGATTTTCCAACAATGAGAGTGAGAATGGTTAAGTAAACTTTCCAAACATACGATGAAAACCATTAAAATAATGCATATAAAAAGTTCTAACAGTATAGCAAAATGGTCATGTTCTGAGGTTAAAGAATAAACATTCAAATTATATATAGTATGATTTCTACATGTAAATATAGAAAAGAAAAATATCTAAATCTATCATGTATTCTAAGATATACCATTATTTACCTGCAACTAAGAATAAAAAATGCCCATGATGGGTAATCTAAGATGATACACTGTATACAGCTGTGACAAATAAACCTCCCATGCGGAGAGGGCCAGAAACTTGCTTCTCTCCATTTTGCCATTGGGTGAAGGGAGAAACAAACCCCACCAAAGAATTTGAAATATAATCCAGGGATCACCCTAGCTTGCATTTTAAATTCATACTACCAGCGTGGTTCGAAGAACCTCAAGCAGAGAATTTAACTCAAAATAGTCTCAGCTTGGTGGTGTCTCCAGATGGCTAACAAAGGCAAACACAGACCTCCTCTGTGAGACCGGGACCTCCGTGGGGCCTGCGGCAACTACAAGTCACCATAGCAATGTGAACAAGTAAACATTTTGCATCCTAGAATTGATGAAGTAGGACCAGTAAAATCTTAACAGGGGCCAACTCAGTGGTGAGATTATAGATCAAAAATACTTTAATGTATTTTATATACACGTTATTCATTTTTAAATATATGTTTATTGATTTCAGAGGAAGGGAGAGGGAGAGAGAAAAACACCAATGATGAGAATCATTGATTGGCTGCCTCCTGCATGCCCTCTACTGGGGATTGAGCCCCAACCCAGGCTTGTGCCCTTGAGAACCCCATATGTCAAAATTTAAAATAAAATTATTTTACTTTCCACATCCTAAATATATCTTCATTATATAAAATACACCCTGTAAAATAGATCCTCATTAACATTATCCTAGGGTCTCTGAATGTGCATGCCCTTCATTCCTTCTTGCTCCTTACACTCATTTTCCACCAGAGCTATTCTAATAGCTAAATTCAATGAGTTCCCTTCCTACCATCTTGTGAAATTCAGTAGACACAGAGAAGATAAATCTCATGGTCAGACTGTGAATGTGTTAAGAGGGGTGTCATCATTAACATTTTGAACACCTATTATGTACAAACTACTAGGTTAAAGCTGGCTGGAGGGGTCAGTTGTACAGAGGTATACATCTCTACTTTCATTCATTTAGTTGACAAATACTTGGTAAGTACCTGTTAGCAAGGCAGTGGGAATTTGAAGCTAGACATGATGGCTGGTGAGCTAGAACCCTCATGTAAATGAAATATGGAAAAGGCTCTAGGTTTAGAGTTTGGACATTTTGGCCTCCTGTTTAAATAGAAAATTGATTGGGATGAGTATTTTGAATTTTTTTCCTGGCATATATACAGCTTGAGGATATTAAACTAAGGGATGCTGGGGTGGGAGGCTGGACTCACACAAAAGACCAGGAAAGGAAAGACCCTCCGGGGAGAAAGAGGAAAGTCACACCTAAAGCTGGTGTCTTTGGAACTTGATGAAGGATTTTCTAGAACTCCTTTCTGTATTTAAAATAACATCTTGAATGGCTCAACCCTTGGACAAATCTGGTGGCTAAACCACTCTTTTACGGGAGGGGAAAATAACTAAGAATAGCTATTAAAATAATGAGAAAAAACATGGTGAGGAGGGGGACTTGTTCAGATACCTAATTCATCCAAGGTTCAGGAGGGTGGGCAGCTTGCCCCTCTCAGAAGGATCCAGTGGACTCATGCTAGGTGTTACCCAGAGGGCATTTATGAAGAGTCTTGTCCTGTGTGCCAGAGATGCAGTGATAATATGATTTAACCCCTCCTCCCAAGGAGATGCTCAATGACTGCCCAAGGCTGCTACTTCAGGCTAAAACTATGACAGAACAATAATCTATTTATGCAGCATCCCCCCCCCCAAAAAAAAGAATAGAAACTGCTTTAATCATTTATAGATTTAGTTCAACCT
>NW_006300374.1:402860-403352 GCF_000327345.1 Myotis davidii
CTGACCACCACGCTCTGTGGAAACAGTCTGAAATGGGTGGGGCGCCCCCATCCAGGAAGGCCAGGGCACTATCCGGCGCATCCCCGGGCACACCAGGCTGGGTTATGGACACACTACCCCGGCCAGACACCAAAGCTCCCAGCTCCAGAACACCAGCCCCATCCCAAAGCCCGACAGCACCTTGCAGCCAGTGCTCCCTCTTCTCCACTTCCCAGCACAGCGGTGGCCCTGGCCACACATCCCGGATTATGTAATGCACATCTGTCATGGTCCGTATGACAAGGGGGCTTTCAGAGATAATGGTGACATGTAAAAATTCACGGTGGAACAGTTATCTCACGGAATTCTAGGTGAGAAGACGCCATAAGCCAGGCACAGGTAAACAGATCCAGGTGGATGCGCGCACCGTCACCACACATTTCCTGTACCCGCGCGCCTAGGCATCCGTGCACTCTCAAACTGGGTGCACGGTGCTGTCGTGCGAAGCTTGTA
>NW_006300374.1:403725-408311 GCF_000327345.1 Myotis davidii
GGAGTTGGGGCGCGGGACGCGGGGCTTTGTTCCTAGTGCCCTCCGACCCTCTCTCCTTCCCGTCAGGCTGCTGCTCAGCAGTTCGCAGCCCGCGCGCCCATCCTCGCTGTCGTGTTTGTGCTGCTCCGATAGAGGGTCCTGTTTGTGGCTTTTGTTTTCTTGTTTGGCTAAAAGGATTTTTTTCCCCATTAAAGAGCTAGACCGCCCCCCCTTCCCGCCCCCAGGGTAACTCCTGAAACCAGTGTCCTATGCTTCCCGCCCTCGCTCCCCACCTGGCCCTGCCGGTAACTTTGCAAGCAGCCAACTTTACTTTCTCTGACATTATTTTGCGGAATTAATGCTGGCGGCATCAAGGGATAGGATTGAGGGACTGAGCTGGAGAACGAGGAAAGAAAAAGGAAACCTACTCAGGGAGGCTCTTGCTGGGTTATTTGGCGATTGAAGGGTGATGGCACATAACCTTCAGCCGGCCACCCAGTCAGGAGGTGTACACTGTGGTGGTGGGAGACTTCCCGGGGGTCAGAGTGAGTGAAGATCCTCTCTCAGCTGGTCCTGGCCGCCAGGGGCCCCTCCCTGAGAGAGCTGCTTTGTGGTCATTATTGGAGGCAGGAGAGCTGAGTGATTCTATGGTTTAAGAAAGCCCAGGTGTGTCTTTGTGTCCACAACTCCAGTGAAGTTACTGGAACGTGGAGTGCCTATTAGTGAAGGATATAGGTAATGCTTCTTCCTGGAATTCCCCTCCTGGTCCTCCAACAATGAGCAGGGATCCCATTATGAAGAATTTTATGGGTGCCATGCTTTGGGACCGTGAGGTAGGGGTGCAGACAGGCAGGAGAGAGGCCCTGGCAGGATGCTGTAACTTTGGTCAGGGATTATCAAGCAGCAAGACACAGAAAGTGGCAGTGGGTGGGGAGGAGACCAGGCCATTCTGACTGTTCCTTGGCCCCATCCTTTTTGGCTTTCAAACTTTTTTTGACTGTGACCCACCCTATGAAATGAATTTTACATCACAATCAATACCCTCACATGGATATGTATGTAACTCAGACAAAAGTTTCATGAAATAGTACCAATCCCTTCTATATGTAGTGCATACAGGTATTTTCTATTCCATTTGTTAAAAAAAAACGTTTTAAAATGCTATTCACATATGGTGAGGCCTCCCAGATACCAGTAGTTTGAAAAACTGCTCTTTTTTGACCAAAGTAACCCTTACTAGTTAGACAAAAACAGATACTTTGTAACTAATATATTCATTATGCCCTACCCCATCACCTGCAAGTAAATATAGCAGGGCCTCAAGTAGCATTGTTTCATTCAGCTAGTTTGGCTATAATGTTGATGGGGTGGGGAGGGGGATCAATTCCTGGCTAGGGCCACCATCTGTGGAGTTTTCACATTCTCCCTATCTCTTTGTGGGTTTTCTCCAGGGACTCCAGTCCCACTCCCACTCCTACCCCCATCCCCACTCCTATGCCCACCCCAGAGATGTGCACATGAAGTGAAGGGCATTGCTAAGTGGTCCCAGTCTGTGTGTGGGTGTTAGTGTGCCTTGCCATGGAAGGGCATCCTGTCCATCGTGGATTCTCACCTGCGCCCTGAGCTGCCGGGAGAGGCTCCAGCCACCTGCTACCCTTAACTGGACCCTTTGTTTGTATTAATTTTCCTTAAATCCATGTATAGCTAACATTTATTTCAACGTTTAATATTTGAAGTATTTTGGGTCTTTAATTAGAACTTTGGTGATGTTTTTGTTACGAGAAATATGGCATAGGAGCTTAATTCTTTTTTATACCTTTTTTACCCTTTGGTAAAATTGGTTTCGTTATATGTCATTTTGCTTTAAAGTCACAGTTTCCAAAACCGTAGAGACAGTGTTAAGCGAGGCCTTACTGTTGATGGGAGCGTGAGATTCATTCTGTGAAGTGTTAAAGGGTAATAGAAGAAATGGAACATTAACAGTGATTCAGCAGTGGTAGCTCTGATGGCAGAGTTTAGGGAGGGAAAGGAGAAAAGAAAAATCCTATATTAACCACAGATGGAGTTGATAAAATTGAAAAGCAGAGCTGGGACCCGCCCTGCCTTGTCAGTCACAGCTGGTGAGCATGGTTTTGTGTGATACAGACACAGGTGTGTATGTGTAATGGTCTTCAGATTGAGGCTAGTGTGGAAAGAAGGCATTGTAAATGATACCTGGACACTTACTTTATGTAGGCAGGCATTTTGCTACAGTGGTGTTTCATTTGATTCTAATCACCGCTGTTATTTGGTGATCATTTATACCTAGTTTATACATGAGCGTATACTTCTTCTGGATACAAAAGAAATTCCTTTATACATTTAGATACAAGGTTTGGAAAGCTGGGTTGGGCATCTGTAGGAAGAATCTGCGAAAAGGATAGAGGCATAAAAAGATGTTCTTTTCATGGGACTCATGGTTGAAAATGATAGTTGTTGGATCTATAAATGGAGTGAGGACTTAGGAGCTTGTGCGCACACGCACTCCCAGGCGTTCGCACACTCCGTCTTTATCTGGAGCAGGGAGGCCCTTGGATGGCGGTGCTGGCCATCTGGGCTACAAAGCTGCTATTGAAACTGGGCCCCGATGCTAACGATGCAAGCTGGTGGGAGAGGTCCACAGCCAGAATATTGCTTTTTCATGTGTTCAACCCATTATTTAGAGCCTTGATTTAAAGTCTTTATTTTGCTCTTTGGGTTTCTAGTAAAATGTTCTTTTCTCTGCTTAATTAAGGGAAAAGATATTGCATATTTGGAAATCATGCCCCTCTCTGTCTATGGAAGTGACATAGCTGTCTCACCATGAGACTGAGGACTTGTGTGTGGGCCTGAGGCAGATAAAGCTTCGGATCTACAAAGCATGACACCTGTGATTCTGCCCCATTGGACTGTTTTTTTATGAGATTCACTTGGAATGGCTACATTTTCCCCAGAGTTATTTTTGTGGGTGTGTGTGTGTGGGGGGGGAAATTTCTGTGTGTGTCTGTGTGTGTATTGGGGCAGCGTTGAGGGGAGGACGGTTAAGGCAAAGAGAACCCACTGAGGTTTTTAAAATGTTTCTTTTCCCTTCATTCTCCTGATTAGGGATAAACTACTCCTATCTGTTCTTCCTTCAGTCTCTACCAGTGCCTAAATTACATCCAAACACCTATTTAATTTAGTGCATCTGAATGTTCCTATGTTTATGTCAATGAGTGTACAGAGATCACTCGCACTAATCGTAGTATGCATGTGCTTTCTGTGTAGTCAATGACATATGAACATTTTTCTTTTAAACAGTGGAGATGGTGGAGGTGCACTGGGGTTAGGGCTAGGTGTGTTATCTGGGACATGACTTGGATACTGCCCAGGTCATCTGACTTGTGCAAACAATAAATGGCTCCAGTCATGGGTGGGAAAGTGACAAAGAGGAATGGGAATGGAACATTTGGAGCATAACTTTGAGATGCGAAAAGCAGTCCTAAGAATGCCAGGCTGAAAGAGGCCAAGAGAAGGCCAGTTCTGAGAGCCAACAGGAAGGTCTCTTAGGATAGTCAACTCTGCTGTGTCCTTTCTCTGAAGTTTCCATCTGGTGCCAATGATATACAATTGTGGTTAGTTTCACTAGTCCTGCAGGGTGGCGTCTTTCCCAGGTGACTCACCTGCTGTGGTTTTCAGGGAGAAGTCAGTTTGTGGCCATCTGCTGTGAATTCTGCTTTTTCTCTTGAAAGTCTACGGAGGGTAAAGTAGGAGTGGGAATTCTAATGCCCGCTGGGTATTGAGTGCCCACCATGTGTCAGGAACTAATCCTTCCAATAATCTTCTAGACCAGCCGTGGGCAAACTATGGCCCGCGGGCCGGATCCAGCCCGTTTGAAATGAATAAAACTAAAATAAAATAAAAAAGACCGTACCCTTTTATGTAATGATGTTTACTTTGAATTTATATTAGTTCACACAAACACTCCATTCATGCTTTTGTTCCGGCCCTCCAGTCCAGTTTAAGAACCCATTGTGGCCCTCGAGTCAAAAAGCTTGCCCACCCCTGTTCTAGACTGTAATGATGAGAAAAACTGATGAACAGAGCCAGGTCATCTTACCTCACAGGGTGGAGAGCGACAGAGCCCAGAGGCGATCCAGCCCAGCCTGTCTCCAATGCCTGACCTCCTTACCCACACCACACCGCCCAGGGTAAAATGATACGGGGTCTGAGAAATGGAAGGGTTTTTCCATGTCAACTGAATGCACTGGAATTCAGGCCTGGATGGCATGTGGCTGACTCAAAACTACCAGGATGAGTTTCTCTCTGCCCCAAGTTTCATTATACTGACTCTTTGTTCCTCTGTTTTGGAAACCTCATTCTAGGTGATTTTAAGACTACTTATTTAAAACTAGTTAAGAACAAAAATGAAATGATATGGGCTACTTACTTTTCTGGTGTTGGATTGTGAACCAAATAATCGTTTGAGGTATCTTCCATGTGGCGTTGGGGCCATGGATTCTTGCCTTTATTCCTGAGGCAGGATTCCTGTTTCCCCTTTGGAATTAGGGCACATCCACTAGTATATGCTGATGGGAAGAAGCTGTGGA
>NW_006300374.1:408637-411933 GCF_000327345.1 Myotis davidii
GTACAGGGAGCTGTGACCAGACCTTCCACGGAGGCAGCCACTGCTTATGACATGAAGACAGCAACAGGAAGTTCTTGATTGGGAAACACCCAACAACAAAAGAGAAGGAGGAAGGAAAGTCACGTATTTCCCGTTAGAAAGAGATCATTTTGGTTCAAGATCATTGCCTTTTCTACTTTAAATATACTGTATGAGATGAACTTTCTAACAGGTGGCAGCAACTAATGTCTATTCTCCCTAAAGAAATGGTGGTTGATGGAATCCAAATATGCCTGGGTGTGGTCATTAGGCAGCCCTGTATGTGGATGGGCCAGAGGGCATCTGACCTAGCGTAGGAGCTTGTGACACATCAGCCCTGGGAGGCCCTCACGCAGAGCTGCCAGGCTGACCTTGGAGTGGCAGGTACGTCTGCAGCCAGGACCAGCAATGCCCCCTGGATAATTGAGCTGCCAACCCAATAAGCTGTTAGTCCACGTTCCTTTAAACAGGGTGTATTTGCTTTTGCAGGAGCATGAGTTATGTTCCACCAATATTTGCTGAATGACTGGCTGAGTGTACACAATGCAGATTGTCATTTTAGAAGGGAACAACCTCATGCAGTCATGTGGACCCCTCCTCAGAAGTCTCTTTGCAGCTAGAGGCTAGGCAGGACTTGTAGATACCTGCCGTAGGCCCAGAAAAGGGTGAATGTGGAGATGGAAGGAGAGAGAATTAAGGGGAAAAGGCACTGTCAACTGTGATGCATCTCTTTTTGATTGACTACCCCTGAGTGAGCCCTTCTGTTGAATCCGTCCAGGCCCCAGGATCCTGGCTGAGCTCCTAAAGTGCGGTGAGCATGTTTGCAAAACCAAAGGGCTTGGCGTGTGAAGACTGAGCCGGGAGAAGGAGTGTTCAGGTTTACTAGCATTAAATGGCTTGCCACAAGGATTCCTATGTTTGAAAAATCACTCTCTTTTAAGCTCTACAAGTTTCTTATATGAACTGGTTTCCAATATCTGAGAATAGTGGAATATTTCTGTTAAAGGATGACCTTTAGTCATGATGCCTCTTCATTCCCCTGTTTATAACACATCACCTCAATTGTTTTTTACTTTTGCAAAGGCCCTTATGCTTATCTTATATTTTTACACATCTCTATTATTTCAATTATGTTCTCTAATTTGTATGTTGAAATATTTTAAACCCCAGAGAATCTGGAAGAATAATACAGTGAAAACCTATATATCTTTCATGAGTCCTCACTTGTTGGCATTTTACCTTATTTGCTTTATCCTTATGCAGTCAGTTCTGCTGTAATGTGAAGTATGCATTCATAAGAATCACTGTACTGTGAAAATCATGCAGTAAAAGTCACAGGTTTACGAGAAAAATGGGGTCAGGGGCACAACACTCAAAAACCGCCAGTGACCCATTAAAAATATGATAGGAACCTAATGAAGATGGTAGGACAGTTTTACATATGGTCAGTAGGTTCATTCACACATACTCAAAATATGACACTTTACCTTAAGAGAGACCTGAGATTTGCATATGAAGATGAGTGTTGGAGGGATTGAGCTTGTGAGTTATTGTGAAATAGTGGATGAAGAGCTACGTGAAGTCTGATGGAAGTAGTAACGCTGGAAGTATTGCCATGGCTCATCCCACACACAGTGAGCTGAGGCAACAGGCAGGCGTTTGAGGTTTGTATGGAGGGGTGCATTTTGTGTTCTCCTATGTATCTCAGTTCAGCTGCGTATGGTTTTCTGCATTCACATTGTGAACCTTGTGGTGGAAATCACATAACCAAACATAAAATCCCCTGTGATCTAATTGTTCCTTAATGTATCAATTGCTGTGGAACAAATCTGGCCAGTGTTATAGCAGAACTGACTATGTATAGATAAGCCTTTAAAATTATTTTGCTGAACTTTTGAAAGTAAGTTGCAGACATCGTAACATTTCATTTCTAAATTCTTCAGTATAAATTTTTTATGAATAAGGCATAACCACAATGTCACTACTGCCCATGCTTAATTAACCTAGGTTAATTTATCTATTAATTTTTTTAAAAATTATTTTTTAGAGCAATTTCAGGTTTATAAAAAACTGAGCAGAAAATACAGAGTTTCTCTATACCACTAGAAGCCCAGCCCACAAAATTGTGCACGGGTAGGGTCCCTAGGCCTAGCCTGTGATCCGGGCCATCTTCGGCCCACTCACCAGTCCCCAGTCTCACCCCACTGCCACCGCCCACCCTGGTTGCCCATTGGCCATCTGGCAATCTATCGAAGCCTGCGGGACTGGGGGGGAGGGGGTGGAACCAAGAGGTCAGCCATTCTGCCTGCTCGCCAGTACCAGTCCCGCCCCACTGCCACCACCCACCCCTGTTCCCCATGGTTCCAGCAATCAAAGCCTGCAGGCTGGGGGGATGGACCGACAGGTTGTCAATGCACCTCATAGCAACTGGTCAATCGGTCATTCTGGTCATTACACCATTATGGTCACTGGCCTTTTATTATATAGGATTGTTTCCCCTAATACTGACATTTTGTATTAATGTGGTATATTTATTACAGTTGGTGAACTAATATTGATATCTTATTAACTAAAGTCTGTAGTTTACATTAGGGTTCACTCTTGGTGTTGTACTTACTCTGGGTTTTGAAACATGTATAATGTCATGTACCCACCATAACAGTATCGTGCAGGATAGCTTTACTGTTTAAAAATCCCGTGTTCCAACCACTCATGTTTTCTTTCCCCTGATCTTTTTACTATCTCTATAGTATTTTTCTTTTCCAGAATGTCATAAAGTTAGAATCTATATAATCTACATATATAAAACCCTAAAATGCAAATAGACTGAATGGCAGAACAACCAAACAACCAGTCAATATGAGGTGTGCTGACCACCAGGGGCGTGCATGTAACAGGGTGGGTGTTGGCTGTGGCAGGATGGTGGAGCAGGTGAGCAGGGGCCAGACCAAGGCGGGGCGCCAGTCGCTGTCATCAAGGCAAGCCTCTGGTGGTTACTGAAAATTCTTTGCTCCCATGGCTGTGGTCCCGCCCAGCTGCTGCCAGCGCTGGTCCCACTTGGCCCATTACTGGCGCCAGAGCTGCTGCTTGCACCCGCCTCCAGTGCCTGGTGCTGGTCCCAATCACTCGGCGCCGTCAGCAGGTGCAAGCAGTGGCTGCTGGCCCTGATCACCCCTGAGGGCTTCTCCACCACCCCCCCACTCCTGAGGGGCGATTGGGGCAACAGCCACCACTCGCACCTGCTGATGGTGCCGGCCCCGCTCACACCCGCTGCTGGT
>NW_006300374.1:411963-416490 GCF_000327345.1 Myotis davidii
CCACTGGCCCCAATCACGCCACACCATGAGTGGGTGTGGGTGTGGCTGGGGCCATCAGAGGGGAGCGGGGCTGCCAGCAGACGGAGGGCTGGGGGCCATGGTGGGAGGGGCCAGGCAGGGGTGCAGAAGATGGGCCGAAACCCGCCCCTGTGCCCACCGCAGCCTTGCGGCCCACAGGTCTTTTCAAGGTGCACGAATCTGTGCACTGGGCCTCTAGTCTATATAGTAAAAGCCTAAGCAACCATTACAGCAGAACGATTAAAATGACTGGTTGCCATGATGCTCACTGACTACTAGGGGGAAGATGCTCAAAGCACTAGTGGTTAGTGTGCTGTGGGAGCGCTGCTCATCCAGAAGCCAGGCTCACGGCTGGCGAGTGCAGCGGTGGTGTCAGGAGCCTCTCCCACCTCCGTGGCAGCACTAAGGAGCAGCAAGCCAAGTGGTAAGGGATAGTGAGCAGGCAGGTGGTATGGAGTGGACTGTGAGAGAGATGTCTGACTGCCAGTTTAGGCCCACTCATAGGGAGTGGGCCTAAGCCAGCAGGCGGACATCCCCTGAGGGGTCCCAGACTGTGAGAGAGCGAAGGCCGGGCTGAGGGAACCCCCCACCTTCAGTGCATGAATTTAGTGTACCAGGCCTCTAGTCATATAATATTTGATTATTTTCAGACTGGATTCTTTTACTTAACAATATACATTTAAAGTGCTTTCCTGTCTTTTCATGGCTTGATAGCTAATTTATTTTTATTGCTGAATAGTATTTTATTGTACGGACTGTCCACAGTCTATTCAGCTGTTGAAAGACATCTTGGTTGCTTACAGTTTGGGGCAATTATAAATAAAGCTGCTGTAAACATTCATGTGCAGGCTTTTGGGTAGACATTAGTTTTCCACTCATTGGTTAAATGCAAAGGGGCACACTTGCTGGATCATATGTAAGAGTATGTTTAATTTTATAAGAAACTGCAAAACTGTCTTCCCAAGTGGCTGTACCATTTTGTACTCCCACCAGCAATGACTGAGAGTGCCTGTTGCTCCACATCCTCACCAGCATTTAGAATTCTCTGTGTTTCAGATTTCGGCCATTCTAATAGGTATGTAGTAGTATCTTAGTGTTTGAATTTGCATTTCCCTGATGACATATGATGTTGAGCATGTCTACATATGCTCATTTGCCATCCATATATCATTTTTTGGTGAGATATCTGTTCATATCTTTTGCCCATTTAAAAAATTGGGTTGTTTTCTTAACGTTGGGTTTTAAGATTCCTTTGTGTATTTTGTATATAAGCCTTCGTCAGATATGTTTTTGCAAATATTTTCTCCCAGTCTTTGGCATGTTTTTTGTTTTCCTAACAGTGTCTTTCATAGATCAGAAGTTTTTAATTTTAATGAAGTACAACTTGCCAATTTTTTTCTTCAGAGATGATGCTTATGGTGTTATATCTAAAAACTCATTGCTAAACACAAAGTCTCCTAGATTTTCTCCTATATTACTTTATAGAAGTTTTATAATTTTGTATCTTACATATAGACATAGTATTCATATTGAGTTAATTTTTGTGAAGGGTGCAAAGTCTATGTCTAGATTCATTCTTTTGCATGCAGATGTCCAGTTTTCAGCACCGTTCATTGAAAAGACTCTTTTCTTCATTGTATTGCCTTTGCTCCTTTGGCAAAGATCAGTTAACTATTGTTGTGGGTCTACTTCTGGGTTCTTCTGTTCCATTGATCTGTTTGCCTAATCTTTCGCCAATACCACATTCCTTTTTTTAAAACAATATATTTTATTGATTTTTTACAGAGAGGAAGGGAGAGAGATAGAGAGTTAGAAACATCGATGACAGAGAAACATCGATCAGCTGCCTCCTGCACATCCCCCACCGGAGATGTGCCCGCAACCCAGGTACATGCCCTTGACCGGAATCGAACCTGGGACCTTTCAGTCCGCAGGCCAATGCTCCATCCACTGAACCAAACCGGTTTTGGCCCTTTTTTTAAAATACATAGATTTTTATATCTAACAATTTAAAAATACACATTTTTCTCAACTATACATGGAACATTTTATAAAAATTGATATGAACAAGTCATAGAGAACACATGAAAAATTTAAAAAATATTGTTAGGAATTATCTTTGACTACCACACAATGAAATTATAAGTTAATGTAAATAGATAAATTGTTAAAATTCCCTGTGTATTTTGAAAATATAAAACTACACTGCTCAATAATTAATGCAAATTTAAAATACCTAGAACTGAATGATATGAAAACATTACATAGCAATATTTGAGGAATAAAGCAAAAGCAGACTTTGAAGAACATTTATATTTTAAATAGGTACATGAGATAAGAAGTTAGCTACAGGGGGGAATAAGCTACAGGGGAGAAATACATTAAAAAAAGAATAGATTTGCATGTACAGAGTAAAGACTGCTGGGATTTTTTTAAAATTACCATCTACATTCAATACTGTTTTGTACCAGCTGCAGGAGTACAGCTTAGTAGACAGTCATATACCCTACAAAGTGCTCCCGCTGTTACCCCAAGCACCCACCTGGTACCATATATATACAGTCAACACAATATCATTGTTCCTTGTGCTGTACTTGACATGATATTTTGTGACTATTTGTACTTCTTAATCCCTTCACCCTTTTCACCTAGTCCCCCAGCCCTACTCCCCTGTGGCAACCATTACTCTGTTCTCTGTATCTGTGAGTCTGCTTTAGTTTTGTTTGTTTGCTTTTTCACTTTTTTAGATCCCACATCTATGTATATAAAAGCCTAAGTGACTGAATGAATGACCAGTTGACTGGTCACTATGATGCATACTGACCACCAGAGGGCAGACGCTCAATGCAGGAGCTGCCCCCTCATGGTCAGTGTGCTACCAGAGAAGGAGCACTGCTCTGCCAGACACCAGGCTCACAGCTGGTGAGTGCAGCCGCAGCCTGCAGGGATCAGGTCAAAACCAGCAGTCTGACACCCCCCAAGGGGTCCCAGATTGCAAGAGGGCACAGGCCAGGCTGAGAGACCCCACCAGTGCATGAATCTGTGCACCAAGCCTCTAGTATAAGTAAAATCATATGGTATTTCTTTCTCTGTGTGACTTATTTCACTTAGCGTAATACCCTCTAGTTCCATCCATGTTGTTGCAAATGACAAGATTTTATTACCAAGTAATATTCCATATTGTAAATATAGCATCACTTTTTTATCCACTTGTCTATTGATGAGCACCTGGGTTGCTTCCATATCTTGTTATTGTAAATAACATTGCAATGCACATAGGGGTGCATATATTCTTTCAAATTATTGTTTTGGGTTTCTTTGTATAAATACCCAAAAGTGGGATCACTGGGTCATAGAGCAGCTCCATTTTTAATGTTTTGAGGAAACTCCATACTGTTTTCTATAGTGGCTACACCAGTCTACATTCTCACCCGCAGTGAACAAGGGTCCCCTTTTCACCACATCCTCGCCAACATTTGTTATTTGTTGATTTATTGATGATAGCCATTCTGACAGGTGTGAGGTGATAGCTCACTGTAGTTTTTTTTTGTGTTTATTTTTAATCCTCACCCAAGGATATGTTTATTGAGGAAGGGGGAGAGTAAGAAAGAGGGAGGGAGGGAAAGAAGCATTCATGTGAGAGATATCGATCTGTTGCCTCCCAACTGGGGATCGAACTCACAACCCAGATATGTGCCATGACCTGGAATTGAACCCATAACCTTTTTGGTATATGGGACGATGCTCCAACCAACAGAGCCACGGGCTGGGGCTCTTATTGTGGTTTTAATTTGCATCTCTGATAATTAGAGACATTGAGCATCTCTTCATATGTCTATTGGCCATCTGTATGTTCTCTTTGGAGAAGTGTCTATTCAGGTCCCCTGCCCATTTTTTAATTGGATTGTTTGGGGGATTTTGGGGGTTGATTTGAGTTCTTTGTAAATTTTGGATATTAACCCCTTTTCAGGTGTATCATTGGAAAATATCTTCTCCCATTCAGTGGGTTGTCTTTTCTTGATGGTTTTCTTTGCTGTGCAAAAGCTTTAGTTGGTGTAGTTCCCTCTCCATTTTTCCTTTTGTTTCCCTTGTATACCACACTTTCTTGATTACCATGGTTTTATAGTAAGTCTTAGAATTGGATAGTATCAGTCCTCTGTTTTTCTTAAGCATAATGTTGGCTATTTTGGACCTTTTGCCTTTTCATATAAACTTGAGAATTAATTTGTCAATATCCACAAAATAACTTGCTGAGGTTTTGATGGAAATTGCCTTGAGTCTATAGCATAAGCAAATATGAAATTTCCTCTGCTAAAATTCTTCCTAATATATCAGTTGTGTTACCCAAATATCCACAAAATAACTTGCTGAGGTTTTGATGGAAACCAATAAAAATATATTTTTTTAAAAAATAAAAGTTCAGACTCCTGGGGAGACAGACATCTAAGACAGAGGTGATAGGCTGGGATGAGGGCCACAGTAGCTTTATCTACCTCCCTTCACTCCAGG
>NW_006300374.1:416560-457819 GCF_000327345.1 Myotis davidii
TGAGTGCTGCTCGGGAGCCTGCACTCTGTTCCCTGATTCCTCAGCCTGACGTGCTGTTCTGCCCAGTCCTGACGGGCTTGCATCTGTCTAGATGTGAACAGGATGTCATTAGTCCATCTGATTCTTTCCGTTTCTGTAGGAGGAGGCAAGGCCAAGCACAGAGGAACGAGGAGGGAGGCGTTGAGAATCAGGCTGAGGATGGTTGCTTACTTCCACAGGTCAGCTGCATCAGATAAAACATGGGTTCAGCCATGAATACCAGACCCAAATTAAGAGTGGTTGGATCAAGATAGCAGGTGGCTGGCCCAGGGCGGGAATGCTGGCTCAGACCCATGAGGTCATCCAGGGACCTAGACTCACTGTGGCTTTTGCTCCATCATTCCCTCCATGACAAGGAGGCAGACGCTGTCACCCTCATGGTTCAGAATAGCTTGTACCCACCTCTACCTTCCCGGCAGCAGGATAGAGGAAGGGGCATCATTCTCCTGCCCATTAAGCCACATTTTGTAAACTACACACCTCACATCAGTCTACATCTCATTGTTTGAGTAAATGAGATGGCTAGAATTTACGTAGACAGCCATACGTATATGCATACGTAGTTATCATTTGGAAGACACGTGCCAAGCTAAACATAGAAGGGTCTGTTTTCTAGGAAAAAGGAAGAATGGATGCCAAGGGCCTACTTGCTGCCCCTTATCTACTGGCATGTCTATAAAATGGCCTTTAGATGCCCCTTAAAAATAGGCTTATTGGCCAAATAATTGTGGAAACGTTAAACACTGTATTCATTTCATAGAGATTCACAGTGCAGAGTAACATATAAAGGCTCTGAGAAGTTCTGCAATAATGTGTCCTGTCCATCTTTATATAACTTGTTTGGCTCAAATCCCTTTTTAAAAACTTGTTTTATTTTTTGCAGAAGCCCTGTCAACCTCAGCTTTGGGAAACACTACTTGGGGAACTGTTGACGTTTTCTAGTTTGCAGCGATGCAAGCATTTTTACAGCACTTCCTCTCGTGATGTAGTCAACAGAAATGTGTGTTTCTTGTGTCAGTCAAAGGTTAATCCAAGAGAGAACCACTAGGAGATACATACAGGGATTTATTTCAGGAATGTGGTGTTGCACAGTGTGGGAGCTGGTTAGATACTGTGTACGGCTGTCGTCTTTGTGTGTGATCCTGGAGCTCAGAGTGTACTAGTGAGCAGTTATGGAAGAAGGTGGTAACATTGGGGAGAAAGAGAACAATGTGGAATTGATGAGGATGGATGGGAACCTGGGTCAGCCTGTCACTATGTGAGTGTCCTGATGAAGCTAACGCCCATCATTATGGAACTAAACACACTCCTGGCTTCAGAGTCAGCTGGTAGAGGATCCAAGGAGGTGGATCCAGGGGAGGGTGGCCTCAGCAGGCCTGGCTGCACCCCACACTGGGAGCTGCCTGGTGCTCCTGCACCATCTTCTGTTGTGAATACAACACAGCTACTGCTTCACTTCCACTTCCCATGTGGACCCGAAACACACAGGAAAAGGAGTTCTGAGCAATGGAGTTCGGCCTCCAATTGTATCCATCAGACAGTCTATAGCAGTGATATTTGTAATAGCATTAAATTGAAAATGAGCTAAATGTATATCAACAGTTAAGTAAATAAACAGTGATATATGCATAGGATGGAAGTACTTGCTCCACGCACCGATGTGAATGAATCTTGCAAAAAAAAAAAATACTGAGCAAAAGAGAACACACACGATGATCACATTTATACAGATTTCAAAAACTAATGCATGGTGTTGAAAGTCAGGAGAGGGTTGGTGACTTGGAGGGGGCTTGAGAGGCTTCTGACATGCAGATCTGTTAGATCTGTTCTGCATCTTGGTCTTGGCGCTGGTTACAGGTGTATGCACGTTGGGAAAACCCATTGAGCTGAATAGTTATGAGAACACTTAGTATAGTATTTTTCTGTGCCTACACAGCAAGAATGTAGGTAAGTTACAGTTTTAACAGGTTACTGAGTTTGTTGCCTGTGGTGCCAGCTGTGCTGAGCCCTGCACTCAGCCTTGTTCTTTGAATGACTTTGCTTCTTTTAACTGTGTCCTCCCTTCCGCACAGGAAACATGGTGGAATGGTGTTTACCTCACGATATTGACCTTGAAGGTGTTGAGTTCAAGTCTATGGCCAGTGGGTCCCATAAAATCCAGTCTGATTTCATGTAAGTACTTCTGAATGTAAGTCTTCTTCATTTTCTCTCCACCTTGTACTTCGCCCGAGCGAAAGGGGGTCTTCAGGAGGCGTGTGTAAATGCCCTGAAAAAATATATATAGTTTTGCATTTATATTATTTTTCTAGCAAGAAGGTCCTTACATTTCATTTGGGTTTCATGACCCAAAGAAGTTAAGAGCTTCTACTGTAGTTTTTTTCTAAAAAACTATTGGCCCTCACTTGAGGTTTGGCTTTAATGAAAACATGGAGTTTTGGTTTAGTTTCAGTTAACTCAAGATATTTATGTGCTAAAGCTTGAAATTCCAGCCTTAAGTCAGGCCAGGTTATCGTCCTGTGTAACTAAGGTTCTTGGGAGAGGGAGCAAAGGGAAAGAACGTGAGCTAATGAAGTAGCTTTAATCTTCCCCTCGGGCTGAACCCATGACTGATGCAGTATGAGAAAGAGGAAGGAAATGTAGCCGCGCTGGTCACAGGCTCTGTTAGATCAGAGCCTCAGGAAGTGAGGACAGAGTCAACACTGTTTCTGCTGATGACACGGATTGCTGGTTCCAGACAGGCCTGGAGATGAATCTTTGTACTAGGTCTTCCATCAGGTCCTTGGTTATGCAGGAGAGGAGAAGGGACATATTCATGGTCATGGCCAGTTGGGTAGCAGGCTTGCCAGAGTTCAGTCCTGGCTCCAGCTGGATGCCCCTTGGCGAGCTCCATCATTTCTTTAGAGCCTGGGTCTTTCGTTTGGGAGGTTGAGTAGCTTAGGCTAATTGTTCCCCTGAGATCCTAAAAAGTGTTATTTTTAGGCTGAGCTTTCTTACATAGAGCCGTGGGCACAGTTTTTTCTTTTTTGGGGACTGCATCTCAAATGAAAAAAAAAAGCAAAACAAAATCTCTCTCTCTGATTGTGAACCACACTGCTTATTTGGTCCATTTTAGCTATTTCCGGAAGGGCCCCTTCTTCGGCCTGGCCTGCTTCGCCAACATGCCGGTGGAGAGCGAGCTGGAGCGCGGAGCACGCATGAAGTCCGTGGGCATCCTGTCTCCGTCCTACACCCTGCTTTACCGGTACATGCACTTCTTGGAGAACCAGGTCCGGTACGTGGCTTAGATACGCGTGCGGGGAGGCAGCAGGGATCTGTCCGCTGGTGTCTTGACGAGCCCTTGGCGATCAAGGTTGTGTGTCAAAGCAACAGATGCCTTTCCAAGAACATCCTCGACCGTGTTTCATGCCTCAGGTGGTGGCCTTTTTGTTTCAGCTAAGGTACCACCTAATAATTCTCCATACTATAATGAAAGCTGGGGTAGGTTTTGCCTTATTTTAAAACTGTCATCCAGTTCATCTGATTAAATAATTTGCTGCCATGTGCATGACCTTTGTTTCCTGGAGTCATGATAATAACCTCCTTGCCCCAGGGAGGCAAACAGACTCTTAATTTTTTTAAGCCTAATCATTTATTTAGGGTAATTATTATTACTTGGGTAATAGAAAGGGAATTTTTGGCAGAAGCAGCAAAACTATTAGTCATTTAACAGTCTTTTTCATTATGTAAGTACTCCAATTTCATTTCAGATTTTGAGGGAGAAATCTATCGCTAATCCTTAAAATGCTGTTAAAATTTTAGTACATTTGTCTCCTTTCTGATGTGTGTGTGTGTGTGTGTGTATACACTGTAAAAATATATCCTTGGCATCATACGATATATATACACATACATACACTTTTATCTCCTGTACTTTTTAAATTTATCATTATTTTGATTTTTTTATATAACAATCTCTCTTGATTATTATCTTTGAAACAACATGAAATTTATTGTTTGTGGGGGGAAAACATGTTTATTTAAAAATTAATATAGAAGTACAAATGAATTTTTAAAATCCTCCCACTCAGAGATGTCCATTTTTAAAAATCTTTCCACTCAGAGAGATCCATTCTCAATATGCAGTGAATGCCATTGTAAAATAGAAATAATTTTATAAAGATGGTATTACTATTTTATGAGGATTTAATTTAACAAATAGGTTGTTTTCATGAAATATATTTAATTTTAATTGTATCTATTAGGAACAGAATAAATGAAACTTAAGGAATTGTCAGACTCTAAGAGAATATATATTTTTTCACAATAAGATATATTATTTCTTGATCTATTCCTCCAAAGTTATGAAAAACATGAAGATACAGTATCATTCTTATTTTTATTGAGGAATAACATGTACAGTAAAGTGCAGAAATCTTTGTATAGGTGTCATTGGTTTTTAAATTGCATTTCAACTGTTGACAGAGTCCATTATCTTCTACTTTTTCCCAGCTCTTCTCCCGCTTCCCATCTCAATTTTTATAGTTTGCAATATCTAGTACATAAAGTTCTATAATTATAATCCCCTCAGTTCTTAGCTCTCAGTTGTGAGATCCAATATACAGCGAATCAAACAAGATAGAAATACCGCTCTTTTTTTCTGCATGATTGTCCCAGAGAGGGAGAAGCCCTCCTGGATGGTAGGTGGCTGTGTTCTACTGGGTCATCCTGGGACCTAGGTTTTCTGTCTTGTCTTCTGCCATCTTCTAGAGCATTGTCTTCATCCGCATGGAGCTTCATATCAGTAGCATGTACTAGTATTGTGTCAATTACTCGTCAGCTTTTACCATGTCACGCCTCTTGGACATCTGCATAAATGCATGGTGGTAGTTTCTTAATCTGTGCATCCTCCTAGGTCAGATCTCCAGGAGGTCTCCTGCATCTTTGATGCCCCCTTTACCTTCTAGCACTGAATTTTGTTGCAGCATCTTTCAGTTTATCTTGGTATTATGGTTTGATGATCAATCTTGTTTATTACAAAATCTATAGTGTTTAAATTTTGAGGCTTTCCTACCACAGTTGTTTACCAATTATGCAGGAACTGCCAATTTGTGTTGATGTCGATGTTCATATTCTACGTTTCATATTCCTGCCCACTCCGCTCCATCAGCTGGGAGTGTCTGAGGCTGTCAGAGGACAGGATCCTGACTCAGCTTTTCTTTAGCGTCTTGGTTCAAGCATAGCATTTAATGCAGCCAAACAGAACAGTCAGCGGAGCAGCAAATCACCAATGAACCAAGAAAATAATAAAACATTACATAAATTACCCCCTTTAACATGGAAAATACAGTACTAAAAAAACAGTAAATGAATCTCACTCTTCTCTTTAGGGAAATTAGGTCCTAATGAAAACACCCTTGAACGTAATCTTGTCTTTGGGTTATTTTGTATTCATCAAACTTGTCTCAGTTTGACACACAGCCCTGAAGAGGGTCTGAAATCTGCCATCTGCTCAGATAGACAAACACAACTGAGTGAGTCACTGCGGATTTCCCATCCACATGAACATTTTTGTAAGAGTGAAAGCAGTGATTATAAGTACCCCGGGCAAAGCTTAAAACAGACTGTATAGGAACCCCTGAGTTAGAGAGCTGTTACTCGGGAGACATTTATTTTAGTAATCGTTCATGAATGTAGTTGATGCTTTTTTTCTTTTTAAAATGTAAATTTGCCTGAAGGTCTCCTCCTGGGCTTGCCCAGAACCTTCCCCATCCCCCTGGTTCCTGAGCCCTCCCTATGTGCCTGGCTAGCCACCGCAGGATCACTGGGACTGATGTGTGCGTGACTGACATGTCACAAATGGTGTGAGGCACCTTTTCTACTTCATTTCATTTACATCTCAAAGTAATCCCTCTCCAGGTGGTGCCGGTGTCTACTGAAATGCACCATCTGCATTTTAAGGAAAGAGAAAATGGATTTTGGAAAGTGTAGTGACTTGCCTGGGACCTCTAGGTGAAGTGGCAGCCGTGGCCTCAGGCTAGGGCTGCTGGTCACTCTGGAGTGGAGCTGGTTGGACAATGAAAGTCTTGGGTCTAATGGTTTGTGTCAGCATTTGTGGTCAGCAACAGTGACAGTTTGGGGAGGTGGCCTGTGTTAGTCTTCGATGTTCCAGCCGTAATTACAGGAGCCTCCCCTTGCGCGATAAAGCTAGATTTGGATTCTTTTTGTTGCAGTGGGAGGAAATTGTATGGTGCCGAGAAAGCACAAATGGGCTAAAAAGGTGTAGGTGCCTATTTTAGTCCTCCCTATGTCAGTGTCCTAGGGTTACCTTAACAAAGTACCAAAAACTGGGTGACTTAGAACAGAAATGTGTTTCTCACAGTCCGGAGGCCAAAGAATACAATCAGGGTGCTGGCAGGGCTGGCTCCTGCAAGGCTGGGAGGGGTGATGTGTCTTTGCCTCTCCGCAGTGGGGTTTGCTGGCGGCCTTGCCTTCACTCCTGCTCTCTGCTTTCATCTTCTCATGGCGTCTTCCCTGCATGTGTGTGCCTGTGTCCAAATCTCCCCTTTTTATAAGGAACCCAGTCACATTGGGTTAAGACTCACCTTAATTAACTGTGCAGACCCTATTTATACATATAAAAGGCTAATATGCTAAGTGTCCATCCGACTGGTAGCTATGATGTGCACTGACCACCAGGAGGCAGATGCTCAACGCAGGAGCTGCCAAGCTGCAGTGACTTGGCAGAGGGGGTTCTCGAATGACACACCCCAAAACCAGAGAGGAGGGAGCCTGATTCCTCGCGAGGCCGCGCAATTCCACCTTCGGCCGTGGTTATGTTGTTGCTGAGGGCACTGTCGGCCCGGAATTTGGTTTGCTGCACTTGCGTTTGTGTTCCACCCGCTGTATGATAGCAACTTTGCAGAGTGTCCTCTCGCACTCTGGGACCCCTCGGGGGATGTCAGAGAGCCGGTTTCGGCCTTATCCCTGCAGGCCAGGCCAAAGGACCCCACCTGCTGGAGGTACCCTGCTCACTCCAAAGACACTGGGGAGGGACCATGGGATGTTGGCTCCAGGGCGTCTTCAGCCCCTCTCGCCCAATCCTGCCCCACCAGCCACCTTCTAATTAATTTCTTTTCAATGTGCATGAATCTGTGCACCAGGTCACTAGTTTCCAAATAAGGTCACGTTCTGAGGAACTCCAACATATTTTTTGGTGGGGACACAGTTCAACTCTTAACACCCCCATTAAACATAGTGCCAAATAGTACTCCCTGCACTCCCGCATTCACCGTGAAGGCAGAATCCCCGTTGTCCAAGTGGTCCAGGGCCTCCAGGCAGCTTTCTTGATTTGGGGCAGTTAGCAGGGCTGCCCACCACCGGGCTCTGCCATCCCAAGTGGGGAAGGCAGGAGGGGAGGAAGAGATTCTGAGCTTTTTATTCATTACTTGGTATGGAAATTCTGAGCCCTTAGTGACATCCAATAATTGTTTCCTCTTGTTTGAGACACTGCTTCCTCTTATTCTCTCACAACAACAAAGCCGCAAGCATGATTTCTCAACAAAGAGCAGCTCAGAGCAGGGATCATGGTCTTCCCAGGCCCCCCTTCTCAGGCCCACAGCCAGGCTCTGGGAAGCCCCACACAGTGGTCAGCACACCTCGCCCAGGAACGATAGGCATTGGTCACAGTCTGAGAATTCTGCCTGTTCCCCGTGAGCAGGGGAATGCATCCCCCACCTGTCAGGGAGTATCAGATCCCATGTTGGAGCTTTTCCTAAGGATCTCCTGAATTCCCAAGGGGGCATCCTGGGAAACCTCAGAAAAGGGGTCTTTTCAGTTTATCTGGGCCTTTGCCCCTAAGTGTTGCAGCCCTTGGGGTGGGGATGTGGGGGTGGGGGATGGGGGGTGAGGGTTAAGGGACAGAGCTGTGACAGCCACCAGATCTCGATCTCACCCTGCATGTGACTGTTTGCAGACATCAACTGGAGATGCCAGGACATTACTCCCATCTGGCTGCCTTCTATGAGGACAAGAAAGGGGTGCTCCATGCTGGTCCCGGGAGGGGCGGCAGCCTGCCCCCCGTCTACTGGCTGCCTTCCATCCACCGGTACATGTACCCAGAGATGAAGGTGAGGTCTGCTGTACTCTCGCACGTTTTGGGCTTGTGTCTGCATACTGTAGTGCTTGCTTGTGTTTTTAATTAATAAGGAATTTATGTCTTGGGCTTGTGCCCAACGTCCACTTTTGATAGAGTAGGATTGCTAACTAGCATTTGGGTTCTTTTAAAACGTAAAGCAAATTACCTTAAACACTGTGCTTTCTAGACCTTTCATAATCTTTGTGCAAAATCGTATTGATAGGCCAGTCTGGGTGGATTCCGGGGGGAAAGAGGTGGTTTTGAGTCCATTGATTCAGACATTTTAAAGTCAGACATTTGAGCTAACGATGAAGAGTTACAGCGGGTATCACATTTTTTTGTTAGAGTGTTTTGTATATTGCTTTATTGTGTATTTTTTCTGAAGGACTTTGCCTTTGTACTAGGATATATTTGTTTACAGTTAACAAAACAGCTGGCCAAGTGTTAGGTGTTGGGGGGGGGAAGATGACTATGAACTTGTGACCTTGTAGGTGGTCACAAGATACTTCAGAAACCTTGAGCTTCCTGATAGAGAAATTATGTCATGAGTCTAAGGGAGAAATCAGGGAAGGCTTTTTAGAAGAAGAGGTGATCCCTGAAGTGTTTGGATAGGCAGAAAGTGAGGGATGCTGATTCCAAACTGAGGGAAGGCATGGCCAACAGTGGCTGCCAAATTAATGGTTTCAACCAGTGCATATTTATCATCTCACAGTTTCTGTGGCTCAGGAATCAGGTATGGCTTAGCTGGGTACCCTGCTTCATGATCTCTTGTGAGACCACAGTTAAGGTGTCAGTCAGGGTTTGAGTCTCATCTGAAGGCTCGACTGGGGAAGTGTACCCACTTCTGAGCTCACGTCGTTGTTGGGAGCATTGAGTTCCTTGAGGGTTTTGGACTGAGGGCCTCCATACCTTACTGACCGAGTGACAGGCTCCTGTGTTTACCATGAAAGGAGGGATGGTTGCAGTTGAAGTGCAGTGGACTGTTCCGCCAGCAGGCCCTGTGGGTCTTCTTCCTGGTGACCTCAGAATGCAGGACCACCTGGTTACTCAGGTACCTGGACAGCACAGAGCAAAGCCCTCAATAGCATCCTTGGAGGCTGAGGGCTCAGAGGCAGCCAGCAGCCTTCGCAGAGACCTCATTCTGCACAGCAGCTGGGTCCCCATACATTTGGGGACCTATTTTGGGACCCTTTGCTCATCATTTCATACCTTGCAGTGTCCAGTAATGTTTGTGAGTCAAATGTTCTTGCTGGGGTGTACGGTCACATCAGATACTTCTATTTATGACTCTTAAGAAGTTTCGTTCAGTCCTGTTTCCCCAGCACCTATCTCTCCTGAGTAAAGTAGTTAGTGACCCTTGAACTCAAACTTCAGTGTGTCAGGAGAGCTGTTGAGTGATAGGCCTCTAATTTAAAGGTGGGACTTTGAAAGAGGAAACTATCACTTTATGTGGAAGTAACCTGCATCTGTTTGGTTATACTTTGGGGTTTATTTTAGAGGGGTTCACACCCGCCTGTATTGAATATTTTTTGTAGGAATATGTCCATTTCTTCTAGATTGACCAGTTTGTTGGAATAGAGTGGCTCATAGTATTTTTTTACGATTCTTTGTGTTTCTGTGCGGTCTGTTGTTATTTCGCCTCTTTCATTTCTGATTTTGTTTATTTGGGTCCTCTCTCTTTGCTTCTTGGTGAGCCTGGCTAGAGGTTCATCAATCTTGTTCATCCTTTCAAAGAACCAGCTTTTGGTTTTATTGATCTTTTGTATTTTTTTTGGTCTCTCTGTCATTTATTTCTGCTCTGATCTTTATTATTTCCTTCTGCTCACTCTGGGATTTTCTTGTTGCTCTTTTCTAATTCTTAAAGTTGCAGAGTTAGATGGTTTATTACCAGTATTTCTTGTTTTTTGAGGTAGGCCTGTAATGCTATGAAACTCCCTCTCAACACTGCTTTCGCTGTGTCCCAAAGATTTTGGATTGTGTGTTTTCATTGTCATTTGTTTCCAGGATGTTTTTTTTATTTCTTCTTTGATCTCTTTGGTAACCCACTCATTGTTTAATAGTATGCTATTCAGCTTCCAAGTGTTTGAATTATTGTGATTGTTTTTATTGTTTGAATATTTTTAAAATGACATTTCTAACAAGCTATTACTCCCTTTTTATTTTTTCAGATCACACACCCAGCTGGCTGCATGTCTCAGTTTATTAAGTTCTTTGGAGAACAGATCCTCATTCTTTGGAAATTTGCCTTACTTAGAAAGCGCATTCTGATATTTTCTCCCCCTCCTGTGGGTGTCGTGTGCTATCGAGGTAACTAGAGGCTAATGTCAGAGGCTCTTCCTGAGTTCCCCAGGGCAAATGCTTGAGTCTTTCCATTGTTGACCAAGTTCAGAAGGGTCTGGGCCACATCAAGGGAGGGGGCCAGAGTTTTAAGCCTGGAGTGAACTGGTTGGATCTGGATTTAGAATGTGGACTCGTGGCAATGCAGAAAATGCACTGGGTGATGTACCAATGGTCCTGTGACAGATAAGGGTCTGGATTAGAACAGAGAAGATGGATTGTAGTTAAGAGATAAGCTTGACAGCATTTGGTATGTGGTTGGGTTATAAGGTTCTGATGTGTGTGAGGTTGTAATGGAGGAAGAGTCTAGGACAGTGGTCGGCAAACTCATTAGTCAACAGAGCCAAATATCAACAGTACAATGATTGAAATTTCTTTTGAAAGCCAAATTTTTTAAACTTAAACTATATAGGTAGGTACATTGTTATTAACTTAATTAGGGTACTCCTAAGGCTTAGGAAGAGCCACACTCAAGGGGCCAAAGAGCCGCATGTGGCTCGCGAGCCGCAGTTTGCCGACCACGAGTCTAGGGTGACAAGGATGTTAGGGCCACCAGATGGGGACTGAGGAGGAGCAGGTGGTATGAGAGTGAACTTTGGACATGGTGAGTGCTGTGAGGCCTTCTCCAGATGTCCACCGGGCACTGGTGTAGTTGGGTCAGGACCCTGGGGGAATGTTGGGCTGATCACAATATGATGGACAGCATCTGTGGGGAGAGGAGAGAAGAGAAGCTCAAGAGGTGAACCATAAGGAGGAAGACAGAAGAGACTGAGGTGGGACTGTCAGGAGGAAGGGGCCAGAAGGTGGAGGTCATAGTAGGCGGGAATGTTGAGGAGGTCAGGTCAGCAGTGCCCCTACGCAAGCCCTAGCACAGGAAAGACTGAGACCTGCCCATTGGGTCTCATAGGCCATCACTGACATGGCCTTGAGGACCTCAGTTCTGCTGCGGTACCTAACAGGCTCCCATCACCTCCTTGGAATCAGGACCACCTGCTACTCAGGCACCTGGGCAGCATAGAGCAAAGCCTTCCATAGCATCCTTGGAGGCTGAGGGCTCAGAGAGGGCTGGCGGCTTCGCAGGCAGAGGGGCTGGGAGGGACAGACTCTACCCCTCACCGTCTCCGTCCCCACAGTATACTGCTGCTGCTGCCTGGCCAACGTCTCCCTGCCCGGCCTCGGGGGCACCATTCCCGAGTCCAAGCCTTTCTTCTATGTGAACGTGGCTGACATCGAGAGCCTGGAGGTAGAGGTGTCCTATGTGGCCTGTGAGTACGGGGCCCTCCCCGCCTCCTGCCCACATGCCCCTGCCCCGAGTACCTTCCACAGCCTCCCAGCTCCCCAAGGGCCCTTTTCAGGGACTCGGGCTCCTGGGCTCCTGTTCCCTGGCGGGTGGGCTGGTGCCCTCGGTGACGGCCTCTGGGTCCAGCTCCTGCCCTCGGGTCTCACAGGCACCACGGAGAAGATTTTCGAGGAGAAGCGGGAGCTGTATGATGTCTACGTGGACAACCAGAATGTGAAGACACACCACGACCACCTGCAGCCCCTGCTGAAGATCAACAGCGCCGACCGGGAGAAATACCGGCGGCTCAATGAGCAGAGGTAGAGCCCAGGCAGCCCCGGCAGTGCCCTCAGGGAGATGTGCCCAGGTGGGACCCTGGACCGGGGTCTCTGCCATCCCATCCAGCCCACCCCTCCCCTCAGAGCATATGGCAGGCCTGGGCGATGGGCGGTGATGAAGCGGGGCCCAGCACAGCCTCCTGATAGCACAGCAGATTGTGTTGGGGGCTGCTTTCTGATGGACTTGAATCTGCAGAGCAGAGGCCAGGCCTGGAGCATTTGGCGTGTGCACCACAGTACCGAGCTGCTTCATAATGCCCCACAGTTCACTGTCCTGCACAACCAGTGGCCTCATTAGCATCCCACCTGATGGGCAAATGGGAAAGATTGCCACTTGCTTGAGGTGACACAGGGCCAGACCCGGCCCTGGACCCAGGGATTGACTCCCAGTCCTATTTATTCCTGTCCGGCCCCTTCTCTCCCTGCCTTTGGATGGGGGACCTGCTCTGGGTTCTCCTCGTTCCTGGGTGGAAGTGGTCTGTGTGGATACCCTCACGATGACCTTGCCGATGACAGAGACCTTGCAGCCCTGCAGAGTCTCATGGTGCTTCCCCACAACAGGCAGACGCTGCTGTACTCCCAGGAGGTAGAGGGGGACTACGGCCCATGTGAAGAGGACCTCTTTGTGCTGTAAGTTGCTGGGCTGGGCTGTGGGGCCTCCCTGAGCACCAGTGCTGTACGCCGGGTCCCTCCCAGGTCATGCTGCAGGCCAGGGAGGTCCCTTATTGCTTCTGTCCATGTAAGAAATATACAAACCTGTAGGTAATTTTTGACTTTGAGCCAAACAATTGCTGGGAAGCAAAATCTCAAATGCTCTGGAGAATGGCAGTTTTGGAGCTTATTTTATGCATTAGAATTAAAGGAGGAGATGGAAGGACGGTGCCTGAAGCCCACTGATTGTGTGTTTTCCAAGCTACACGACAACAGTGGACGGAGCTCACATAAGGCAGAGTCCGACCTTTGCCGAGGAGCTGTGGGCCTGGGTTGGGACTGCCTGCCATGACCTGTCCAGTTAGTATCTGGTGGTCAGACCCTGCCGTGGGGTCACTTTTGGTCAGTGAGCTTGTCAGGCCGCCATGTGCCCCCCAAGCTTGTCAGGTTTACTGCATGTCCCCTTTTTCCTTCCCTCTGCCCAGGGCACTCAGAGCTGGGCTCCATACTGTCAGCTCTAAACCCCTACATGCTATTAGTGGGGGGCCCAGAGGAGCTAAGGAAAAAAGCAGGGGAAGGTCATTAAGAGGAAATGGGGTGCTGGGGTTTGTCCTGTTGGGCATTTGCAGGATGTCCACTGCATAGGAGCTGTCTGTCCCTCAGGACTCAGGGACTTCTCCGCTGCTGCCTTTGGGTAGAGCAGTTCTTTGCACTGAATCTTATGGGATAATCTGAAAATTTAACCCTTGAACCTAATGAAATCATGCCCCCCGATCTGTTGGTGGTCAGGGTGGGAGCCCAGCCTGTATCCCTCAGAGCATCGGCTTCATTCCTGAGCAGCTCTGAACTAGTGCTTAGTGAGGAGACCTTTGCCCTGTCCTGGGTGGGGTGTGGTCTCCCCGCGCCCCGTACTGCATTGGTGGGGGAGCTTGCAGTGACAACCCTCTATGGCTTTGGTGTTGAAAATGTAATATTGATATTTCAACAAAGTGCAGGACTGTGATCCTGAGAAAGTGTACCTTCTGGTGCCCACTTACAAGCTGTTGAGGTGTCAGAGTACCTGGGAATGGTCCCTCAAGGGTTGACACCTTCCCTGGTACCTGGAGTTCCAGGTGTCCACAGCATCCTTGGCCATGAGGCGCCGTTGCAGAGCCCGCCCGAGAGCACTGTGGGACCAGCCAAGCAGCCTGGGTACCGAATGCCTTCTCTGGGCACGGTTCACATATTCCTGTGGTTCTGCAAATCAGTGACATGAGAGCATGCTCTGTGAATAATGTTTAAAAAGTAATCAAAGGGAAACAGACACCAAGGATGATGGTCAGCTGTGGCAGTGCTAGTTCCTGCAGCGTGGCTCGGTGTCTCCCTCACCTGTCACGCGCAGCCTTGCTGGTTTCAGAGCGCCCCATGCCCGCCACAGCTCCTCAGAGTTGCACCTTTAACTTGGGCATCCGTGTCGGCCAGCGAGGCTGCAGAGGCCCAGGCGTCAGTCGTTTCAGAGCCTCCTGCCGCCGCTGTTACCCAGCCCAGGCCCAGAAGGTGCATTTGTTTCTCTCTGAAGGGCCTGACCTCAGAACTGGAGCTCCATTGTTGTCTTAACTCCCCTGTGACTAAGCACAGAGAGGAACACAGCACGCCCCCCGCTCCGCCAGCCTGTGTTTAACCTTCTGGTCCCCTCCCAGCAGGCCATCACTTGCTCAGAGATTCCCTTGATCATACCGGGATTAATCCCAGTGTTTTCTTTGCAAACCTTAGTCGTACTTGAACAACCCTTCCGTTTAACTTTGGTCCTGTTTCCTTTTTTAAAAGAGATTTCTGACTTTTTTAAACCATTGAAAGGTATATTCAACAAGAGTGTGGCCTGGTTCCCCAGGCGTGGACTCTCTGTTTGAGCTTCTTGTCTTTTCCGCCCTCCCTCTTCTGTGTCTCGTCTCGGGAATGCAGGTTTTTCCTCGAGCAAAACAACCGGATATTCCAGACGCTGCTGGAGGTGTCCGCCAGTCAGGACAAAACTCTGACAGCCGAGCACGCGCGGGGCATGGGCCTGGACCCCCAGGGCGACCGCAGCTTCCTCATGGACCTGCTGGAGGCCTACGGCATCGACGTCATGTTGGTCATCGACAACCCCTGCTGCCCATAGGAGGGGAGCCGGGCTGGTGAGCTGCTCGCGGGACTCCGCCAGGCCCCCGAGGGCTCACTTTTTATTAAGTGGACACAAAGGGATATTGTTTATACTTTCCAACCGATGTAATTTTTGCAATCGCCGTTCTTCCCTTGCTCTGGAGAGGTGAGATGAGACTGCCGTGGTTTGTGTGCTGCTTCGGCAGGACCCTGGAGTCTGCCGCCTTCTTCCAGAGTTGCTGCCTGCTTTGGTCTCGGGTGTTCTCATCAGCGTTGCCTCTCTCCCCTCCTTGTTGAATGCCCTGAGATGCGGCAAAGGCCAAGTCTTGTAGGAGTGGGCTGATCTCTGGAGACACAGGTGGGCTGTTCCGGAACTCTGTGTGGCCTGTGGCCCGCGATGGATTCAAGGAGGAAACCACGTCTTCCCTAAGTGTGATTGTGGGTGTCCCCCGTGGCGGAAGCTAGACCAGGTGACCTTTCAAAGTCATCAGTTCTGAGAGTCCAGGCTGGGGGTCAGATCCATTTTCCTGTTCATTAGGACAAATCTATGTCTTCCTGTGAGTAGAGGTCTGAGTGGGACAGAAGGATGTTTCCGACCCTGATTACGAGCTTCTCCTGGGCCCGGGCCACGGGGAGAGGCTCCTTGTCAGTCAGCCTAGACTCCTCCCAGTTCTTGGCGACCACTCAGTGCAGTAGTCCTCCTCCTCAGAATCCCCCTCGGGATGGGTTGGCAAATCCATTTTCGAATTCAGTCTCCTTTAAGGGCTACCCATCCTCTTGGAATAATTTGGGTATTTTCAAAGAGTAGCATTTGTTGCCCAAAGATGGAGGAATTGAGGTGCAGGATAGAAGATGTTCCTTTATCCGGGCGAGTCCTCCGGAGGCGTGACCCGTAGAGCCTCGGATCAAAGCAAAGCCTCCCTGGCTTCTGTAATCCAGCCAGGATCTGAGCTGGTTAACACCGAGCTGAGAGCACATTAGCAAGACCGTGGGCTGGCATGGAGCCTCAGAGCTCCTCCTGCAGAGAGGACGTTCCTTGAGCTAAGTAACTGGGGACAGGGACCTATCAGGTTTGTTAGCAAATATGACAGTGCCTTTCCTGGGAGAGCGTTCGGGAACCCAAGTATCAGGTGAGTTTCTGCTTTCCTCTCAGAGGTTTCAGTCCGGACAGCTCCCATCGATCCCTGCCTGTTCGCTTTGGCTGGGCGTTCGACGGATGGACGTCAGCTTCAGTGAGGTAGCGATTGTGACATAGGAAGCCAGCTCCTGTGAGTAGTTTTAGGGCCGTAATTTAGGATTTTGACTTAAGGAAATAATTCCTTCCCCTACCCCCTTCCTGCCTGGGTGTTACCGGAATAGCCATCAGTGTGTCGTGTCTGTGGCCAGGCTAATGCACACAGCAGAGAGAAATAACCTTCCAGTGGGTGAGTCGCATGACTGAGCTGTTTTCACTGTGGCTCCTTCTGAAGGAATTCAAGGCTACAGAGATGCACACGTGGGACCGCCAACAGGCATCGAGCCATCAGGGCAGTGCCTTTTCTGTAAATATGTAAATAAGTGTGGGCATTGAAATGTAGACTGTGCAGTACATTTCTCTCCCTGCAGTCATGTCAGTAGTATGTGTGTTTATAGAAGAAAACATCCGTGTGCAAGCTGCCCTGCTGTTTTCCTAGAGGAGCGCCCTCTCTCAGCTCCGGGCGGCCTTCTCACAGGGCCGAGTCCTGGTTACTGTTGGTGGTGTGCGGAAGGTTCAGGGGTGCAAAGCTGGGGGTGGGTGGTCGGAGCAGGGGTGGGGGTGGAAGGGCAGGGCAGATTCCCGTGGAGGACACGGGCAGACGCTGTTTCCGTGGAACTGGGGAGTGTGTTGGAAGAATGCCTTTTCAGCCCTTCGGCTCCAGTCTGTGCATGCAAACACTTGTGTCTGTGATCTTATAAACTCGGAGCTCGGAAGTGCTGAGGTACAGGTGGTGGGGTGAAAATGAGGCTCCTGGAGTTCCCTTTGAATGGTGTGTCAGGGGCTCTGGGCTTCGCTCAACTCCACTGCTGTGGGCAGCCATCTGTCTGGCATGTCCGTGTGTCCACCCTCATGCCATGCAGAGGGCTGGGGTCTGGGTGCCCCAGTGGGGAACACACACGAGGCTGTGCCATGTCTTAGGTCATGGGGAGCCTGGCCCCAGCTGACCCCAAAGCGGCACTTGTCTGTCCCCTCCCTGCCGGCCTTCCCTGCCCTGCAGCTTCCTCGTGGGACTGGAAAGTCGGTGTGGTGCCACCTCTGCTTGGCTGACCAGCGTGCACACTGGCTCTGTATTCCCTTTGTCGCGGTTTGTCATCTCCCGAGCATTTCTTGCTTCGATTGAGATGTGCAGGTTCCCCGTTGAAAGCTTGCTGTGGACCTGACTGCCATCCCCCTGCCTCCTCCCCACTGTCTTGCGTGGGCAGCCCAGCCCAGCATGATTCGCTGCCCGTTTCCTAGAAGGGGAATGAGTGTGTGAGGTCTGAGGTAGGAATCCTTGGGTGGCGGCGGCAGAAGCTGGAAGCCACCTGGGTTTGGTTTTCTGTCCCTGTTGAAATACTGAGAAACCATCGCTTTTGTTTGGAAGATGTTGGTGAGCATCCTTTGAGGTCCTGCCTTCCCGGTCTGTAAGCTGGGATGCCTATCGAGACCACTGACCTGGAACCTGTTGGAAACCTAACCTGGGGTGTGGCCCCTTGACTGAGGGCTGTTGCTGGAGCAAACCCTCCCTGGTCCCACTGGCCTGGTCCCTTGGGCAACTTTCAACCTGAGCTTGTGTCGTGCTGGGAGCCGGGAACCATCCTGGGAACTGCTGACCTGAGATTCCTGGGCTGCGCTGACATCCTGAGGTCGCGTTGGAAGAAACTCCAGGTTGCGAGAATCCTGGTGAGACCTAATCCAGGCATGGGGGTTACTGATGTTAAAGTGGGTTTTTCAAGTTTGCAGGCTTGGCAGATGGCAGTAGTCAGCCTTTGCCACCATGTCCAGTTGTCCTCTAGCTCGGGGCTGCCTTTGGAAGGACTCAGAAATGGTCGGGCTTATCGCCTACCAATTGAAAAGTCTGGGCCACGATGTTGAGAATTTGCTTTGGCTTTCGTGGAGCATGACGTTCTGCCCAGTTGGGGCCCTGGGCCTCAGTAAATTGTGACTCCATGAGTTAGGAGGCATGTGCTTCCCAAATCCTTCATCCATGCGACACCTCTTCTTGCAGTTGGCTGGGGCAGGGAAGCCGAATTCATGGGTGTATTTATTGGTGGAAATAAGTTAGCATAGGAATTTGCATCTATAACTTGACCTTGTTTGGTTCCATGTGAAAGTCGAGATGGGGAATTTAAGTATAGCACGGGGTGTAGGTAATTCTAAATACCGTGTGTGAAGATTCATTTATCAGTGAAACGGCCTGTAATATTTCAGCTAGAGGATAAGACAAAGCTCAATTAAATCACAGCTGAATCACTGTTTCTCCTGCTGGTGGCCAGGAGGAGCAGCCAGCTATTTGTCTTGATACATCGAGAGCCCTTTAGGCACAATAAAAAGAGGAGATTATTCACCTTTAAACTGAGGCCTTTAGGGAAACTTTTGCAAAGGGCAGTAACAAATTAACCTTTTAATGGTGGTATAGGAACCCTCCAGGGAAGAGGCCGAACCGGACCTCAGGGACCTTTTTTTTTGTTTTTCTGGTGTGTTTTATATGAAACGACAAGGCCCAGGGAATGGACTAAGATGCTTTCTCCAGGCCCAGAGCAGCTCATTCTTGCAGAGGTACAGGAGGGGAGGAAATCATAAGACAGTGTTCTGATTGGCAGTGAACTTGCCTTAGTGTGATGACAGAAAACAGCAAGAAAGTTAATCTGGGGACCAACACCCATGCACAGCTTTATCTCCGTTAGGTTCCTCGCTAGTGGGCGGAGGATCCAAGAAAAGTCCAGTCCCGGGCTTTCCCCTGCCCTGCTCAGCTCCACCATGTCCTGCAGCCAGTGAGGATCCTGCAGACCCAGATGCTTATTTCCTTAGGCCGCCCCCCCCCGCATTTCAGGAAAACCGTTTTCTGAATCAGGTAGCAAAAGAGAAGGAGTTAAGAGCTCCTTTTACTCCCAAGTTGTGGATTTTTAATATTCCATTGTGTTACTAATATACCTCTGTTCCCAGGAGCCAGTGGAGTACTGAGTATTATGGGGAAAGCCTAACTGTGAATTAAGTTAATGTTTTTTCTTATAAGAAATGGAAGTTTATTTTTATATCAATATTACTGTGTGATGAAATGAGTATGCAGATGTTAGAATGGAAGGAAATTTCCAAACTGTAATCCTAGAAGAAATGGGCAGTTTGGGAATTTAGAAGCAACTGAGACCCCATAAATGTTTTATGACTTTAGATGTTTTGGAGAGTGAACAAGGACTGTGAAATCTTTTTCTTATACATATGTTTTTATTCATTTAAGAGAGAGAAGGGAGAGGAATAGAGAAACGTTGACCTGCCTCCTTGCATGCCCACTGGTGGGCATGTGCCCTGACCAAGAATTGAACCTGTGACCTCTTAGTTCATGGATTGATTCATGGATTGATGCCCAACCACTGGGCCACCCTGGCTGGGCAGGACTGTGAAATCTAGTCGCACTCTGTAGGAGATAGACCTGACAGTCCTAGGGAGGGTGACATAGAGTCCCCAACCTAAAGTAAAACTCTCATGCAAAGGGGGCAAATGGAATAATGCTGATTAGGCCTCTTGACTGTGGGAGGCAGTTTTATAACTGGCACTTTAACTCACGTTTGGAGCTGGAGAACAGGGGCAGCTGGATGAAGCTGCACATTAAGAAAGGAAATCAGCATTTTCTAATGCTGTAAAGGTAATGATGGGGCAGTAAAGCTCTGCTTTCATTTCTTCCGTTTATTATAGAAGCTCAGCATAGCATGGGCTTCCAGAGGCAGTAGGCCCTACATTCAGAAACTTGAATTACTTAATGGGAGGTCAGTGTGAATCACCTGTTTGCGGTGGAAAGCCCAGTTAGACTGAAGATCAGTTTGCTTTGCTTTCTAAGGATAGCTGGGAAGGTGGGGCAGGGTATTACAGATTGGCCAGAGATGATCCAAAAAAGGACAAATGTACACAGAGGTCACTGAGTTAGTTGATTGCTAATTTGACATTCGAGTGAAAACTTCCTCTGGGCAAATTAAGCTAAGAAAAAGTATAAACATACTTTTGAAGTGGCATCAGGAAAAGTGTTTCAGTCTAGCGTGCTTAGGGAGACCACAGTGAGGGGAGGTGTAGATTTTGGGCTTTTGTCAGACCGGGTGGGAGGGGCCATTAGGGGAGAGTAGAAAACAAAGGTAACATCCTTTATTTACCCCAAGCTTGTGGGCTAAACTTTTTGTGGGTCTGAGAAATAAACCCTTTCTGAAAAAGTTGTAGCTTTGGAAAAGATTTTCCTATTTTTCCCAAGTTAGGAAAAGCATAGTGTCCCTTGTCACCTTAAATGTCCAGCCCCTATTTTGATTAACACCCCAGTATAAGAGTTATAGCAATAAGAGGAACTGAGTCTACTTTTGTTTCAAATCTTTACCTCATCTTATGACATCAGTACGTCAGTTGATAAACTTTACCCTGAGTACTACTGCTTATAGGTATGTTATTCTTGCTCTGTTTTCAATGGTGATAATTTTAAAGGCCCAGAAAAAGTTAGGATTATCCTGAGTTTCAAAGTGTTTCTTGAACTGATTTTGTTCTGTGGTACAAATAACATCTGTGTATATCATATCTGTATATATCTGAACCAAGTTGTGTGTAGAGAGGCTGATATAACTATATTTACAGAAAATAATTTTTACAATTAAAATTCACATTTTAACATGAACATATGTGTGCGCAGTCCTTCACCTGGTCCAAGAAATGTGTCTGTAGTAGGGAGTGACGCCCCAATGCAAGAGCAGAACCCACGGCTGCACTGACCTCACTTCCCGCGACAGTGTGGGAAACCCGAGAGCTGGGGCCTGTCCCCCTGGAGGCCAAGGACAGACATTCTCTAGGTAATGGGAACCAAAGCCGGAATAACTGCCATCTGGAGGAGCCCGGACCTCGAACCCCAATCCCATCAGACGACTTCTAGCGGAGGACACCACAGAGACCACAGCCTTCCGTTTCACGTCTCCTCCCACCAAAGGTTACTTTAAGACATTCTATATTATATGTATATTCACGTATATGTATGATTGAGAGAGATATACATATATATTGCGTGTGTGTGTATGTGGACATGAAATTTTTTTATTTGATTTTTAAACATGGGCAGTAAATTGCTAACATTGTTGATGTGTTTTTAAGCCAGGCTCCTATTTTCCCAGCTACATGACCGTGACATTACCTATTTCCTAAGGCTGCTATGAGAACTGAATCAACCAGTTGCTTATGTAAAGCACCAGACACATAGAATGATAACCATGCATGCAAAAGGCTTTACATTAAGTTATTTGATAGAAATCGCCTTAGCTTGTGAGTGAAGTTGGTCTGACAGAGGTTTGTACTAAACAGGAGGCGAGGGACTCGGGTTGTCTGGATGCCTCAGCTTCCCGGTGTGGCCGACAAGGATGACCCTCTCCTAGTTGCACGGCTAAATGGCCTCTGCATGCACATTATATGGAAGGACAAGGCAGTACATAAGGAAACCATAGTCTCACAGGATATAGTTTAAATCAGGGCATGTTTCTATTTAAAGTGACTGAAAATAGTAACCTGGATTAAATATCCTCCCCAATGCTAAGTTTCATGATTTTGATGGAAGGACTAGAAGCCCTGACACACACGTGCTGGCTGCCTACCAGATTCCGGCTGGTCCTTTACTCTAGAATCAGGATGTGCTCAGTTCTCCGGCTCATGTGAAAACTTTTCCTTCTGCCTCAGCATCTCCTCCCCTCCATGGGCAGTGAGTAGGTGATCCTCACTCTGCTTGTTGGGACCCACCCGTTACTTTCGTGTGTGTGACAGAAGCACTTCTCTGAAGACGTCACAGGTAAGCCTTGTTTTCTGTGCTCTTCTCACATCGGCTTTTCGTAGCTGCTTTATAAAGCAGGGGTGAGGGAGATCCGGCCTAGCCAAGGTAATTGTAGACGGGACTAGAAATTCAATAAATCTAGGAGCTTTTTTTCATAGCAATTATACTTTTTAAGCTGATAATTGTGCATGGCCCCTGAATGATGTTATAAATATCCACATGGCCTTGGCAGAATTAAGGTCCCCAGCCCTGCTCTAAAGCATCAGACAGCAAGGGGCTCACAGCACACATGCTGCCCTGAAGCTGATTAAGGCTGCCAGTCCCCCTCCCACTTTATAAAAGAAGGCGGCTTCGCATCCATCGTACTGAGGTGCTTTGCCCTCTAGAGTACAAACCTTAGGGGCACTGAACAAGTGATGGTGAGATTAAAAGCACAGGAAGATGACTGGCTAGCAAATCCTTAGCAGGCCAGGAGTTTTTAGTTCTCTGCTTTCAGCCAACTAAAGGGAGATCTTGTCAAGCTGTTAACAGATGACTGATTTTTGACATATAACAGTGTCGTGCAGCTCTTCAAATTCATTTGATGTGCTTAAATCTATAAAAAACGGAACAAGGAATATAGTGTTCATTCCTGTTCCATTTAAGCTATAAATAATGTGTTCTTGGATAAATGAAATAATTGGATAAAGAACATTCTAATAAAATTAGTTAAATCTTAAAATTGGTTAATTTTTAATTATCAAATTCTTTTATCAATTTTATAAATATAACATTTATTCTGTACTGAGTTAACACTTAAGAACTAAAAAACTCAAGAATAAAAATAGATTGCATTATGATAGCATTTGTTGCTGAAATAGTATGGAAATATACATACAAGGAGAAAAAAATTTAAAATTTTCAACTAATGTATTTTTTTTTGTAAATGGATGGATATGTTTAAAAGAGTGAAGTAATGGAATTTATTTCAAAATATCAATATTTACAGGACAGCAGAAAGTACATGCTTTGGCAACTTCCCATGAAAAATTTTAGATGTCAACATAAAGTGGGACGGGACACCTGGTTTTGGAAAAACTTCTAGGAAGCACACGGTTTTACAACACTGTCCAGGTGAGGCTGGGGGACGGCCTGGAATACAATCACCTGGGGAGGGAGGGAGGCTGTTTGTCAGGAAAATGCAGGTTCCTGGGCTCCATCCAGATTGAGTTATGTAAGTTTGGGTTGGACCCCCAAGTAAGTCAATTTTCAACATGCACCCCAGCTGGCTCTCATGCAAACTAACATTGAAAACATTTAATAAACACTACTTAAACAAAAAGGAGTATTTTACAGTATTTCAGCCCAGGCTGAAGAGGGAAACACCTCACCTACAGTTTAGGGTTGAGAATCGACCTGAAACAAGCCAAGTCAGAGCTCACCAAGCAGCGCCCAGGGGAGGCCTGCAGCCAGGACTTGGGGGCAGAAGTCCTAGGGTTGCCCAAGGACAGACAGACGGAGGGAGTCTAGGAGCCTGCTTGCCACTGCAGTTGCACTTGGGGAGATAACAAAGTCTAGCCTCGTCCTCTTCCAGCCGCTGCGTGTGCGTGTCCTTGAACTTAGCTGGGGGAAGGACTGTCTCAGAGTCGAAAGCATGCGCTAATGAAAGCAGGTGGGCAGAGCAGACTTCGGGACGCACTGTGAGGGAAGGGCAGAGGTACTTGCCATGGAAATGCCCTGGGGATCCTCTGACAACACTGTGGGGACAGCTGAGGCATTTGTTCCCTTTTGGTCCCACTGGTGGCCTCAGTGCAGTCCTGGGGGCCCATCTCCTGGCTGCTCACAGGGCTGAGCTCGGCAGCAGTTGCTCTCGCTTCCTCGGGTCACAGAAGAACTGCAGTTTCCGGGGCAGCAGCTTCACCTCCACAGGCATCGCCTCGTACTCCTCACTGTCGATGCTAAAGGAGCCCCCTGTCCCCTGTGAGGAAGAGAGTGTCCAGCTCACACCACCCCTGGCAGTGTCCTGTTAGCACCAGAGCAAGTCATTCACCCTCTGAGGATTTAGTCTAATGTTCTTTTAGGAAAATATCCCAATTCCACCATCCATGAAAAAGGTTACTTTATCTCTATCTCCTACCAGAGTATTTGGGATTTGAGAACCAAGGTTACAATGTTCAAATATATATTAAAAGACAGGGGTCCTGCCACATCTTGGAGGAAGGAATTCATAAACACAGTCATGCTGCAGGTCCTCCTCTGCCCCAGTCTTTCTTAAAGGAGAAGTGAGCAAGACAGCACATTCCCCCAGGAGAGCCATCGTGTGTCCACCTGACCGTTCAAGGTTCCCTTTAGGATTGCTTAGCTCTGTACTTAAGGTGTAGCAAGCACCACTGCAGAGTCTACAGAGCTTTTCCCTGTAGATGCATTTAACTCGACGTTTCTGTTGAAACTGTGGGGCAGGGCAGTCTGCAGCAGCTTATCTCCTGTGGCATCACTAACAATAACCTTACAACTGAGATGGAATTTCCAACTTTTTCCCAATTACATAGATTATTCTCATAGGTTTGGCATTTCACAGAAAAACTTAGTGCCATTCTGAAAACTGCTTCTAGATCCTTCATGACAAGTGTGAAGATACAATCCACTGTTAACATTTGAGAATGTTCCGGGTGTGATAATACAGTAACGCTTTGTATAATTTACATATCGGGAAAGTTCAGGAGACTGAAGGATCACTTTAGAGAACCTTGGCTTAAAAACATTGATTCTGTCATCTTCCAGGTCTCCCTTGTATGACGCAGAGCCTGGCAAAGTGCTCAGCACATCCCAGGTCCCTAAGGAGAGGGAAAGCCCAAAGGAAGAAAGAGCTGAGAGCTGTGCCCAGCCAAGCCGCTTACCTCAGGCAGGACCAGGGTGCACTGGCTGGCTTGGAGACATTCCGTGCCCTCAGGACGCAGCTTGGGGTCTCGTACCTTTTTACTTCTGTTAGGGGAAAAGGCAAGCTTGGAAACTAGTACTGGTGACTGCCTTAGACTGCAGGAACGTAGCAAGTTCCTTCTGTTTTTTGATGAGGTGAAGGACTTATCCATTGAATACCGTGGGGTTCTGTAATTTTTCCCATGAGAACTCTTGCTCAGCATTCTGGGTTGAGAAGGTCTACTTGCTGTAGAGAGCTGGGCATGTCGTTAGTCCTAATTTTAAATAGTCCACATGTACCCAATTCTTGGGCTGTTAAAAACCCCAAATTCAAAAATTAGAATGAAATTATTTAGGAAAAGTACTAAAGTTCTGTTATTTGGTACTTCTTGTGAGTCAACTCTTAAAGGAGAAACTTAATTTAAGGTATACACACACACACACACACACACACACACACACACACACACACACACACACACACACACACACACACACACACACACACACACACACACACACACTGTATATGAACCATCCATTTTACACTAAGCTCTCTGCTGAGTCTCCATATGAACTGCCTACTTAGCATGGTACATGCTAAATGACGTTGGAGTCCACTATCCAAATAACTATCCACACACAGTCCCCCCTTCACAGCTAGTCATGGGAAGTAGAAAAAGAACAAAACCTGATCCAAGCAAGTTAGTCCATTCTTTTTCATTAACTGACAACAGTAATCAGTTTGCTAGAGCAACTCCACAATGTCCTATTCAGATACCTAGAGGAAACAGACATTACCCGATTTCACCGCCCGTAGAGACCAAAAGGAGACCGTGCTATTGCTGCTGATGCTAGCAGTAATGAGGAGCATAATGACTTCACTTAAGCAAAATGATCGGTTTTTCTTTCTACTTTTGGAGGTCAGTACTAAAGGAGATTTGAATATAGTTGGCCCCACTGGTCAGACTCTTAAGTCACTGTGTGGCTTCTGCACACTCTACAGGGGAAGGAAATGGTTTTCCTTCTTCCTTTTGCTACAGATACAGCAAGTAAACCAAGGCTGCAGAAGCAGCTGTTCAGCATCTGAAGAATTTGTAGCAAAGGCAAAACACTGTGCTGCCACTACTGGTGCAGATAATGAGGTAGCCATGGAGACCCAGCCACTGCAGGGAAACGCCTAACCCTGCAATGGGCACGAGAGGGAGCTCTGAGCCAAAGCACAGAAAACACCGCTGAGCAGATTACCAGTGGGCATGGTAACAGGCGCTGCGCAAAGGCTGTGAAGATGGGGGAGGGCCGAGAGCATTCTTAATAAAACCCCGGCAGCAATAGGGCTTAACAAATCAGACAGGGCTTGGAAGGGTATTTTGTGGTGGAAAAGGGGAAACCTGGAACATGTCCAAGTTCTCAATACCTTTTCAGGTTTTTCATTCGCACCCTGAAAATTGGACAAGGGGACTGACAAACGGCAATGATACCGTGAAGTCTGTCACAGTGAGAAAGGCTTTCCCACATTCATCTGAGCCTCAGAAACACTCTTGAGATAGAGGTGATTCTATTACTCCAGTCCACACACAGGGAAAAGGATTCAGAGAGATAAGGATTTGTCCAAAACATGAGGCCAGAAAGTGGCCAAATCCAGCAGTTCCAACCCAAAAGCTGAAATTCCAGACACTGTGTGCCAGGCTACACTGAGTTCTTTCATTTCAACTGAAAGGCAAAGACTGTTCCCATCCTCCGATCTTTCCAAAATGAACAGGGAAGGCCAGAGAGAAAGGAGCACTAGACATATCCACCCCATGAAAGAAAGAATGCTGTGACTCCCAAACAAATCCTGCGCTGGGTCTCTATCGTAGACTTCATGGGCAACCTGAACACGATACAAGACAAACGACTTTAGCCTCACTGCCTCCAAACCAGCCCACCTATCTACAGTTAGAAAATCGCAATCCACTTACCCTATAGTGATGAAGTCTCCTTTGCTGACATTGTCGGGTTCAATGCAGATATTCATAAAGTCTTCTGTGCTCTGAAAGATTAAGATAGACATCGATACTCTGAATTCTGGCTGATGCGGCCTGCTGCCATCCTTAAGCCCTGTAGGCTCATATTTTGAAGCTGTGTATGAAGGGAGTGAGCGGGGACTTGAATATGTTTTGGTTCCTTTTTTTCCGTTTATATTAAGACCTTTATTGCGATATAATTTACGTACCATAAAATTCATCTCTACTGTTTGTTTTTTGCAACATATACAAGACAAATAAAAACTCAGATTTGGAGGTTTGTCAAAACTAAGAGTGGGAGGTTTGTGAAGTTCTGTCACAAATAACCAAAGCTGTTAGAGTCCCTAGGATTCACTCCCTACAGGCCAAGCGTCCAGCCCGCTATCCCAGGAAGTCTTACTCCACGTCAGCATCACACCACACCTGCTATAGCAGCGTGCTGGGTAGGGCCCAGTGTCTCTCTAACTGCTGTACACGCAGATTTGGTGTGCAGCCAGAGCTTAGGAGAAGCAATCCACGTATGCCACGGTAATGCTTTAAGAGCTTTCCATTCCAACCAAAGTTCTAGGAGACCTGAACTACAAGGAAGTGGGTATAAAAATGGACTTAGTTCTAATACCACTCCCCCAATTTACTAGCAAGACAGTGGCTAGCAGTACCCATCTGGCCCTCTGAAATTTAGTCCCATCACTCTTTCCTTGTCTGCTTCAAATAGAGGTTTGCTTCTTTGTGGACAGGTTCAAAATCTGTAGCCCCAGGATAACTCCCAGGCCTCTGAGAGCTGACAGCTTTTGCCAAAGATTAAAGGCCACACCAGAGCACAACTTTATCTCTCAACTGGGAATTACAAAACATAGAGATGACTTTGCTCTAAGTTCATCTTTTATTTAATATCAACTGACTTACTGAGTGAATTCCTCTAGGTGCTAAAAACCCCCAACAATTTCTGCCTATGAAGTACTTACGTTCTACCAGAGAAACTGGAGAGGATAAATAAAAACAAAACAAAAAAGCATCCATAACTTACAAATGCTAGAGCATATTAGAAGTATGTTAGAGTATACCAGTATAAAAATAGTAAATTATGGAATGAATATATATGTCATAAATTATGGAATGGATATCCTATATAATAAAAGGGTAATAGGCAAATAGACTGAACGGCAGAACAACTGAACCAATCAAAGTGTGATATGTTAATGATATGCTAAGGCTGCTCAACCGCTCCCTATGATGTGCACTGACCACCAGGGGGGCAGATGCTCCAACTGGTAGGTTAGCTTGCTGCTGGGGTCCGGCCAGTCAGGACTGAGCGAGATGGGGTGGACACGCCCTGGAGTCCTCCTGCAGTCCCTGCTCAGCCCAATCATGCACCTATGGAGTTCCTCAGCCTGGCCTGCACCCTCTCACAATCCGGGACCCTTCAGGGGATGTTGGAGAGCCGGTTTCAGCACAATCCTGCAGGCCACTCCCCTTGGGAGGGCACCAGATGCAGGGCTCATGGCTGGCGAGCGCTGATGCTGCAGCACCAGCCTCTCCCGATTGGGACTGATTGGGCGTGGCAGGCACAGTGAGGCTGGGGTGAGCGGGAGTGGCAGGTAGGAGCTGCAGGCGGCATTGGACTGCGGGTTTTGGCCTGATTCCTGCAGGCCACCCAGACGGACCCCGCCCATGCACAAATTTGTGCACCAGGCCTCTAGTATATGGCATAAATGGTAAATTATAAAGTATACTAGAGGTCTGGTGCATGGATTTGTGTACCAGTGAGGTCCCTCGGTCTGGCCTGCACCTTCTCACAATCCAGGACCCCTCGGGAGATGTCAGACTGCTGGTTTCAACCTGATCCCTGCAGGCCAGGCTGAAGGACCCCACCAGTATACGAATCCATGCACTGGACCTCTAGTATGCATGTAAGATCTTTGTCAATCTCCTCCCATCCTCCCTCTCCCCCCTTCCCTCTGAGATTCATCAGTCTGTTCCATGTTTCCATGCCTGTGCACTGAATATCTGCCTGCTGGTGATCAGTGCATGTCATAGCTATTGGTCAAACGGTCACTTAGGCTTTTATATATAGAGATTAGAACACAGTGTATTCGAGTCTGTTAGGAAAATGAGAGAAGAAGGAACACCAAGTGACACTGGTGTAGTACTGATACTTTTAGAGGGTCCACGTGGGCCTCATTGAGAAGGTAGCCTCTGAGCAGACACCTGAAGGAGGTGAGAGAATTAGCATGGATATCCAGGGCAGTGGTTCTCAAACTTCAGCAAGCATCATTTGGAAGGCCTGTTAAAACGCAGACTCTGACCTCATGCTTAGAGTTGATGGTTCAGTAGATCTGGGTAAGGCCCAAGAATTTTTGTTTCTAACAAAAGTTCCCAAGTGAGGCTGCTGTTGCTGATCTAGGCCCACACTTAGAGAACCACTGGTCTAGGGGAGAGTGATCCACACAAAGGTGAAAGAATTGCGAGGAGCCAGTGTGGCCGGACAGAGTGGGTGAGGGGATACCTGGGTGAAGCCAGAGAAGACGGGAGATGGCGCACAGGGCCTTGTAGAAATTCCACGGGATTAGCTGTTAGGCAGAGTGAAATGGGAGCCACAGGAAGGTTCTAAGCAGAGAAAGAAAAATCTCATTTGAATAGGATCTCTCAGGCTACCATGTTTAGAATAAAGGGGGAGAAGGAAGAAGTAGGAGACCACATAGGAGTCTGCTGCAAGGCTTGGATCAGGTAGCGGAAGATCCAGTGAAGAGCTGGCAATATTTAGATGGTGAAGCCACCAGGACTTCCTCAAAGATCGATGTGAGGAGAAAGAGCAGCCAGGAGTGACTCCAAGGTGTCTAGCCCAAACAAATGAAAGACTGGAATTACAGTCAACCACAACAGGGAGGAGTGGATAAAACAGGTCTCAGGGATGCAATCAGGTGCTCAGTTCTGGACATGCTAAGATTGAAATGTGTATTAAATATCTAAGAGGACCGGTTACGTAGACAGTTAGTTATACATACAAGTGTAGGATTTGTCTTTTGCAAATAGTGCGATTACAAAAACTAATGTGTTGTTCTCATTGACAGATAAAATGAGAAAATCTTATCTCAATAGATGCTGGAAAAGTTCCTGATAAAGTTAAATATCCACTCATGATAAAAACTCTTAGCAAACGAGGATAGTAGGAACTTCCTTAATCTTATAAAGGGCATCTGCAAAAAACCATCACACTCAAGAACAAAGCAATGAAACCTTTCTCCCTATGGCAGGAATAAGGCAGTAATGCTTCTATCACTATTTCTATTCAACACTGTGCTGAGGTCCTAACCAATGTGGTAGGTAAAATAAGATTAGAAGGCTAAGTATTTGAAAGGAAAGAACAAAAATTACACTATTTGCAGATGTGATTAAATCGATATAAAATTCAAAGGCATCCATAAACTTAATATAACTAATTAGAATTTAGTCTGCGGATTTACCATCGATATAAAAAATCAATTACATATTCTTCTACTAAATCAGATAGTTAAAAAATGAAACTTTAGGCAATACTTTTTACAGTCACATCAAAAAGTAAGATTACCAGATATATACATACACACACACATGCATATGTATATATACACATAGCAAAGACAAAATGTTGTAAGAGAAAACTATGAAACTTCATTGAAGGACTTTGAAAATCTACACAATGGAATACTACTGAGCCGTTATGAAGAAAGAAATCTCACCCTTTGTGACAGCATAGATAGACCTGGAGAGCATTATGCTAAGTGAAATGAGGCAGTAAAAGCAGAGAAACACAAGTACCATATGATTTTACTCATATGTGGAATTTAATAAAATAACAAAATAGAAACAGACTCATAGAGAACAGACTGACAGCTGTCAGAGGGGAGGAAAGTTTCGAGGCTGGGTGAAAAAGGTGAAAGGATTAAGCAAAAAACAAAAACTCTCATAGACAATAATATGGTGATTACCAGAGGGACAGGGGGATGGGGTAAGGTAGAAGATGGTAAAGGGAGTAAGATGGTGATGGAAGGGGACTTGACTTGGTGTGGGGAACACACAATACAATATACAGATGATGTATTATAGAATTTTACACCTGAAGCCTATATAATTAACCGGTGTCATCCCAATAAATTCAATGAAAAAATAAAAAATAAATATAGAGCGATGCCCATGTTTGGAATAGGAGAGTCAATATTGTAGAAGTGTCATTTTTCCTCAAATTGACCTACAGGTGTAATTCTGATCAGTGTAACAGATTTTTATGTGGAACTTAATATAATAAACATCCCAAGGGATTTATAGAGGTCAAAGAGTCAAGAATAGCTAGGAGATTCTTTAAAAATAAGGAAAAACTGGACCTGTAAAACAATACTAATTAAGAGAAGCACAGAACTAGTACAACTATCGGAAAATAGAGCAACTGAATAGAGAAACTACAGACATTTCCACATGTGCACACACTTGATGTTCGACAGGTTTTGCAATCAGTGTTGTGTGTGTGTGTGTGTATGTGTGTGTGTGTTTGGGGGGGGAGGCAGGGTAGACATTTGGAATAAGTGGTTCTTCAACACTAGCTTTCTACATGGAAAGAATATAAAATTGGGGCCTTACCTCTACCATTCACAAAACTGCTTTATAGGTGGAAGTATTTCTTTTCAAAATAAAAATGGAAGCATTTGGTGCAAATCAATTTAACCTGGTTTTCCATTTAACAATACATGATGATCATCGTTCCATGTCAGTAAATACAGAGACAACCTTTTAAATAAGTGGATTGAATCAGTCCCCTGATTAGCTTGTTTCATGTGTTCTGCTGTTATACATTGAGCATAGTTGCACAAGAGATCCTAATTTTCACACATTCCACACCCTCAACGCTTCTTTGAGACTCTGAATATACGTCTTTAAATGATAAAGGAACATTTTGAGGTATGACTTGGCAGCTTCATTGTCTCTGAATATTTTATTGCACTTGCTTTTATTTTTATAAAGGGAAAAAATGAATGTGCTGCTACTAGTGATAAGAAGCACAGTATCATATACTTTTATAATTGCCACAGAGATAAAAGCACTCAGCCTGCTGCATGTGGCTAATCTTGAGCCACAATCGCACACTCACTGAACTCAATCAGTTCACTGGTATTCAATCATCAGAGAAAAGAACGGTGTTAAAGAATATGAACAAAATACTGGAAATACATGCTATCAGAGATTGGGTATAAAGGACATGTACAATTAGAAATCTTATCTTTCTTTTTTAAATCCCTCTAGAACAGAATCTTTTAAAACCGTAATACATTCACATTCACCTGTTTCCAGAAGTCCATGCTGTAAGAAATAAGGGTTGTCTACACTAAGTATTAGTCTGATGACTTCTGTAGGGTACGATTATATTTTAGATGCTTCATATATACAGCCAAGATGCCATTGAGGATGCTCTGATTTATATTCCCATCAGAAATAAGCAAGACTGCCCATTTCCCTACCCACACCAACACTGAACACTAGCATGCTTTTTAATCTATGACAGTTCAGTAGTTACTATTCAATTTGCATTTCTTGGATGTTGAGCACCTGTTCTGTTTCCTTACTTATGAAATATAGCTAAAAGTTATATCTACCTACTAATGTAGACATGAAAGTTGATAATGTAAAATTCTAAGGACAGGGCATACGTGTAGTATATATTCAGGAAATATAAGCTTTTTTCCCCATCTTTATTTCTTTTGTGAATTTCTATTCTTGCCCTTTGTTGTCTATTTTAGTCCTTTGCCCATTTCTTATTGATTTATCCAAAGGAGTCTGTTACAAAGGAAAGCTATTAACTCCTGGTCTATCACATTCTATTATTTCCCACAATTTGTCATTAAACATGTTGCCTATAGTTTCTTTTTAATAAAACATGACAAATACATCAGTATGGTTTTTGCCTTGGGTTCCATGCTCAGAAAGGCCTGGTCCTCCCCAAGTTTATATTGATAATCACTTAGATTTTGCTCTGGGGCTTTAATGGTCCTATTTCTTTACATTTAATTCTTAATCCAACTGGAATTCGTTTAGAAGGTAAAGGGAGCTGTGTTATACAATAAGCATGCATTACTTTTATAATCAGAAGACAACTCAATACTCTGAATATTAACATTGGGATAAAAATTTTCAGTGCATTCCTTGCACTCCACTCACACATTCATCACTGCCTTCAATTCCATGTGCCCGTTTCCCGACTGACCAAGTTAATTGTAAGCATACTACTCTGATTTGCATAAAACCTGATTATAATAATTAGTCTAGAGTTCAGGTTAACTTTTCTATTGGCATTCTTATTAGTATACACTACTAAGGCTTTCTCTATATCGGGGGCCAGTAAACTTTCTGTGAATGGCCAGATAGCAAATGTTGGAGGCTTTTAGGTCATAGTCTTTGTCACAACTACTCAGCACAAAACTGGCCACAGACAGCATGTATGTGGATGAATACGACTGTGTTCCAATAAAACTTTATGGACACTGAACTCAAATTTCATATACTTTCCATTATCACAAATTATTAATTATTTTGACTTTCTTCCAGCCATTTAAAAATGTAAAATCAATTCTTAGCTTGTGGGCTATATGAAAACAGGTAGCAGACCAGTTTGCCAACCACTGCTTTATTTCAGAATTTTTTAGTGTATTGTCGGTAGCAGCACTATCTAGTAGAACCTTCTGCAGTAATGGAAACGGTTTAGACCTTGCTTTCCAGTATGGCAGCTACCAGCCACATAGGGCTATTGAGTTTTCAGTTTTATTTAATTGGGATTAATTTGTTTAAACTGCCACATGCTACCATATATGACAGTGCATATCAATAGATTGGACTAAAATAATATGTAAACAGATAGGTGTTTGTGTATACATATACATGTGTGTGTGAGTGTGTGTGTGTATAGTTTTTTTCTCCTGGAGACCTAAACCTACATATTTAATATAGTCACTTAAGTGAAAGTTCCATGACTTTTTATTCCTGTGACAAATGAGAGCAAGCTAACTCTTCATTCTAAAGGTCTTTGGCCCTCAGTCTTTCTAAGCAGTGCCCAGAATATGTGATCAAGTCCCTTAAGCTTTCAGCCACTACTTTGCTCAGCTGTTTCTTCTCATTGCTATTTTTCCTTCCTCTCTACTGCCACAGGGTAAAACTAAAAATACTGAATTAGTGGAAGAGCATGTCACCTTTGTCACTTCTCCCAGATACCAATAAAAAGCACACTTACCGTTAGGTCAAGCTGGCTGTTCCGTGTCGTGATGGACAGTTCAATGGTGGACAGCTGCACATCTCTCCAGACCTCAGGGCTCACCTCCTTGGAAACGCCTGTGTGAATGTATTAGACACAGGTCAATTTCTCCCATTAACATTTCACCCGCCACCACCCACGGCCAGCTGCCAGCTGCTAGCTGGCCTCCGCCGGTCTGCTGACTCCACCTTTTTCTTCACTGCATACTTCTTACACATGGGATAAAAAGCCAGGCTCAGAATGGAGTCTCTATGCCTGAAACATCCTCCCAACACAGCCAGAAATACATAAAGTTCAGTGACTGAAAGAGGGAGCCACTGTTTGTCTTAAATGACACGGGGTGTTCCCACTCATGGGATGTTGTCCTGGCTTGGGCCCTGCTCTGTGGTGCACAGAAGGCTGGCTGCAGTGGTCCTTGGAAGGCATCTGCTCCAGGTCAGCCTGACACTGACTTTGGGGTCTGCGTTAGGCAGTCCTGAACTGACCAGGGCTCTCAATCTTCGACCACCCGCTGCTCACCGTCTTGCGGTTGTGCCCAGTACGATGCAAGTCTTCGCAATATTCTCCGGTACAGAGAAGGCCGTGGAGGGGTCTCTTCTGGTCCACTGGGAGGTCTCTCTTTAGGTCCCATGTATGAGATAGAGGCTTGATGAGTCTGAGGCCACTCCTTTTAAAGTGAAGAGAGAAAAACATTCGTCATGCACACAAAATTCCAACCTCTGGGAGTTTCTCTATGCAAAGGTTAGTATTCTGCCTAGACCTGCTAGAAAGCCAACTAATTTCTCCCCGGATGGAACTGTCTCTAATTTGGAGCATGGAATCCTCAGGCTTTCTTTTCCTATTAAAGGCCTATCTTGAAAACCATGAACTCAGTGACTGCTGTCTCCACTGATCTGTCACGTGGAGCAGAGAGGAGATCAAAGTGGACTATCAACAATTGCTTATACTTGTCCACAAACCCCAATATGAATGAGCGTAGATCCTACCCCAGGATAAATTTATCTTTGGTCTACTGATGATGACACATAAAAGAAACTGATGAATTCAGCTGCATCAATACTTTCTTCACTTTTGGAATCATCTTCCCACAGCGGCCAGAATGGTGTAGCCCAGCCTTGCAATCCAGCTCCAGGCTCCTCACTCCTGCTTCAAAGATCATCATTCTCACACTCTAGGTCAGTGATGGCGAACCTATGACACGCGTGTCAGAGGTGACACACAAACTCATTTCTTTGGTTGATTTTTCTTTGTTAAATGGCATTTAAATATATAAAATAAATATCAAAAATATAAGTCTGTTTTACTATGGTTGCAAATATCAAAAAAATTCTATATGTGACACGGCACCAGAGTTAAGTTAGGGTTTTTCAAAATGCTGACGCGCTGAGCTCAAAAGATTCGCCATCACTGCTCTAGGTGTTTTGTCTTCTACTTCCTGCACCCCAAGTCCAGTGTCGTCCTGGGTCTCAACAGTTTGCACAGAAACTACTAAAACAACAGCCTAGCCCTCAACATCACCTCTCATTCACCACAGCTGCTCATTTCCACAGCCACATCTGGTCCTTCCTGTCACCCAAAATTATTCCATCTTGGGCATCTATTCCCCTGTAATCACACCCAATAATCTACTTATCTGGTTGATTCTTTTGTGCCCAATATGTCTTTTTTGGGCAAACTAATCCCTGTCCTTAAGCTTTCATGGGTGAATTACAAAAGAGTAACAACTCCTTCTTTTCTCACTCCACCTCTTACTTCTCTTCAATGCATGGACCCAGCCTCTCTTCTCTGACTCACACTTGTGCTGCTTTATCATGCAATGAACATACTATGGCAGTCTGCACTAACGGAGATGTGTTGAATGGATAAATTCAGTTGGGATATTGAGAAATCAGATAGTGACCACACATCTCAGCTGCGTCCATCACTCCTGTTGACATTTCTAAAGCTAATATTTTCATCTCCATCTGCCTGTTCCTGTGTTTGTTTTTATAACTTGGTTCAAACTCAGAAGAGGAAGAAAGGGGAGTTATTTTTTGGCCCCTCAAGATTCTACCCACACCCAAGTTTTCTATCACATTGAGAAGTCCAGTCCCTGACCACACCATTTTCCCTCAGTGCCTAATTATGAGTTCATTACTTTAATGCTCTTTTTCATCACTCTTGGCCCTCTCGTGTCTTTAGTCTTCCACAATATGTGCCCTGAGAAGCTCCAATTTGGATCAATCTTGTCACTAGGTTTCTGCATTACTTCATCAAGGCTCAGCATTATTGGAGGGGAAAATATCCCTGCTGAGCATTGATACAGGGAAAACAATCACCCAAGCAAGCATATCTGTGTCATAACCAACTCTTGGTCTCAGGTCCTCAGTGCCACTCGATAATCCTAAACCTCCCTATTTTCTTTATCTTTAAATTCCCCATACCATCATCACCTCATTTTCAATAGGTCATGCTGCTTCCTACCTGGTATTCTTCAGAGAGAATACCAGGATCTCAGTGAGAACTGCCTTAACTCTCCCTGTTTGTTTTCATCTGGACCACTCCTTCATTTCTCTCCTGTCTCAAGGAAGAAGTGTCCCTTCCTCTGTCCAAGGATAACCCAGTACTTTAGGTCCCATACCCTTCTACTTGCTCACGGATTCTGCCAGCTCAGTCATGCTTTTACTCTCCTTTGTTCATCTCTCTCCCCGCCCCCCGCCCCCCCCATTTTTTTTCTGTTGCTTCATGGTGTAAAGACAGGGATATCTTTCCATTTAAAAAAATCAACACTCCTTTGATCCTATTTTTCTCACTAGCTTTTGCCTTTCTCATTTCCCTTCAAAATCAAGCTTCTTGAAGGAGTTGCCTACCCTTGGTGTCTCCACTTTACCTTCCTGTTTATTCGTTAACCTTCTTCAGTATGGCTCAGCCCCTCCACTTACCAAACCTTCAGAGGTTACCAAATTCAATGGATACTCTCCTGTCTTTACTTAGACTCTTCAGTATTACTTCTTAAAATCTCATTTTCTTCCTGAAAGTCTCTCTTCCATTGGCTCCTATCAGTACTCTCTCCTCCACTTCCTCTTAGCACTTCTCAGGCATCTTCCCTGGTTCCTAAGGGCTATTTCTCACCATCTGTTCTCTCAATGGTAACATCACCATACACTTCAGACATGTAAATTATTTCTTCAGCCCACATCTCTTTGCCAAATTCTAGACCTAAGTCACAACTGTACCTCCACTTGTCTGTACCAGGGGTGTGGTAAACTCAGTATGTGCCAAACTGAAAATTTCATCTTCACACACTTGATCTTAAGCCAATATTATCAAAATTAATGGAAAGCTCTTAGTTATTAAACTGTAGTCCCTCAAAACCAGAAATCTCAGAATCCTAGACTCTCCTTCCAACTTTTGAGGATTCCACCTCAATATCTCTTTAACCCATCTCTGTTGTCAGTGCTCACTGTTACCACCTCCCAGTCTACACCTCATGACCACTTCTCACCCAGATTACTTTAACAGTCTTCTGATGCCCTTGCCTTTAGCTACCCACACAATCTCTTGTCCTCACTGCTGCCAAAAGATTTCTGTTATTTCCCTAAGACTCAATAAGTCCCCACCAGTGCTTTATTAATAAATGTCAGATCCCACCTGCCATAAAATGCCCCTACCTAACATTCAAAGTCCCTTTCCGGCCATGCTACTGCCATAATGAAAGACCAGGTTTCACTGCTGTGACTTCACACACCATGGCCCTCCACCAAGAATGCCTTTTTAAAAATATATTTTATTGATTTTTTACAGAGAGGAAGGGAGCGGGATAGAGAGTTAGAAACATCGATGAGAGAGAAGTATCAATCAGCTGCCTCCTGCACACCCGCCACTGGGGATGTGCCTGGAACCAAGGTACATGCCCTTGACCGGAATCGAACCCAGGACCCTTCTGTCCGCAGACCGACGCTCCATCCAGTGAGCCAAACCAGCCAGGGCACCAAGAATGCCCTCTATCTAGTCCTACAGATACTTCAATATTTAGAAGTGGCACCTGCGCTGCGAATACTGCTGGCCCTCAGTCAGAGGTGGGTGCCCTCCTCTCTCCTCCATCTTAGTTCTTCTGTGTTTCTCTCAGCACACTTTCCAAATTGATTTACTTGTGCTTCACTCTCAGCACATGCACACTCCTTGAAGGCAGAAACCTGTCTTACTGAACTCTGTATTCCAAGCACATAGAAGGGCTGGCCACACAGCAGATATTCAATAATGGTTTGCTAAAGAAATTGTTGGAATAGTTTGATTCTCCCAGGTTCTACAACTTAACTATACAGTTACTAGATTTCTTCCTAAATACCGTACACTCACTACTCCACCAATGAAATTATTCCTTTGAGCAATAGTAATTATGCATTTTACTAACCGAAATTTATTTGGAAGGTAAAGGGAGCAATATTTTGCAATGGACATATACTACTTCCATAATTAGAAAACCACATGATAATCTGAATATTAACATAACCAAACTTTTCACTTCATCTGCCCGTCCTCATATCAGCCAGCCAAACTGTGAATATACTACTTTGATTTGCATAAAAGCTGCACACTGTGTAGTCCACAGGTAAGGATGACACATGTTAGCATTTTCATTAACACACATCGTTCAGTTTTTCTCCATGTGAACATTTTTCAGTATACAGCCTATAGCAGCACCACTAATGGAACCTCCTCTGGTGATGGAAATGTCCTATATTTGGACCGGCCAACACAGTAACCACCACCCGTATTTGGTTAGCATGGTTTGAAACCTGTTTTATTACACTGGTGGGGACTTTTTGAGTCTTAATCAGGGAAATATATCAAACCTGTATGATAAGATATATTCAGAAACAAATCTCCATTTCTAGATATTAATTCAGACATTCAGATGATTGATGAATATAGGTCATTCTGTTCAAGGTTTGTCCGGCCAGAGTGAATGAATAGACAATGGAAAGTTGTCTATATAAAAAAGAAATTAACACCTGGACAGTGTCACTCAGTTGGTTGAGTATTGTCCCAGACACCAGGAAGTTGCCAGTTCAATTCTCGGTCAGGGCACATGCCTGAGTTTCAGCTTGATCCCCAGTAGGGGGTGTGCAGGAGGCAGCAGACCGATGCTTCTCTCTCATTGATGTTTTTTTCTCTCTCCTTCTCTTTTCCTCTCTCTAAAATCAATAAAAACTTATTTTTGAAAAAAATTTAAAAGAAAGAAATTAACTATAGGCTTGGAAATGGAAGGAATGAGTTAGTACACGAGGAATGCTTTCTGAACTTGTATGTAAGTAAATATCCCTCATTTTAGTACTGGAGCATGTCAGATACAAAGAATTTTTTAAATATCCAAATATGCACATCCTGGTATAACAACAAAATAACTCAGGGAACGTTTCTACACTGTAAATTGCATTTACCTGAAGAGTGCTGAAAAAATGCGCTGCTTTGGTTTTTAGGGGCCCAAGATACCAGTACCTGAGAAAGATCAAGATAAAAATCTAATCAGAATATTAAAGGAATGATCAACGTGATAGAAATTACACCCCTTCTATGAGTGTCTGCTCTGAGGCCTGGGGATTATGGCTTAGCATAAAAGAGTATTATAGAACATTTTAAATCTGAATTTCAATGCCATGTCAAACAGTACGCAATTAGTTACACAGGAGCTAGATCCTTGCAATTTAGGAGGGATATATAATCAGAGTCTCCTTGAATCTCTAAATTCACAAGTATTGCTGTAATGCATCCTTAACCACAGAATATAGTTGAGTACAAGGAGCACTGAGTAGAGAATGACAAAGCCACAATGAGATGCAATGCTGGTGACCTGATGTGTTACCCACAAGCTAAATGTGCCTTCACACACACAAACACACCATTAAAATTTATGAAGCAGCATAATTCCACATTGCTTTTGTTATGCAACTTTCAAATGGCAAATATAGAACCTGGGAGTAAAGAGGGTCTACTTCATACTGCTAAATACATAAAAGCTGCTGAAGAGAGAAAGCTGCCTCCTTGGAATTGGAAAAGTGGTAAAAACTAGATTCCTCTTAAAATTTATATGTCACAACCAGCCCATCTTAACTGCTCCCTATTTGATTCTCGTCAATACGCATTTATTTAGTGCTTGTGGAGAAAACTAAAGAAATATAGAGTATAAAATTCCTGCCTTTGAGGGTTTATAATATGAGAAAATACGGTCCAAAAAAGTAACAGAAAACAGTAGACAACTATATAAATATATATACGATATCATATAAACTGATGACTATTTATTGGAAAGGAGAGTCAAGAAAGGATACGAAATCATTAAGGGCTTAAAATCACTGGAACAGCCATGCTTGTACAACAAAATGGCACAAGCACACAGTAGGGTGTGTACTTTAGAAAGAGGCACTGGGCTTAGATACATGATGGAGGGAAAGAACTCATTCCAGGCAAAAAGAGTGGCCAGGGTGCAGGAAACGGTGAGGATAAGAGCCAGAGTAAAAGCTTAAAAGGAAATACACACAACTGTGCAATCAGGGGCGGTGATGGAGGAAGGTGGGCCTCGAATGCAAGAATGAGAAGACAATCCAGGGAGCAATGGGGAGCCATTCTAAGCATTTTTCAGCTAATGTTATGATCTGCTTTGTCTCCTGGATAGCCAGATAGAAATACATCCCAGTGAAGGCACTTTATTTCCAAATGGCTGCAGTTCCCTTCATATCTACCAAGAGCAGATTTTGTCACTATGTTGGTTACCTTGCATGGCCAGTTAGAAGTCATTTCTTGCCTCTTTATAGTTTCCTCATACACAGATCAACTGCGACGATGGCCCTAGTTGAGGTATTACGTAACAAGTGGAATTTTAAAATCCACTGTTCAGAAATCAATCAAAATATGGGCAAGTGTGTGAGATAGTCCTAAAGGGGCTGACCTATGGTTGTGTGTAACTATCGATTAACACATCTGAAAGCAATTTGTCCTCACCAGACTTTTTCTGGAAAAACTAAGCAATTCCTCTCGGTGAATTGCTGGTATTATTTGACATTACAGATCAAGCACAAGGTACTCCTGGCAGACTTGCAAATAAAAAGATGGGAACTATTAAATAACACAGAGTGTGAAACAACACAGTAGCATCTCTGTTGACATTCCACTGTCAACAGGGAACATCATTAGCAGAATAATGAGTGAACAGCAAGAGAAATCTGCAGAGAC
>NW_006300374.1:457848-483325 GCF_000327345.1 Myotis davidii
GGAATGCCCAAAGTGAAAGATAAAAGCTATGTGTGAGATCCATCATAATCCATTCAAACTATACTAAAATTGTACCCCTGTTTTTAAGAAAAGGTAAAAATCAACACCCACCAGGTGTGACCTGAGCCTCACACAGCGGCTCCCTGGGTCCCGTCTCAGGAGGCTGCTGCCTGCCCTTCCCTTCCCCATCAAACAGACAGGATGCAGCCCTTCTCCCAGCCAAGAGTTCCATGTTACACATGAATTTTCCAAAAGTAAATCCATCCCCATTAATAGCCAGTGACGGCCCTCTAGTCACAGCCCCAACAGGTCTGCTTCTTCCATCTCACAACACACCCAAGCAGCCACTGGCCTTCTAAGAGGCAGCGTGGTCTCCCAACCTGCCAGCCTTCCAGGGCAGCTCTCGGGGAGTCCTCCGGCCAAGGCTGGGGAAGCGGCTTTGGCCCCAGCCGTGCCTGTCACTTGGTACCAGATAAGCAGGTACAGGGCGACAGGCCATCCGTTCCCCTTCAGTCTAGCGTGAGCCTGAAGCAGTACCTCTAGAAACAGGTCCCCCTCTCCTCCTTGGCCACCACCAAGCCAGCACGGAGTAAACCCGAACTTCCCCCAACCTTTCGGCTCAAGATGCAAACCTCTGACTCTATTAATCATAGATAAGTCAACCTCCAGACCCACCAGATCTATTCCTGGAAGATCAATGTATAGTGACACCTGAGAGACAGGAACAGAATAAAAAGATTTTATAAAAGTCATCGCAATCCATACAGTAATCCTTTACTTGCTAACTTTGACGCCAGCGTCTCTGAAGGATCCCCACCGAAGGCCAGTCATTGCAAACACGGGCTGTTCCTTTTCACCCTGGAAGTAAAACACATTTAATTTAAAGTAATGCTGACAATAACTTGGAACTGTCTACAGTTAAGTACCCAGCGAATGAACACGGCCTACTTTTCATCAAACAAATTCTAAAAGGATGTTCACAATTTAAGAAATCAACTCTGTGAGTGTTCAGGAAAAGTACTTGAATAAAACATACTCTAAATGAAACTAACTTTTATATATTAGAGCTCATAAACCAGCTGGCAAGGGAACATGTTATCATACTTCAGCCTGGAAATTAAGGAGTGCTTAACTATTCTGGTTCCTGGACCCATTAGGTGTCGGCTTAGCCAGAACTTCTGCTCTCATGCACCTGCTTGAGCCCAAGAGAATTTGAGCCTGCATCCCCTTTAAAGGGCCAGGGGCTCTCAAGTAAGATCATAATCCTGGCACACTACAATGTTTCACCTGAATATGTGAAAATACAGCCTGCTACTTGTTGTAATAAGTCAGAACACAAAGTGATTTGGATTTGGTCCAATGCTTTATGGTGAAATATTGCATATACATATTATAATCAGCAAGTTTCTAGTAAGTCAGTGACATAAGCAATGTATAGAAAACATACACAATGGAGCCACCTCTGAGAGTTTATGCTCTGTGATGGACCTTCCTTAAAGTATGAATAATATACATATCAGGATATATAATAAAATAATTTCCAGTTAATTCCTAGTTACTCTGGAATGCATTATTTCTCGCACATGTACCAAAAGCAGCAAGCTTTTAAATCACTCAATTGTTAAGATATATCCAGATTCACCTTCTTGAGTAATAATATTTTTAAATATCTTCATAGAGGCTGATGTGTAGTAACTGCTAGGTTAGAATTTCAGCACAGCCCTCCCATTTTTTTTTTTTAATATATATTTTATTGATTTTTTACAGAGAGGAAGGGAGAGAGATAGAGAGTTAGAAACATCGACGAGAGAGAGACATCGATCAGCTGCCTCCTGCACATCTCCCACTGGGGATGTGCCCGCAACCCAGGTACATGCCCTTGACCGGAATCGACCCTGGGACCCCTCAGTCCGCAGGCTGACGCTCTATCCACTGAGCCAAACCGGTTTCGGCAAGCCCTCCCATTTTTGTGAGAACAATTTAGCTTTATTATATGCCAAAGACTCAATTGCAACTTAAATCATGTTTATTGTGACCAATGAGGTGGAGAGTCCAGATATCAAGAACAAAGGAAAAGAGGCCGCAAGCTCATGGGTTCGCCAATTGTAAATATGCCTACAGCCTACGCTATGTAACTAATAGCAACATTTTAGGATAGCAGTTCTATTAAGGCATATGTTCCCTTTGCAATTACTAAGTAATCTGTGATACTGTGAGAGTATTTGTTTCCCAACAACCCTTTATCTAATAGTTCTAGCAGCTATTGAGGATCTCAATGACTTCATTGGTGATTACAAAATGGTAATTCTCTCACTCTATCACTCCTTCTGTATTTACAAACTGGCAATTCTTCTGTAATATCATCACTGTGGACTCTTCATTTTTACTTAATGTATTATAATCCATTGCATTATACTTCTTTTTGATGTTTCAACTGCCCCAAAATTGGCCAGGGGGGCACCATCGGGCTGTCTTCTATGTCTTTCTGTGTTGCCTCTCTTAGTTTCTGAGTACTTCCTTGCCCTGACTCTGAAAGCCAGCCCTTCACAGAGTCCTGGTAACGCATTTTAGAGACTCGCTTTAGAGACCATATTTGGATGTCAGGATGCTCACTGCTTTGGGTGTTATTGGTTCTAAGCAATATATTTGCATTGCCAGCAAATATATTTCTAAAATAATTCATGAGTTCATCTACAAATCACTCAGCATGAGACAACCCAATAGAAAATGGGAAATATTGCTCCCATCTAGGATATAAGACGTTACAAAGAACGTTGTTCCCATCGTAAAAATGAGGAAAAGCCAGATAATCTAACAAAATCATAATACTTCTATGCCCACCTGTGGACTGAGAATGCAAGACAACCAAGTAACCTGAATTCCAAAGAATGACAAGCCCCAGCAAAGAACAGATGGAAAAGAAGGATTTTACCATTCGCAGAACATGGGAGGAAGGGGAGGCCACCATGCAAATAGGTAAGATGAAATCAGGCCCTGTCCTAAGTGCTTTACATTTAGTAGCTCTTTTATTCCATTTTTTAAAATCCTTACCCGAGGACATGCTTTAAAATAAAATTAATTTTAGAGAGAGAGGAAGGGAGAGGTAAAGAGAGAGAGGGAGAGGGAGAGAGGGAGAGAGAGAGAGAGAGAGAGAGAGAGAAACACTGATGTGAGAGTGAAATATTGATCAGTTGCCTACACACATCTCGATTGGGGATCCAACCTGAAACCTGGGTATGTGCCCTGACCAGGACTGGAACCCACAATCTTTCAGTGTATGGGATGATGCTCCAACCAACTGAGCCACACCAATCAGAGCTATTAGCTCTTTTAATACTCAGAATAGCCATATGAGGCAGAGAAATACTTGAGGTACAAAGTTAATCAATAAAGGAACTAAAAATAGTAACAAAACTATATTGGGAGGAGATGCAGAGCAATTCTTATGCATAACAAAGAGGCCAAGAGATAAGGTCTAAAATTTATAAATCAAAAACTAGTATTATATACTTAACAGTGCTGAACTGGACACTTAAAAGTGGTTACGATGGTAAATTTTATGTATATTTTTAACACAATTTTTAAAAATAGCATCATAAGCATATTTATTTGTGGTGACTAGAATAAACAGGCAAAATTTTTTTCTCTGGGAAGTTATATTTGGGGTAGGAAAGGGTAAGAAGAGGGACTGCAGTTTTCATGATCTCATTTGAAATGTTACATTTTGTTTTCTTTATGTGTATCACTTTGTTTATATTTTCAAACTCAAGAAAGGACTTACCTTGATCTGCAAGACATCAAGTGGGACTGTCTCTCCTTTTACAATGGCAAGTGTGGCATCAGTAATATGTCTGAAAGATAACAAGAAGGAAATGGTCATGTTGTGAAAAATAAGCAACAGCTCCCCCAACTCTCTCTCTCTCTCCCCCACCCACCCACAGTATTAATAATTGGCTCTGGAAAAAAACACATAGTCCTTCAAAAAACCGAGAACACAGAACAAAGAAGCATAAAAGAACGACGGACACAAATACAGTGGGCGGCTCTGACACAGCCCCACAGACACCCCCCCCCCCGGCGTGGTCAGGATGAATCATAGCCACTGGAATGGGAGTTGCTAACAAAGTTAGATACAACTTCAGAGACCTTAAAACCCAAGAACATGCACATTCATGCAAATGCTTAGATTATATTCTGGGTTCCTTAGTAAGCAAGTTGGGACATAAGAAACAACCTATTTTACTTTCTCATATTTCTTTATCGAAATGCCTTTACCCCATTTTTTCCTCCCAATACAGATACTATCTATGAAGTGGATAGCAGTTTAGAAAACGAGATTCAGTGCAGCAAACAGCAAGATGCAGTATCACAAGTTTAGATGACCCAGAACATGTTCACTGTGAAGGAAGTCAGTAGGAAGGGTCAGTCACTGTACGTGTTCTGCGTAGTAGTTAGCACACTGAGAGGGTTTAGGAAGTGCTTGAGAGGCTGACCTTAACAACAAATGTGGCAACTATAAAAAAAGGCCTTCCTATATTAATATTTTTTTTCAAAACTGCTTGGCAGAAGACAGCTAAAACGCAACCTAAATTTATTCTCCAGCAACAACTGCCAAGTTCTAAACAGATCAGCACCATAGCACATTACAGCTATTTTTTAATGATAATTTACCTGCAATCTTCCAATCCAAGATTCCTCCCACACTAATTGTGGGACAACACATCTTGACAGCAGTACAAAAAGCAAAGCCTGTTCTTCCCAATAGCCTCAGGCATCTGCCATGTGCAGAGGCCCACCTGATTCTGAACCCAGGGCAGACTGACTTAATTACCTAAGAGCCCTGGGGTGTGCTCTAAATTATGTTTCCTCAATCTTTAAATAGAGCTAGAGGCAGCCACATAATAACTACAGGAAAATCAGCTCCCAAAGCCGAAGACTACGAAGACCTTCAGGGTGGCCGCGCTGGGCACAAACTGGCTTTTGGACAGGCAAGGGTTCTCCAAGCACATGGCTCCCTCCTGATGGGTGACATGTTCGAGAATGTTGGCTCTGCAGTTCAATAGTCACTACTGATACAAAGGAAAGACTAGCTCTCTACAGCAACCAAGACCTAAACCAGGTGGGATTTATGTTGGGTAAACAAAACTGTTCGAGTAATTCATTGCCACATCTACTGCCCCAGAAATTCTAAACGGGGAATGAAAAGACAGTGAACTGAAACGGGCTTCAGCATGACTGTGAGGAGCTAAACATTCCCTATTAGTTAAGGTTTGACACGCAAGCAATGTTTCAATGAAGGCTCTGATATGTCTATGTTTATGTCTAGTGTTTGATATGTGAACCCAGGTTTTATAAAAAATAGAGAAAGAACATATAGAATGAAAAGATGTAAGATGACTCCTAAAAATACAATAGCAAAAATAAATCCACAAAACAAGCCTAATCAAAATCCCAAAGGAAAAAAAAAATCACCTGAATATCATTATTGTTACTGATTCTAAATGGTTATAATAACCAGAAACATCATAAGATCTTAATTAAGTCATTCAACAAATATTCATCAGCTGACTGCCCCTCAGGTGTCACCAAGCTTACGGTAAAGGTCAGGCAACTGACAGTGAGAGCCTGGGAACCATCTGCTCCAGTTCATATTAATCCCCAATTCAAACCTCAAACTCATGATTCCTATCTCCTCTGAAGACAAGAGCTTTTTTATACAATGCTTTGGATAAAAATGAACAATAACAATTTGCCCGACTCCTGCAATTTAATTTAGACATTAGGGCTACACCACTCCCTCTGCCTGCTCTATTCATACACCTTCCACGTCAGGTGTTCCCCAAAGGATGTGACTATATTTTGTTGTTTTAGCTACTTATACAATCAAGATAATGAAGCCAAGGCTACTGTTCCATTTTCACAAGAGACTTGCTATTTGTCATCGGATATACCTAAAGCAAACAAATGATTAGTGCAAATCTGTTTTCACTAGGGAATCTTAGAATGCAAAAGTATGAAAACAGTTTGAATCAGGGAGGCCATTCTTATAACTGAAAAGGATTTCGGTATTCACCTCCATACCTGACCTGGCACTTCATGTCAGATCATCAGGGTCTCACAACCCAGCAGGGAACCTTCCCAATGAACTGACAGGTTAGTCTCTGATCTAGGTCTTCTCAATGATTTGAGGATCCAGGCTATCAAAACTGAACACAAATATCATATCCGACAGGGGAACTGCCCATCCCCAGGCTCGCTCAGCCACAGCCCACAACCTACTGGACTTTGTTTCCACTTTCGGCAAAAAGGGTCTGACTCAAAGTGCTGGTCTGCCCCAGTGGGATAAATCCGATGGGAATCCTGCTGACGGCAGCCTGGGAGAAAGAAGAGGAAGTGTTATTGTCATGGTCAGAAAAGCAGGCTGAACAGAGAGGCACACATGTGTCTCCTATGAGATAAGTAACTGGAAGTGACCTGGGCCCGCCTTCTTGTCTCCCTTTCTAGGCCCTGGACCAGCAATCGGGCCATGCCTGGAGCAATTCCTAAAAGGAGGCAGTCTAGAAAAATGACAGAACTTTGAATTTGAAAGAAATATTTTGGTGCTCATTACTAGCAACTACTTTAAAGAAATCTGGTCAAAAAAAGAAGGGTTTTAAAGATACCAGATGAATGGACAATTGTGACAGTGTGTTATGTTGTCACATTACTTCAAAAAGTTGCAGATAAAATTCAACTAAAAATATCTAACATATGTACAGTAGCCAATGATAGGGAAAGTACTTTATAAACTATCTCAAGTATAACTAGGGCAAAGGGGATCAGCAAGTTTGTGTAGCAGAAAGTAATGGCACAGCCACCAAATTAAATGCCACAAACAAAGACACACTATAAGGCCCTAGCAGTGGTTCTCAACCTCTGGCCTTTTAAATACAGTTCCTCATGTTGTGACCCAACCATAAAATTATTTTCGTTGCTACTTCATAAGTGTGATGTTGCTACTGTTATGAATTGGAATGTAAATATCTAATATGCAGGACGGTCTTAGGCGACCCCTGTGAAAGGGTCATTTGACAGCCAAAGGGGTCGCGACCCACAGGTTGAGAACCACTGCCTTAAAGACTATGTTGAAGATGATCTATTATTATTGCCAAAGGGACCAGGAAGGGTCTTCTTTCTTGTTATTTGCAAAATATGTTAAACTGCTGTAGAAAAATGTTTAAAATAATGTCACAAACACTCATACACCCACCACCCAGATTTATCAAATGTTACTTTTTGCCATGTTTGCTTCAGATGTTTTAAGAAGTAAAATGATAATAGACATAACTGCAGTTGCTTCTGGTCTTATTCTCTCTCTCACTCGCTCTCAGAGGACGCCGTTGTCCCAAGGGTGTGATGCCTTTCCATCGTGTTGTTACTCTTTCACTACATAAGGCATCCACCAACATAGATCTGTTTTCTACATTTTAAAACTTTGCAGAGATGCATAATGTGCTTTGGCAGCCTGCCTTTTTTACTTAACATTTTTTAGATTTCGCCATGTAAATATTTATTTATAAAGGAATCCTCTGGAAAAGACTGTATTAAAAGTTGTATGTTTTAAACAACTCCTAGTGAAAGCTGTTGGATACTCTGGATTCCCAAAGCAGGTAAGTCCGCCTCAGGCTAATAAGAGTGTCCGAGGACACAGGCAGCCCCACGTGTCTTTCTAAAATCCAAGGACCCACACTTGTGCTGCCTTAAAATACAAAATGGGGGAAAAGGTAAAAGAAGGAAGTAAAGAGATATAAAAAGAACAGAAACATAAAAGTAAAATGCAATGACTCCTCTTAAAAGCTCACCTCATCTGCTCTTCGAAGAACTCCAGTAACAACCTACAAATGTTACAGAAAAATTATGAACAACATGTATTTCCTTTATCATAAAAGAACTGGATTCAATTTTCATGGACCACAAACTTCTTCCTGTTTTTTTCCTAGAAACTATGTCAAAAGCTGCATGGGCTATTGAAACACACAGTATTCTCTAATCGGATCAGAGCTAACTTAAATTTTATTCTTGACCGAAGGTCCATAGTATAATCAAGACTAAGATACAATAATTAATTTTTTAAATATATTTTTATTGATTTCAGAGAGGAAGGAAGAGGAAGAGATAAAAACATCAATGATGACAGACAATCACTGATTGGCTGCCTCCTGCATGGCCCACACTGGGGATCTAGCCTGCAACCCAAGTATGTTCCCTGACCAGGAATCAAATTCTGACCTCCTACTTCATAGGTTGATCCTCAACCACTGAGCCATGCTGGCCAGACTCAGTTAAAATAGCTATAAAATCTCCACATTATATTAGCAAAATTATGTTTTAGTTCTAGAATATGGGTCTAAATGTGTGCTCACATCAACTGTATACAAGAGCCTCATCTGTCACAGTGAAGTGCATATATAGGAAACACAACCTGTGGCTACACTCCAAGATGCCTGCTCTCCACAAATGTTTCTCACTGATGAAGGTAAAGACACAGGGGATAGTAGTGCCCCTAAGAAAAGATACTTTTTATTTCAATTTTTGCATAATTTATTTTTCATTTTAAAACTATAGTACATATGTCTTGTAAAAACAGAAAAATACCTTAAGAAAAAATACTTCCTCATAAACCCACTATGCAGAATAAACATCATTAGTCAGTCATTTATATTTTGGTACATTGCCCTCATATCCCTTCTTTATCAGGGCATATTTTTATGACTGGGTCATACCAAATGCACAATTTGGTGTGTTTCTTAAAAAGGTTCTATAAAGTAAAGGCTAATGCCCATCTTCTCCTTTCATCTCCTGCCTGACTGCATTCTAGGATTAAATGGGGCTGTCAGGAGGCCTCCTTCATTCTTTGTTGGCATGCTATCAGTATTCTTCACACTTCATTAAAAAGCCATAAAAACAATTACAAGATCATTAGCACAACCTTTTAAAAAGAAGCTTACTAAGGCTCACATAATTGTTGAGTCAAACATAGGACAACTCTGGCTCGTGTGGCTCAGTGGGAGAGTATTGTCCCATGCACCAAAAGGTCTTGGATTTGATTCCATTAGGAACATGCCTGGGTTGTGTGCTTGATCCCCAGTAGCAGGCATGCAGGAGGCAGCTGATCTATGTTTCTGTCATCAATGTTTTTCTCTCTCTCCCCCTCTCCCTTCTTCTCTGAAAGCAATTTTAAAAATACACATATGTTTTAAAAAGGTTGTGGGTTCAATCCCCAGGGGCCCTGAGACAGGTAAAACATGCTGCCTTCCACCCGGGGGTCCAACCACGCAGCCACGCAGGCATCCAGCTGCCCCAACAGACACCTCTTTTAAAGGAATCTTTCTTTTATAAGAAACTTTCCTCATCACTGAAATTATGATTGCCATAACAGTCTTCAGAATATAAAAAGCTTACCATACCCACCACCATTTTGTTTCCTATTCTATTCAATTTCATCAGACTAAAAAAAACAGTGCATGAGAAAAAAGTAATGATATACTTGTTTCAGAAACAATCCCCACAAATGGATTACAAAGAAATAATTTCCTTAAATTATAACCACTATATGCCACTGCTCTAAGATGAACTTTCTGTCTCTCTCACCCAAATGGTTTCACACAAGAAAAGGGCCATACCTCCTGCAATGTCCCATCTCCTCCGGCAACGATGATCACGTCTGTGTTTTCCATCAGTTCCAGCAGTTTCTTGGCCTGGCCCTCATAATCTGTCTGAAATACAAAGGAAGCCTTGGGTCAATTTATTATCCTAGGGCCACTGGTGAAAGGCTAAAACATACAGGTTATTAAATACATTGAGTATTTTCTTAAATTCTACATAATTGATAGACATGAAACACTAAGTAGCTAACAAAGCAACGCGGTACAGTTTTTATAGTTTATACCTTTAGAACTGGAAGGGACCTCAGAAACCACCCAGTCAGCTCCTTACTTGATTTATCTGTTAACAGAAAGCTCATCAGAGAACCCATTTCCAGTCCAGTGCAGTCTATGACATCATTTACCAGTGCCTTTTATCTGAAAGCAGGAAGTGCAAGTGCAAATATGAAGCAAATGGGATGAAAAGAGCACAGATTTGGGAGCCCAAGTGACCTAGATTAAGTCTCAACTCTGTTACTTTTTAGCTGAGTAGCCTCAAACTCTCAGATCTTAATTTCCTAATCAATGGAAGTATGTGTGTTAGGAGAGGGGCTAATCATAGCTTCCCCATAATGCCATTGTAAAGCAACTAGCAAAATAACTGCTCATACCTGGTACTGTACTAAATCAAAGGGGGTTATTATTGAACATAGGAACATTGTACATAAAATACAGGTATGACTCAAATTAGTCAAGACGCACCTAGGCATCACCATTTTTATTGATAATATTTATCTCAGATACATACGCAGACTTAATGGACCATCTAAGCCACCACCTCTAAAACCAAACATTGAATTTTAATAGACATAGTGCAACTAATGCTAAAATAAGGAAATACTCCCTCCATCTGACACTATACTAGACTAATAGGTAAAAATTAAAGATTTAGATTTCAGAGAGACTAAAGCACCTGAGCCAATAAGTCAGTTAACACAAAGGAAAAAGGAAGTCCCTAAACTAACACCATTAATTTTATGATGAATGGTCCTACTTTTATTCTAAAAATTGGAATGACTGGTTTTATAATTATATATTTTCAAATATTTCATTAAAAAATATGCCAATCCTAATTAAAAGGATGGTTTGTGAACACCCTGAAATAGGTGATCATTGGGAATGAGCATGGGTTGGCTAAGAGTGACGCATTTCAGACTCATGCTCATCTCTGATAGGTCACTAGATCCATAGATCTGGGAAACTAGACAGACATTATAACTGGTTTCAGCAAGGCACCTGGCAAGCTATTTAACAATATCCTTGGAGACAAGGTGGGAAAATATGAAAATAATATGTTAGAATACAATTAAATTAGATACCAGTTGACTAGGCTCAAAGTGAGATGCTCAGAGAAGCAACATCAAAGTGTAGGTAGAGTCTTAGTGACATCTCTTTAGGGTTCTCCCTTCAGTCTCTTCCTACACAACACTGTATCAACAATGGATGCAAATTATAATTTACTGAATTCGAAAGTAATACAAAGTTGATAATCTTGCCCCTCCTTCTTTGTCCAACCTCACCCTCTCTCCCTGTCTCCCCTGGTTCATTCCACTCCAACAATGGCCTCCTTACTCCCCCTCAGTCACCCAAGCACACTCCCGCCTTGACTATGCAGTCTGCTCAGCCTGGATTCTTTCCCTCTTTGAGCAGCTGCATGACTCACTCATTCCCTTCAGGTCTCTGTTCAAAGGTCATCTTACCAGACGGGCCTTCCTTGGTATTCTGCACTAAACTAACACCCCTATTACTCCTGGTCTCTTTACCCTGCTTGATTTTTCCCCTTGGCATTTATCATCATTGGACAAATCATGTGTTTATTTGTATGTTTCTTTTCTGCATCCCTTCCTTTCACACTTTGAATGGAAGCTCTCTGAGGACAGACAGGCTTACCTAATAGTAGGCACTCAATAAATATTTGTAAAAAAAAAGGACAGGCAGGAAAGAGCCAAAGTGCAAAAAGATCTTGACAGATTTAACAGACCATAATTTAAAAGGTTACATGAACAGGGATAACACATTTGAGGTTCTGATCTTAAGATGAAAATTCCAAATGCACCAAAGAGGAAAGATAAAAAGTGGCATAATGATGCAAAAAGATGAATCAACACATTAACCTCACACTTTTCTTAAATTAACTCAAAATGGGTTGTAAACTTAAATGTAAAATAAAACTATATAACTTCTAGAAAATTGCACAGGATAGGATCTAGATCAACGGTTCTTAACCTGTGGGTCGTGACTACTTTGGGGGTTGAACGACTCTTTCACAGGGGTCACTTAAGACCATCGGAAAACACATATATAATTACATATTTTTTGTGATTAATCACTATGCTTTAATTATGTTCAATTTGTAACAATGAAAATACATCCTGCATATCAGATATTTACATTATGATTCATAACAGTATCAAAATTACCATTATGAAGCAGCAATGAAAATAATTTTATGGTTGAAGTCACCACAACATGAGGAACTATATTAAAGGGTCGCAGCATTAGGAAGGTTGAGAACCACTGATCTAGATGATCCTGGGTTTGGCAATGAGTTTTTAGATAAATCAACAAAAAGCAAGATCAATGGGAGAAAAATAGACAAGTTGGACTTTCTTAAAATTAACAACTTCTGCTCTGGGAAAAACACTGTTAAGACAATTACAAAACAGCTTTACAAGACTGTATAAGAGAAAATATTTGCAAAACACATATCTGATGACTTGTATTCACAATATACAAAGAACTCTAGAAATCAACAGTAAGAAAACAAACAAAAAACAAGAGCAAAGATCTGAACAAACATCACACCAAAGAAGATATACAAATGGAAAATATACAATTGAAAATATGGTCAATATTGTATGTAACCCACTTTTGCCCTCCCTTAGCATACATTCCCATTAGAATGACTACAACCCAAAACACTGACAACACAAAATGTTTACAAAGACACAAAGCTATAGGAAATTTCATTCATTGCTGGTGGGGATGCAAAATGGTACAGCCACTTTGAAAAGGCAGTTTGGCGATTTCTTTTTCTTTTGAGGGGGAAATTTTTGTGAGTTTTTTTGAGTCAAACTGATGACATGCTGGGAAGCAAGACTCTAAATGCTCCCTGGCAGTTTCTTACAAAGCTAAGCACACTCTTACCATACAATCCCGCAAATGCCCTGTTAGGTATTTACCCCAGTGGGCAGAAAACATGTCCACAGAAAAACCTGGGCATGAATGTTTATAGCGGCTTTATTCATAATTGCCAAAATTGGAAGCAACCATTCAGTAAGTGAATGGATAAATAAACTGTTGTACATCCATACAATGGAATATTATTCAGTGATAAAAAGAAATGCGCTATCAAGCCATGAAAAGACAGGTCAGTAAGGAGCCCAGGCTAGACCAGCAAAAGAACAGCTCTGAACACAGACTGCTGACCAAGACTCATGAGCAGAAAAATAGTTGTCCAGGCAGTTTGTTATATAGCAATAAACTACTATAGAAATAAATCTAAATAAATCAACAATTATAATAATTGTTAATGGATTAAGTGGCCTAGTCAAAAGCCAAAAAAAATTGATTTTTGAAATATCCTGTTTTGCACCTTTACAAATGGTGCATCTAAAACATAAGGATACAAAAGGCTGAAAGTAAAGAGATGTAAAAATTATGCCAGGCAAAAACTAGCCAAAGTAAGCCAGTACAATTACTACTAATAACAGGTAAGACAGACTATGGCAAAAAGCAGGATTAGTGCCAAAGAGAGTCACTCTGTGATAGGATCAAAATGCAAGGAAAATAAAATAATCTGAAACTTGGGTGCATATACTAATAGTCTCAAAATACAAAAAGCAAAAATTGACAAAACCATGTCATGAAATAGACAAATCCACAATTATAATGGGAGATTTCTAATACCTCTCTCTCTGAATAACCTATAGTTAAACAGAAGAAAAAATCAGCAAGGGCATAGATTTGAGGCACACAATAGATTTGACTTAATGGACACATATACAGAATATGCTCTCCAGTAACTGATATAAATTCTTTTTAGGCATACATGAGACATTCATGAAAACAAACCACATGCTAGGCCACAAAACAAGTCTCAACAAATTTTAAAATACTGGAATTTATAGACTACACTCTTTGACAAAAACACCAATAAAATCAGAAATCATTAGCAAAAAGATTTGGAAAAACTTTAAATTTGGAAATTTAAAAACATGCCTTCCTAATTCATAGGTCAAACAAAAATCATGACGAAAATCAGAAAATACTTAGCAATGAAAATATTACACATCAAAACTTCTAGGATGCATCCCAGTCAGCGTAGCTCAGGAGGTCACAGTTCGATTTCCAGTCAGGGCACATGCCTGGGTTTCAGGTTCAATCCCCAGTGTGAGGTATGCAGGAGACAGCCGAGCAATGATTCTCTCTCATCATTGATGTTTCTATTTCTCTCTCCCTCTCTTCCTCTCTGAAAGGAATAAAAATATGTTTTAATAGAACAAAAACTTCTAGGATGAAGCTGAATTATGGTACATTTATAGCTTTCAATGTATATAGCAGGACAGAAGAATAAAATTAATAAAAATAAACATCCACATTAAAATGTCAAAAAAGGACAGCAGAAAAAAAAAATCCAAAGAAAGTAGAAGGAAACAATAAAGATAAATTAGATATTAATGAAACAAATGAGAGGATCAACAAGCCAAAAGATGGTTCTTAGCAAGGATTAAACTGACACACCTCTCACAAAACTATTGAGAGAAAGAAAAAAAAGAGGGGACAAATAAATTATATTAAGCATGAAAATGAAATAGTACAGATGTTACAGAAATCTAAAAGTTAAAAAGAGGATATTATAGATATATATAGAAATTTTTGTTCTATTAAGAAATATTTTTATTGCTTTCAGATATTATGAACCACTCAATTCCAATTAATTTGAAAACACTGATGAAATGAACAAATTCCTTGAAAAACTTACCTTTCCAAAATTAATTCAAGAAACAGAACTTGAGTTCTTCTAGAGTCATTAAATAAATTTAATATAGATAAATAAATAAATCCCCAAAGAAAGCTCCAGGCCCAGATAGTTTTACTTGTGAGTTCAACCAAACATTCCAGGAACAATACTAGTGTCAAGTAAACATTCTATGATCTCTAATACACAGAGTATGCACTACAGATACTTAAATAAATGTTAGTTTTCCCCGCAACCCTGTTCCTCCATCATGGAGGCAGACAACTTAGTCTCAGATAAGCTAGAGAAGAGAGTTCACCATGAAATGGTAAATTGGACTAAATGACCTTTTACGTTGTTATTTAATGAAAGTGTATAATGTTAAAAATAGGTTATTCATAGACTTAGCAATATGGTAACAGTGATTTTCATCAAATATGCACTCCTTATACATACCACATACATATCACTTTAAAAAGTCAACAAAAGTGGAGTCGTTAAGCATCTTCTGAGACAACACAATTCCCTCAAACTTATTTTTGTCACCTGTTTTTCTTACCTAAATCTTGCAAATTCTGAAGCTTTACCATTTAAAATTCCTCCCCAGAGATAATACCTCATCAGAGAAAAAATGTTTACCTGTCTATGGAACTAGCAAAAAATTAAATTAATTACTCAGATTTGCAGGGGTTTTTTGTTTTTTGGAAAAAAACATGCTATATTCATCTTCTAAGAGAATAATTCCACGTCCTATCTTCACATGAAAGGAAATCAAGCTTATGCCTCCATCTAATCCTTTTCTGAAGATGAAAAGCTGACAATGCTTTATAAAAACAAAATTGCCTTAATTATCAGAACAAGTACACAACATTGATTGCTCTGCTCTTGTCGTAAGTGGTAAGTGATTTCTGCAAACAAGTCAGGAGAAGAGGCTATGTTACAAGGAGTAGGAGCTGGGATCAAGTCGACACTCTGGAGCAGTCTCACCTTAACGACAGTCACATCCATGCCAGATAAGTGCAAAATTGGGGCAGCATTTTTTTCAAACAGAGTCCTTGCTTTGCTGTAGACAAAGGAAAAAGTACAAAAATTTTATCATGAGTTCTCAAGAGGACGAACAGGAAGCCAAACCACCTTCTCCTGTGTAGAACAAGAAATAGACTAGGGAAGAAACACTGTTCAAATAACAATGAGAAATGAGTTTCTACTGATAGAAACAGAGTCTCTCACTCAGGGGCCTCAGAAGTTTACTGCTGGTCTAATACAATAAGCTCTTTTCCATTTGGGATGCCTCAGTTTATGGTCGTTCCTCTAGAGCAGGGGTGGTAAATGTCTGGCCCACGAGCCATTTGGTCTGGCTCTGCCAAGGCATTAGAGGTGAGTTAATTAAATGTTTGACCAACTATAATAGGCTAATTTTTAAGTTGATAATTTTGTATGACCCACAAATGATGTTATAAATATCCAAATGGCCCTTGGCAGAAAAAAAGGTTCCCCACCCTTGCTCTAGAGAAGAATGTACATGGGATATGACTCCACTCAGGAAGCAATGTTTGATTCATTCAACAAGTATTTATTGAGTACCTACTATGTGCTAGACAGGTATAGGAGCTGGAGAGACCACATGAAAAAGTAGACAAAAATACTTGTAACTTAGGTATAATGTATTAAGTCCTCAAGGAGCTTATTAATATTCCAGTGGTAGAAGGAAGAGAATGTATTTACTGTAACATTTTTCATATGCCCCAAAGGAACAGAGTGAACCAAACAGAATATTGCTTAATTCTAACCCAGTGGACATAACCTTTGGGGAAGAAGCACATCATCTGTAACAACTCCAAATACTATATCCATTTCTTAAGTCTTAAACTGCAGTAAAATCCCTGGAGAAAGAGCAAAATGTTTTTCCACGAGGACCAAATTTCTTCTGGGACAGAGAAAGTTAGAAATTGTCCAACTACAGGATAATCAATCAACAGCTTGCCCCAAACTGCCAGGCACCATCATGCCCTTCTGTGTGTTAACCAGCACTATGTACACACCTGTCTTGGGAACTTTCACAGCAAATGACGACTAGTGAATTGCAAGACAATCTTCAGGACTAGGCTTGAAACCTTGCAAAAACAGACACCAAATCTTATGCGTCCCCGAATTCCCTAGCCTCCAGGAGTATGTCTGGCACAGGTAGAACATATTTAATAAGTATCTAATGAGTTAATAAACAAATGAATGAATAAACCCATCCCAAAAATGGAGGCCTGTAAATTCTGAGGAAAAGGAAATGACATGATTGTGATGTGTTTAATAAGAGCAACAGTTACAAAGCACTTAGAAGAGTGTGTGTATTTTCAAAGTCTCATACACAGCATTCCAATAGTGACTCTTGTCCAAGTCATGTCAGGATTTGAAAACGCCTAGGAATCAAAGGATGTAGAAGTTGCAGAAAGTCCCCAATTGCATAGTCTCAAAGTTGAATAAAATCCCTGGAGAAATGTTTGGGTAAAAGACAGGTCAACTTATTAGTACTTTCAAAACAGTCAACTAGCCCTAGCCAATTTGGCAGAGTGGATAGAGTATTGGCCTGGGGACCAAAAGGTCCCAGGTTCGATTCCAGACAAGGGCACATGCCCAGGCTGCAGACTCTACCCCCGGTAGGGAGCGTGCAGGAGGCAGCCAATCAATGATTCTCTCTCATCATTGATGTTTCTATCTCTCTCTCCCTCTTCCTTCCTCTCTGAAATTAATAAAAATATATTTTTTAAAAGCACTTCTGCACAGCAAAAGAAACCATCAACAAAACAAAAAGGCAACCAACTGAAAGGGAAAAGGTTTTTGCAAATGATACCTCTGATAAGGGGCTAATATTAATATCCAAAATATTAAAAGAACTCATATAATTAACAACAAAAAATCCGATTTTAAAAAAGGCAGAAGACCTGAATAGACATTTTCCTCAGAAGACATACAGATGGCCAACAGATACATAAGAAAATGCTCAACTTCATTAGCTATAAGTGAAATGTAAATCAAAACACAATGAGATACCAGTTCACACCTACTAGAAGGGTTATCATCAATAAGACAAAGAAATAAGTGTTGGAGAGGATGTGGACAAGAAAGAATCCTCAGACATTGCTTGTGGGAATATAAATGTACACAGCCACCATGGAAAACAGTATAGAGGTCCCTCAAAAATTAACAACAGAGCTACCATATGACCCAGCAATCCCTCTGTGGGTACCTTCCTAAAAAATGTGAAAACATTTATTCGTACAGATATATGTACCCATATGTTCACTGCAGCATTATTCTTAATAGCAAGATATGGAAACAACCTCACGACAGATGACTGAATAAAGAAGATGTGGTACATATACACAATGGAATACTACTCAGACATAAAAAAGATGAAATATTGCCATTTCGACAACATAGATCCTAAGAGTATCATGCCAAGTGAAATAAGTCAGATGCTAAAGGACAAGAACCATATGATTTCACTCATATCCTATGTAATAAAAGCCTAATATGCTAAGTGTCCGGTCATCCATTCAACCAATCAAAGCATAATATGCTAATGATATGCTAAGGCCACTCAACAGCTCACTATGACGTGCACTGACCACTAGGGGGCAGACGCTCCTACTGGTAGGTTAGCTTGCTGCTGGGGTCCGGCTAATCCGGACTGAGTGAGACAGGCCGGACACACCCTGGAGCTCTCCCGCGGACCCTCTCTGGCTGTCCAACCTCCCACGTCCCTCCCTGCCCCTATCATGCACGAGTGGGGTCCCTCAGCCTGGCCTGAGCCCTCTCGCAATCCGGGACCCCTCAGGGGATTTTGGAGAGCCGGTTTTGGCCCAATCCCGTAGGCCAGGCCGAGGGACCCCACTGGTGCACAAATTCGTGCACTGAGCCTCTAGTGTGGGATATAAAATAGAAAGCAACAAACAAAGAAAAATAAACTCATTGAAAAACAACAGAGAGGAAGGAGGGGGGGGATGAAAAGGGTAAAGGAGGTCAAATACATGGTGATAGAAGGAGACTAGACTTTGGGTGGTAAGCACATAATGCAATATACAGATGATGTATTACAGAACTGCATGCCTGAAACATGTTATTATCCAATGTTACCAAAAATTCTTTTAATTTTTTTTAAAAAAAGTACAGAGTTCCTTCAAACTCCTTGCCCCCTTACACACACAGCCTACCCCACTTTCAACAACCAGTGTGGGACATTTGTTAGAATAAAGGAACATGGACACAATTATTATCCAAGTATTATCTAAGTATTCTTCATACCTTAATTGCCACAATTCCCTCACATGACCTTCCAGGCCAGCCAGACCAGTTCACTGACTATCCTGTGACATACATAGCAAGAAACATGATTAGTTACTCCTGTCTCCAGGCCCCTGTCCCATGGACATGTCCTCAGTCAAGAAGACTGAGTGTTCTCCCTCTACTGACCTCCAAGACCTGGCTCAGGGATCACAGAAAGAGCGTTTTTGACCTTGCAAGCCCACAGAGCCTTGGGCCATCTCTGAACATCTCGTAACAGAGAAGGTCTAATAATTTACATCACAGCAGCAGTTTTCCCAAGGGGCTACTGTCAAGCAGAGAAGACTTATTTGCGAGTGTTAATTCTGGAATGATTAGTGAACTTCGATTAGACAAGTTTGCTAAGCATCAGTTAGCTTTACAGTTTTACCCCATTAACCATTATTTCTCCATTACAAATAAATCTCTTATCGCTAGAAGAGTATTGAACCTAGTCCTTCCAACCCCAAACAATCCAACTAGCTGCCTGGTAGTCTGACTTTTTCACTTTATGAAGCCTGAATAGGTAACAAGCCACCCACCCCTTGCAGGCTGCAGGGTTGAGAAAGACAGTTGCCTTCTTCACGTGTGCATTGGGAGGAATGAGCTGATTGCCAAACACCTAAAAAGGAAAAAAGACAAGTTGTAAGTCAATGTCCTTTTATTCAGTTAGTGATCACATATATTCTTTCATTCCAAAAGAATTTATTCCCAGAAGATGTAATATCTACTCCAGCAGAAAAAAATGTTCTCATGATTTCATATTCACAAAAACACCATAAACAACAGCACAAAAGTGTGCCATTATTTAATAAGCTGAATTGTATATTGTAGTAAACAAACCTTACTTTACCTACTAGAAGTAACTTTTCTTTTCTCCATATCATATGGCTATGTTTATTATAAACCCAAGATGAGTAAGACATCAGTCTGTCAGAAGGGAATTTTAATCCACCTGTCTTTAGATTTCAGAGTATAATCTTTTTCTACTTCAACTTATTATTAAAGCTTGTTCATAAAGAATCTTTGTGTTATTAATCTATTAATTTTCATATCTTTATAGATTATATATATGTATATCTATATATATGTATATATATATATATATATATGTATATAAAATAACCCTAATATGCTATCTGCATCCTCTTCTTTGCTACCTTGTATGATAACTAAATAGCATCCCCTGTCACAGGGAAAGAAATGTAATTAATGTTTACTTAGCACCTCGTATTTGGCACGTTCACACATTATTCTTAGTTCTCAGAAACCTCAGAGGTCTTAAATATTCTCATTTTTATAGATTAGAAAAACAAGATTCAGAAAAATTAACTCAGTCACATTGTTAATAAATTGCAGCCTAGAATGTACATATATCTAACTACAAAACCCAAACTTTTCTTACTTTATCAACTCTAAAGAGCAGATGGAGGACATGGCAGAATGAAGAAGCAGAGGTCTAGGCCTGGGGACTAGGAGCTACTGCTATTGTGTCTGGGTTAGACAAGATCAACAAAAAAGAATGGGAGGAAGAAAGCACGACAAAGGGTGAAATTCCAAGTCTTAGATGGTGGGGAGCAGGTCTGGGCCAAGAAGGCAGAATTCAACTACGGAAGTACAAAGTAAATATAGGAAAAAATGAAAGTCAATGAGGTTTTTACTAAATAGCTGTCTCTAACTCCACCTCCACCCTGAGAGTCCACTGGAGATCCTTTCTCACCATTGTCTATTTCCTGCTTTAAAAAAAAACACAAAAACTTTTTCTGAATACTTCATAAAGACATACTGTTTCTTTGTTAAAAAAAAATTCTGGTACATTATAATTTCTACTCTGTTTTCACTCTTACTGAATTAGACCTTAACATTTTGCTGCCAAATCTCCAAATATTATAATTTGTTCTTGTTCTATCCATATTATTTCTGCAATGTGGCCAGAAAGAATATAATGAACCAGGTTCCTATTCCAACCTGACTCCAGATCTATAGTTCCAGATTATTCCTCCTTGTCCTGGTTTCTAGTCTCTTGCAACTCAAGTCTCAAGTTTACAGCTGGTAAATGAGTTTATGTAAGACTACAGCGAGCTAAGTTTTCATGAGATAAAAAGAATCATATTTTTTCAAGAATTTAGACTGTGAAGGGAAGGGCATAAACAGGAAAAGTAACTAGAGGAGGCTATAAGAATGAATTCACTTACATCAGATAGAGGAGCTAAACCATTCTTTTCTTAGAAAAAAAGGTTCCCCGTCCCAAGGAACTTTCCAGTTGCTAATGGCAAATTAGCTTGGGGTGGGATTCTTTTCTTTTTTTTTTTCACGTTTCCTCTGCGTTTCCCTTTATCTCCGGAGAAACTCCATTAGGCATGCATCACATGCCGACTGCACGTTTAGTACAGATGCCACACAGCAAAGAGGCTAACACGTGGGTTCTGAAGTCAGGCAGAACTGGGTTTGGGTCCAAGGTGTGCCACCTGCAAATGTGACCCAGGGCAAGCCACTTGATTTCTCCAAACCTCAGGTTGCCCACCAGTAAAATGGGGTGAGGGAACATCCTTTTCTCTGGGGAAGGCTCTGGAGAAGGCTCGGAGAGCTCACGCATGGGAAGTGCTGAGCTTTGCACCTGGCATTCAGGAAGTGCCTACATGTGAGCTCTCAATCCCAGGCTCTGTGTGGGGCTGCAGGGACCACGTGCACACACACAGACAAGACTTAGTGGGGGCTACAGACAACTCGGGTAACTCCAGTATGATGGGCAGTGTGCTCCGGTCGGGAGTGGTAAGGTGATTTGGGGGTTCACAGCCTGGGAAGTGGAGAATTAGAACAGTGGGAAGAGGTAAAATATAAGAAGGGGGAAACAGCTCAAGGAACAGAGTCTCTGAAAAAGTAAGAGGAGATGAAATTCAGGACGGAGGTGGAGGCATCTTTCTTAAGAAAGGGAGGACCCTACGACCATTCTTTTCTTAGAAAAAAAGGTTCCCCATCCCAACGAACTTTCCAGTTGCTAATGGCCAATTAGCTTGGGGTGGGGACCACCTCAACTTGAATATAAAGTTTGATTTCCAAAACAACTAGTCATATGAGATAAAACAAGCAAAGAAGTAATAAAATTCTGGAAATACAGATTTAGAACAATTAGATAACCACTCAAGAGAGTAGTTTACCAATAGTACCTATTGTCACTGTTGCTGTCATCCATGAAAACACTTCAGGAACAATCAGTACGCTCACCACCCACGTCTCCTACTATAAGCATCATACCTTTTTGAATTCCTGTTTCTTTTTTTGGTATTTCTGTCATCATAAACTTAAATGTCATATAACAAAAGGGAAACTCAGTCATGGAAATTCACCTGCAAGATAGAATGTATAAATCTGGAGGAAAGGGAAGACCAAAAATATGGTCTTTAACTTAAAAGGATTCACAACTCAACTGCAACTAATACAGCGAGATGCATGAATATTTAAGTCACTCTCTATGGGCTGGATAACAATGCATATGGTATGAGTCAGTTGGGGTAAAAGAGAAAGGCTTTAAAATATGAACCAACAATTATAACAAGTTTTGACTTGAAGAGGTAACACCTGTTCTGAACTGATATCTTTGGGGGTTATTCAGATCAGGGATGATTCAGGATGTCCCATCCTCAAGGACAACTACAGATGGGAATTCCCGTGTGCTCTTAGGACTAATCCAGAAGTAAACAAATCTAAAGAGGTGGGTGTTAGAACTGCTCTTCAGCAGATGGTCAATTTCCTCCGGCTCTATTCAGAGTTGGCTCTTAGCCTGATTCATCCCCTGACAGTGGGAAAAAACAGCCAGACCTCCCAGATGCAAGGCACTGCACGAGTGCCCTGGAATAGTGCGAGTTTTCTGCACAACGGAGACAAGGTGGTTCTGACTGTCCCACAGCAAATGGCATTACCTGAGCTTCTTGACAGGCTGCTCTCCTTAGCAGGTTATCACTATTAAAGCAAACAAAAGATAGCGAGCGTTAGCTTTAATAAGTAGGCCAAAATTCAAACAAAACTTGTGGTTTTTTAAAAATATGTACAACCTTCCCTACAAAATACCCAAGTGAAAGTTTCTTAAAGACTTTATAACAAATTATGACCATGTCTGAAAAATACTTTCTCTGAATGAAACACTGTTAATTATTTCAGTATAAGGCAGGCAGATTAATGCTCCCTAAAACATCCATCGTAATCCCCAGAACCAGAGAGGACGTTACCTTACAGATGTGATTAATTTAGGGTTGGAGCTGGGGAGGCTATTATGGACTGTGAAGGTGTGCCTAAGTTAATCACAAGGAAATTTTGCTGGTTGTGATGAGTGGCAAATCCGATTATGGGACAAAGTTCAGAGAGGCAACCTTGCTGGTTTTGAAGACGGAAGTCAGGGATGTGGACACCACCTAGAAGCTGGAAGGCAGGAAATGGTTCCTCCCTAGAGCCTCCAGAAGGAGCGCAGCTCTTGACCGGAGCCCAGTGAGACCTGTGTTGGATTCTAACCCACAGAACTGTAAGATAACAGATTGTGCTCTGTTAAATGACTAACTTTGTGATAATTTGTTAGGGCAGCCATAGAAAAGTACTGCACCCTGCATTTTCTTACCCAGTGGAAATCCTTAGGTTATTCGCCAGAAATAAATTTGATGTTTAGTTGCTTCTGCTACTGTTTTATCTAACTCTTATTTTTTTTATAACACTGTCTGACATTCACTTATCATAAATGGAAAATTGTGGCATGAGACAAAATTTTGGCTTGCAAAAATAAAATAAAAATTCTTATCAAAATATGTTCTCTAAAATGTGCTTATTATTTATATTGTAAGAGCACTTTAAATGGCTGACTGCTGCACTGGTGGTTCAGCTGGTTGGAGCATCATCCCTACATCAAAAGGTTGCGGATGCCCTAGCCGGTTTGGCTCAGTGGATAGAGTGTCAGCCTGTGAATTGAAAGGTCCCAAGTTTGATTCCAGTCAAGGGCACATGATAGGGTTATGGGCTCAATCCCCAGTGGGGGGCTTGTAGGAGGCAGCCAATCAATGATTCTCTCTCATCTTTGATGTTTCTATCTCTCTCTCCTCCTATCTCTCTCTCTCCCTCTTCCTTCCTCTCTGAAATCAATAAAAAAATATATTTTTAAAAAATGTTGCAGATAGCCAAGAGACATATAAAAAAAGGCTCAACATCATTCATTAGCAGAGAGATGAAAATTAAAATGACAATGGGGTATCACCTCACACCTGTAGGAATGGCTACCATCAATAAATCAACAAACAACAAGTGCTGGTGAGGATGTGAAGAAAAGAGAATCCTAGTACACTGCTGGTGGGAATGCAGACTAGTACAACCACTATGGAAAACAAGGTGGAGTTTCCTCAAAAAATTAAAAATGAAACTGCCATTTGACCCAGTGATCCCACTTCTAGGGATATATCCTAAGAAGCCAGAAACACCAATCAGAAAGAATATATGGACCTATGTTCACAGCAGTGCAATTTATAATAGCTAAGATCTGGAAACAGCTCAAGAGTCCATCAGTAGATGAAAAAAAGTTGTGGTGCGTTTACACATGGAATACTATGCAGCAGTAAAAAAGAAGGATCTCTCACCCTTTAAGACAGCATGGAGGGACCTGGAGAATATTATACTAAGCAAAATAAGCCAGTCAGAGAAAGACAAATATCACATGATCTCACTTATAGACACTGAAGCATGCAAAAGACTGATGTATTTCAGAGAGGGGGGCTGGGAAAAGATTAAGCAAAGAACTTACATACATACATGCATAGTTCATGGACAAACTATACTGTGGGGAAAGGGTAGGAGTGGGGTGGAGGGGAGAGGACATCTGTAATACTTTCAATGATAAAGATAAATTAAGAAAAAAAAAAAGGTTGAAGTTCTATTCTGGTCAGGATGAGGACAGAAAGCAAAATATGTTTCTCTCTCACATCGGTGTTTCTTTCTCTCTTCTCGTTCTCTTCCTCTCTCTCTTCTCTCTCTCTTCCTTTCCTCCTCTCCCTCCAAAATTAATTTAAAAAACAAAAATAAAACATATCCTCAGGTATTTAAAAAAAATAAATAAAATAAAATAAATGGCTGCTTGCCCACAGGGCTCCAGAGCTTTCTTGTAAGAGGCATCTCTAATACATGTTGCTGGCCCTGCTAAGATAACTGTTCTTAATTAGGTTGAAGTTAAGAAAACAAGTACCCAGAAAGGATGACCAATAAATAATTTATAGAAAAGAATTAAGAGAAATGGGTTGCTGGGGTCCAACCCCAACAGGTCCAGGGGTCCCCAAAGGTGTAGACGGAGTCGGCGAAGAAGGAATGACACGGAGACAGCGTTCAGTTGATCAGCAGCCTAGCCAGGATCTCCAGCCAAGTTCTGGTCTGGATCTCCAGCGAAGTTCTGGTTAGGATCTCCAGCCAGGTTCTGTGTCCATGTTCTCTTGTTAGGTTCTCCAGGTTCTCCAGCCAGGTTCTGTAGCCATGTTCTCTCGCTAGGTTCTCC
>NW_006300374.1:483677-488342 GCF_000327345.1 Myotis davidii
TTCCAAAGGTTAGGGCGTTTCTTATCTCCATTCCAGGGAGTAAAGATTATGTAGTTTAAGGGTGATTGTTTGTAGTTAAAGTGATTAACTACCCGCCTGGCATTTAGTTAAGGGGTTTTATTCCCTCCCTAACTTCAGGGAAAAATCCCTACCTGGGGAAACAACCTTTCTCGGAGAGGTGACCTTGGTTAAAACACATAGCGCCAAGAAGGTGAGCAAACATTAAAAACAGTATGTCACATACGCCAGGTCCCTTGAAACAGCAAGGATGGACCGGCTCCCGGCAATGGGTATTTCACTTACATTCTCTTTTTAGGCCTTTCTCGTAACATCAAAGTCCTCAAATGTTGCATTTTTACAGTAATTCACATCTAATTTTGGTATCTGAGGTTGAACTAAAATAAACCACCTTTTGCATTTTGCCACAGGTGCAGTCACTGTCAGGTTTCACAGAGCATTCAGCTCCATCAGGAAACACTAGCCCAGGGGAGGGACCGGTGCTGCCCATCTAACCTCTGATCCATGTGCTGTTAAAACCACAACGACACCACTACCTCAAAGTGCACGCTGTGCTCTAACCAAGACCTTATGGGCACCAGTCCCTTGTGAAGTCTCGCTCATAGGGACTGTTACTGCCAGGCTCAGTCCCCACTTGCCTGAGTGACACTGCTCCACAACCACCCGGTGGCAAAGGGAGTCAGTTGTACAAGCTTCCTCTCCGCCCTCACCCAAGATCCACTGATAATCATGCAGTCGTCTCCCCAACACACACACACACACACACACACACACACACACACACACGATAAGGAACATTCAGGGTACAAACTAGTAACACATTTTAAAATACTTAACATGTCCACAACCCTTTATAGTTGACTTGATCCCTCACATTCAGAATCTTTTATACAAGGTAAAATACTGAGCCGTCAGCAAGCATGCATCACAGAATACAACGAGGTTCCGTGTGGTAACCTGAGCATTGTGACCAGATCCCCCTGGACTGGAATCCCCAATCCAGCCTCTCCCCTACCCTGAGGGTACTGCTTCCAGCCTGGCCAACTGCTCCTCCTACTACCTGCTTTAATGACTTTCCTAGTACAGAGATTAACCTGTGCCTCCAACCTCTGTTTCTACAAACATATCCCGAGGATCATGCTGTACAAGTCCTCTCTGCTTCTATAAAAGCAAAGTATGCCTGTCTCTATGTCCCTATCCTTTCCCTAGCCGGCTCCTCCCTTTTCCTAGGGACAGGCCTCTGAAGGTTCCGGTTCCACTGGGTCATTGCAGAGACAATCTTCCTCACATTTCTGTCACAGATTCCTGTGGATCTAGCTGGCAAGAGAATAGTCCCAAATATGGACAAGAATATGAGCTAACACCTATTTTCCTCAATTCTTTTTCACTAGAAGTAAAATTCTGATGGTTAACTTGTAATTAAGAATATTACTAAAGATGTCTCTCTTGAGCTTACCAACACTGCTTATTTTATCAGAGTGCTATTCAAAATCAAAAGACTTTTCTGATAATTAATTTCCTGAATTTTAATGTGTCAAATGGAATATGCTGTCAGTCCTATTTCTGAGAAAGCCAGAATATGTATCAATTTAGATACTATAGAAGAAAACCTCATTATAATCATACTTTTATTAAATATCAAATATTAAGTATTTGATATTTTTGATATTAAATATTTGGTCTTCCACCTTGGTCATCCTCTGTGAACCAAGCTCTTCCTAAAAATCAAACATATTCTCAAAGAAAAAAGATTTCTCCACTGAGATAATTCTGGTGGTCTGTAGCAAGCTCTGAAAACTATGTCAAAAGAGAAATTCCCAAACTGTTTCCGTAACAGCAGCACTGTTGGAATAAAGAGAAAGTAAGTTAAAATTCACCGAGCAACTACCCTGTACTGGGTACCACAGGAGATGGTTTCATAAACCTTGAATCTCCGTAACAACCTCGCACCCCAGGCATCCTTGTCTCATTTTAACAGATGAGGAAGGTGAGGCCCGGAGAAGGAAAGTGGCTGGCCCAAGAGCACAGTGTTACTAAGAGGCAGAGCTGAAATCCAAGCCCGCGCCAACCTGACGCTGATACAAATGCTTTAGTGCATTTTCTTCATAATGTCAGACAATATAACACGGGCAATGATCATCTGGATGTATATTTTATAGGACATTTATTAATCACATTACTTCTAGTCTTATCTAATTTAACTGTTAGATATGCATTATTTAATATTTGTGTACGCTCTGGTGCATAAAGCTGCCCCAAATAATTGGTGAAGCAAGCTCATTCAACACAAAGTACCAGGTACAGTACATAAACACGACTTGGCCCTGTCCTGAAGAAACTCTGGATCAAATGACAAAGAACAGCTTTGGGTAAAAATCAGTGGTCCAGGAAAAGGCATGTTTTTGATAAATAACATGCCAGCACTATGCTAGGTGTCTGGGATATACTGGTAAATAAGCCCAACATTCCCCATCTCCATACAGTTTACTGTTTAGAAGGAAGAAGGACAACTCAACGGGCAATCATCATGTGATTTTGCTTCTATCTGCTCCATAAAAGAGACACATTATAAGGGGTAGCTAACCTAGTCTTGAGGAAGTGACACTGAAGTAGAGATCCAGGGTACAAATCAAAAGTAACCAGGCAAAAATAGGAAGGAATTTAAGCCTGGGCAAAGGAAGCAGCAGGTGAAAAGCTCGCAAGTGCTAGAACAGGACTAATATGGAGCCCTGAAGGCAGTGTGGGGCAGTGGGAGGCAGCATGCCTTGGGAGAAGCAGCGAGAGAAGAGGTTTGAGGAGCTAGGGGCCTTTTAAGCTAGTTAAGGAATTTGGATTTTATCCTAAGGGCCATTTTAAGAAGAGAACTGATATAACTAGCTTTACATTTCTGAGGGATCATTCTGGTTGCAGTGTGAACACAGCACTGGTCAGAGGAAGACAATTTAGGGAGACCAGGGAGGGCTCTGCCAGAACTGCAGGTCAGTAATAACAGTGACGACTGGTACCTGGAGCCTGGCAGCAGGGACAGCGTGAAGAGGACAGATTCAGCAGATATTGAGGAGGTAAACTTAAGGACTGGCTTGTGGAAATTAAAGGAAAGGGAGGGATCAAAGGCAGTGCCTAAATTTCTGCCTTGACCCATCTAACCGAAGGTGATGCTCTTCACAGAGATGAAATGCAGGAGGAGGCAGGCACAGGTCCAGGAGGAAGCAGCTGAGTTTATCTCAGGATCTGTTGATCTGAGATAGTGAGCAGACTTCAGGTGGAGGTGTCCAGGAGACAGCTAGAAACACACATCTGGAATTGCAGTCTACCATCCTGACTAAAGATATACATGGCAAGAGGAGGGATGAGAGTGGATAAGATTGTACAAGTAGGGTGAGCAGCAGAAGCAGCAGAGAGATTCGCTGGGCATTGGGACAGCTTTCAGAAAACACCAACCGAAGCTCAAGTAACCTGACACTGCGCCTCACCTGAAAGCCAAGGAAAAATGCGGTGGAACAGAGGAAAAGGTTAGGCACATTTTCCTCATCTCCCATTTTCCCCTTGATGCTGCCTCTACTCTCGACAAACTGCATGTTTTGCTGTTCCTAAAAGACACAATGACTAACCCCTCCAAGGACTGACCATTTTATCCCTCCATCTTTAAGAAATAGAAGGCCAAACACATACCACCCACACTCTTACCGCCCCACACATAAAACTGACTGTCTTAGCTTTCTTCCGTGACTGTAAGCATCTTGAAGTCGTGGATTGGCTAGTTCACCACGTTCTCTTCTATAGCACAGACTCACAGATAGAAGGGACTCAACAAATACCCATTTAATCAATGCGTGGCCAATGTTTGAACAGGAGAGACTGATGCGCTATGCTCAGAAAGGCTGGCTTTGTCCTGTGTGGAAAACTGAAGGTTATTCTCTGTGTGAGTATTTGGTAAGCTTGAACCAAGGGACCAAAGGGGATGGTCCTTCAGTGTGATTACCACCAAAGGCAAGAGGAAGGATCACTGTGCTGAGCACAGGAGAGGATTAAAAACTTACAACAGTCTCGGGAGTGTTACCAGAGCAAGATGACCCAAGGGTGTGTGTGACTGTGTGTGTTTAGGGAGAGGGTAATGGAACTAGAATCCTCTAAAAAAACTAAGCGAGGAACCACAAGAAATGTTCCAGTGGCTGAGTCTGGTCATCAGAGAAATCCCAGATTGCTAATGGGTCAAGAATCTGAATGTGAGCTAAAGACCTGTTACAAAAAAAAAAAAAAAAGTACTGTATATAAATTCCAAGCCCATGTTCTCTCCTCTTTTCACTGCACCATGCTGTCTCCAGGGTGAAGTGTGGTTAAACACAATTTAAAGAGGTGCTACAAGATGTAGTCATATCAGAAAGGGTCCCAAAGCCCTGCTCAGTCCTCAAATGCAGGTTTCCTTTCTGAGGAATTAGAAGCTTCTGGATTATAAAGTGAAAAGCACGCTGATGTCACTCAGCCAGAGGCTTGAAAGCACAGGACCGTGCCGCTTCCACAGGAAATGAGACACTCCTGATTTATTCTGAGCCATAAATGTTTTACTTATTACTTTAGGACTGCAAGATAAGATAAGTTGTTATTTCAATAACAACTTTACACAGTGAGAAAAATCACATTGATCCA